>NC_048218.1:12011210-12122644 GCF_002007445.2 Ailuropoda melanoleuca
GGGGGTTGGGGGGGGGGGGGGGGGGGGGGGATGGGGTAACAGGACTCTTCTGAGAGTGATTAATCCCCCCGCTGCACAGAGCTGGTCTCCCGCCTTCAGCGGAATTTGGGAAAAGCTTTCCTTTGGAGTAAATACGTAACTTTTTGGGTTGTCTTCCAAGATCCAGTTCCTGTTTTTGTTTGATGACTTCGTTTTTCAACTGCTGACAAATCGTTGGGGGAGGGACAGATTTTATTTGGGTTTCTTCTCTTAACTGATAAGTTTAAGAAGAGAGATACAGAAGCTCCAGGTGGGGGTTGAGAGGTTAGAAGTCATGTTTGGAGCTTCCCTCACCTGGCCAGCAGGTGCTTAAGGGGAGTGGTTTCTCAAGCGGAAGTGGTGGTTAGTGACCTAAGGGTTTGGGGTCAGCCAGCTTGAAGAGAGGGAGTGTGGAAGAAAGGAAGAGATAGTGAGAGACAGAGAGGGAGAGAGGGAGGGAGGGAGGGAGGGAGACTGAGTTGATCCAGTACCTTTAGAAGTCACAAAAATCATCCTAGACAATTGTCCCTCAGGCTGTTTTGATGCTGGTGAGAAACAGGCTTACTGATATTTCTTCACTTCTTAAGGGACAGCCTTGGAGGAATCTGTTTAAAGCCCTTCTTTCCCCTTCTTGGTCACGTCTGGGACTCTTAATTCTATGGGGCTTTCTTAACTGAGAAAGGAGGGTGAAGAAGGGGGCTGCCCAAGGGTTTGTGTCAGGCCCGGCCACAGGAAGCTAGATGGCTGGTGAGAAGTAAGACTTTACACCATCTGGTCAGCCTATGAGAAACTCAAGCCTGCTTTCTGGAAGCTCTGAGGGCTCCTCTGAACACCAGTTTGGGGGGGAGGGTGCTGGAGCCGGAGCTGGAGAGGAGGGGAGGTGCTGCCCCGCAGGCCTTTGGGGGTGGCCTGCGTGTGCACACACACTGTGGGAGCTCTGAGAAGTAACGAGGGCGGGGGGAGGCAGGAGAGATGTGAGGTCCTGCTAATGTGGGTGGATTTAGGGATTTGCTATGGGACAGGGGAGGCTTGGTTGGTACAGAACATTATTCAAAAAGCATTTTTTACAAGCGTTTATTTTATAGTTATGGAAAAAAAACCCAGTACAGATATTTTCATTTTGGAAAGAGAAAACGGAGGGCAAGAATCAAGGCTTAATTAGGTTCAAATGTTGGGGGATTGGTGGGACCCACGCTGGTGGTCGGCTCCCGGGCTGGGCAGAAGGCAAGGGAGAGTTTGTTGGCTCTGAAGTCAGAAGACGGGAATTTTTGTTTCTGCTCCACTCCTTTCTGTCAGGCAGCAGCTGTCTCCTAGCCTCAGTGTTCCCCTCTGCAAAATGGGGCAGTTGAGTGGCTTACGTGGCACCTCACAGCGTGATTGAAAGGCCAAGAAAACTCTCCATAAACATTGCTTTGTAAATTGCCACATGAATGTGGAGTTCTGAGCCGCTCATTGGTGTGTTTTTCTCCCCGCTGAGGAGGGACTATCTGTGGTTCCTCCCCTTAGCCTTCACCTCTGCACAGTTAATGGTGGCTTCTGGATAATGGAAACACAAACATTGTCAATGGCGTCCACTCAGCGGTTTACTGCATTTCTGCTGCATATTCTTCCCCTGAGACCCTGTGTTAGAGTGTGGGTGACCAGGAGGCCCTGCAGCGGGTCTGGGGGGCCCGGGATAGAGCGCTGGAGAGGAAAAGATCCCTGCCCTCAGCTTTTCTCCCCTGGTCTGCAAAATGTCAGAGGATCCTGAAGTGCTCCCTTATGGCTCCGAAGACTGCGGTGAGGGGCCAGGGCCCCCTTCCCAAACTTCAGGCATCCCTGTTGAAATGCAAGATGGCAAGGCCGTATCCACATCGTTCTGTCTGCCAGCAAACTTTGGAAACTTGGTCAGCTGGGGAAGTTTAATGACAGCTCTACAAGTGATCTTGGATTTGTTTTGGGAGTTTTCCAAAGCAAGAGGGGGAAAGTAATTTTATTTTTATAAAGATGAGAAAAAAGCCCAGAAATCCTTTGCCAGCCCAGCCCTTTCTTCATTTCCCCCCCCCCCAGCTTCTTGAGTCCTCTCACTTCCCAAGCACTGTGAGAGGCAAGTTTCCTGTCCTGGACAAAGGGTGGTGTGTACCCTTTTGCTACGAGACAAATGGGAGAGGAGCAGGAAGTAAGAGAGACTCAGGGTTTGGATATTTCCTCTAGAGAATATGAAATCCTGCTGCTGGAATAGTTGCCCTGGTTCACAGATGAAGACACATCCCACACGGGGGAAGAGTTAGAGAGGACTCGTGGGGTCAGTGGGGCCAAAACTGTGTCTTGATCTTCCTGAGTGAGCCAGAGTTCTGCAGAAAACCTAGTTTATAATCTCCAACCTCATTCAGCCTGAACGGAGAAGGGTAGAAATATGAACGAAATTCTCNGACTCTTCTGGGAGTGATTAATCCCCCCGCTGCACAGAGCTGGTCTCCCGCCTTCAGCGGAATTTGGGAAAAGCTTTCCTTTGGAGTAAATAGGTAACTTTTTGGGTTGTCTTCCAAGATCCAGTTCCTGTTTTTGTTTGATGACTTCGTTTTTCAACTGCTGACAAATCGTTGGGGGAGGGACAGATTTTATTTGGGTTTCTTCTCTTAACTGATAAGTTTAAGAAGAGAGATACAGAAGCTCCAGGTGGGGGTTGAGAGGTTAGAAGTCATGTTTGGAGCTTCCCTCACCTGGCCAGCAGGTGCTTAAGGGGAGTGGTTTCTCAAGCGGAAGTGGTGGTTAGTGACCTAAGGGTTTGGGGTCAGCCAGCTTGAAGAGAGGGAGTGTGGAAGAAAGGAAGAGATAGTGAGAGACAGAGAGGGAGAGAGGGAGGGAGGGAGGGAGGGAGACTGAGTTGATCCAGTACCTTTAGAAGTCACAAAAATCATCCTAGACAATTGTCCCTCAGGCTGCTTTGATGCTGGTGAGAAACAGGCTTACTGATATTTCTTCACTTCTTAAGGGACAGCCTTGGAGGAATCTGTTTAAAGCCCTTCTTTCCCCTTCTTGGTCACGTCTGGGACTCTTAATTCTATGGGGCTTTCTTAACTGAGAAAGGAGGGTGAAGAAGGGGGCTGCCCAAGGGTTTGTGTCAGGCCCGGCCACAGGAAGCTAGATGGCTGGTGAGAAGTAAGACTTTACACCATCTGGTCAGCCTATGAGAAGCTCAAGCCTGCTTTCTGGAAGCTCTGAGGGCTCCTCTGAACACCAGTTTGGGGGGGAGGGTGCTGGAGCTGGAGCTGGAGAGGAGGGGCGGTGCTGCCCCGCAGGCCTTTGGGGGTGGCCTGCGTGTGCACACACACTGTGGGACCTCTGAAAAGTAACGAGGGTGGGGGGAGGCAGGAGAGATGTGAGGTCCTGCTAATGTGGGTGGATTTAGGGATTTGCTATGGGACAGGGGAGGCTTGGTTGGTACAGAACATTATTCAAAAAGCATTTTTTACAAGCGTTTATTTTATAGTTATGGAAAAAAAACCCAGTACAGATATTTTCATTTTGGAAAGAGAAAACGGAGGGCAAGAATCAAGGCTTAATTAGGTTCAAATGTTGGGGGATTGGTGGGACCCACGCTGGTGGTCGGCTCCCGGGCTGGGCAGAAGGGAAGGGAGAGTTTGTTGGCTCTGAAGTCAGAAGACGGGAATTTTTGTTTCTGCTCCACTCCTTTCTGTCAGGCAGCAGCTGTCTCCTAGCCTCAGTGTTCCCCTCTGCAAAATGGGGCAGTTGAGTGGCTTACGTGGCACCTCACAGCGTGATTGAAAGGCCAAGAAAACTCTCCATAAACATTGCTTTGTAAATTGCCACATGAATGCGGAGTTCTGAGCCGCTCATTGGTGTGTTTTTCTCCCCGCTGAGGAGGGACTATCTGTGGTTCCTCCCCTTAGCCTTCACCTCTGCACAGTTAATGGTGGCTTCTGGATAATGGAAACACAAACATTGTCAATGGCGTCCACTCAGCGGTTTACTGCATTTCTGCTGCATCTTCTTCCCCTGAGACCCTGTGTTAGAGTGTGGGTGACCAGGAGGCCCTGCAGCGGGTCTGGGGGGCCCGGGATAGAGCGCTGGAGAGGAAAATCCCTGCCCTCAGCTTTTCTCCCCTGGTCTGCAAAATGTCAGAGGATCCTGAAGTGCTCCCTTATGGCTCCGAAGGCTGCGGTGAGGGGCCAGGGCCCCCTTCCCAAACTTCAGGCATCCCTGTTGAAATGCAAGATGGCAAGGCCGTATCCACATCGTTCTGTCTGCCAGCAAACTTTGGAAACTTGGTCAGCTGGGGAAGTTTAATGACAGCTCTACAAGTGATCTTGGATTTGTTTTGGGAGTTTTCCAAAGCAAGAGGGGGAAAGTAATTTTATTTTTATAAAGATGAGAAAAAAGCCCAGAAATCCTTTGCCAGCCCAGCCCTTTCTTCATTTCCCCCCCCCCCCCCAGCTTCTTGATTCCTCTCACTTCCCAAGCACTGTGAGAGGCAAGTTTCCTGTCCTGGACAAAGGGTGGTGTGTATCCTTTTGCTACGAGACAAATGGGAGAGGAGCAGGAAGTAAGAGAGACTCAGGGTTCGGATATTTCTTCTAGAGAATATGAAATCCTGCTGCTGGAATAGTTGCCCTGGTTCACAGATGAAGACACATCCCACGCGGGGGAAGAGTTAGAGAGGACTCGTGGGGTCAGTGGGGCCAAAACTGTGTTTTGATCTTCCTGAGTGAGCCAGAGTTCTGCGGAAAACCTAGTTTATAATCTCCAACCTCATTCAGCCTGAACGGAGAAGGGTAGAAAGATGAACGAAATTCTTGCATGAGTTTTATTTCCCTTTGGCTCCGATTGTTTGAACATGCCACATACTCACCTATGCTTGGGTGTATAAACAGAACGTAAGTCCATGTATTCAATTCGATTAACACGCTTTTTTATTTTTAAGATGTTTATTTATTCATTTGAGAGAGAGAGATAGCAAGAGAGAGATCATGAGCAGGGGGGAGAGGGAGAAGAAGGCTCCCACTGAGCAGGGAGCCCAACACGAGGCTTGATCCCAGGGTGCTGAGATCACGACCTGAGCCGAACGCAGATGCTTAACTGACGGAGCCACGCAGGTGCCCCTGATTAACAAGCTTTTATTGAGTACCTACTACATACCTGCAGGGGGGAGACAGAGGAGATGTACCATCAAGCACAGTGTGGAGAGTGGAAAGAGCATGAGTACCACCAACCCCAGTTCCACCATCTTGTGACGTGGCCAGCTACTTACTTACTGTGCTGGACCTCAGTTCCCCCTTCTGGAAGATGGGGCAAGGACACATAGGGGAGAAACGAAACCACAGGAGGTAACATCCGTAAATATCATGGTTAAAGTCCTTTGGGTGGCAAGGAACACAACCCACTTTGGATGCGTTTAACCAAGAAAGGGAGTCAGGTGTTAGAAGGGTACAGGGGTCTCTCCCAGAGTTTGCTGAAAAGTAAAGCAGGGGGGCTGCAGGGAGGGCAGGGACCCAGGCTATCGTGGGGGTCTGGGCAGCAGGAGTATATTCAGGATTCTGCTCCAACTGCTGCTCTCTGTGACCCTCTTTGTCCTCACTCCGATGTGGTCTGTGTGGCTCAGTTAGCAACAGCCAGGGGGACAGGTCCCAGTCCAGAAGCAGGGGTAGGACGGGAAGTGGATGCTACTGCTGTCATGACAAATACCAGAGACTGGGTGGGGTAAACAACAGAACTTCATTCTTTTTTACAATTCTAGAGGCCTGGGATCAAGATGTTGGTAGATTTGTGGGTTGTTGTTGGTTTGTTTTTTTTTTTTTGTAAATTTAATAATTTTATTGCTCTATACATATATGTTCTCCTCTGGAACTGGAGTTCAGCGCACCAAAACTTTTTATTTTTTATTTAAATTCAATTAGCCAACGTATAGTATATCATTCATTTTTGATATAATGTTCAATGATTCATTAGTTGCGTATAACATCCAGTGGTCCTCACATCACGTGCCCTCCTTATTGCCCATCACCCACTTACCCCATCCCACCACCCACCTCTCTTTCCTCAACCCTCAGTTTGTTTCCTGGAGTCAGTTTCTTTCTGAGGACTCTCTCCTTGGCTTGTAGATGACTGTCCTCTCCTCTGTGTCTTCACGTGGTCTTTTCTCCGTGTGTGCCTATGTCCTAATTTTCTCTTATAAGGAAACTGGTCATATTGGATTAGGGCCCATGATAATGGCTTCATTCTGACTTAATGACCCCTTTAAAGACCCTTTCTCCAAATACAGTCACATTCTGAGGTACTGGGGGTTGGGGCTCCAATATGTGAACTTTGTGCCATACACAACCCGGCCCATAACGATGCCCTCCAACAAGGAAGCTTGCTGGGGGCTGGGGAGACGTGTCCAAAACTGTGTGCTCAGTAATGTCCCTACCCCAGTGATGGGAACGTAGTAAGCTCTTTTCAAATGTTGGGCCTCTCCTCTCCTCCGGGCAAAACACTAGGTCTCTGTCATCAAGGGACTCATCGTCCTTCAGGGAAGCCATGAAATCTCAAGCCAAGGGGAGGACACGGACTTGGGACTCAGGGGCTCAGGTTCTCAGTCTGGGCTCACCAAGTGGGTAAGAGATGTTACCTTTTGAGTCTGTTCCTCAGGTGTAAAATGGGGAGGGTAGATAGAGGTGAGTGGACTCAATGATCCAAGGACTCGCTGACTCCGAGACTTGCAGTGGTTAAGGGCAGGGTGCCAAAGCGAGGAGTAGTAATTGATGTTGGCTAGAGCAACTGAAAAAGCATTCGTGCTTGCTCAGAACTGGGTGTTTCCCATAATCTTTGTTTGGGCTGGAGCCAGCCATCCTCCATGACTGGCTGACTTTTTTGGTCAAAAGGAACTCCTCTCTTTTTCTTCTGCGCTTCTCCCCCAGCCCCCAAAACCAAACAAAGAAACTCTGCCCTCTGGAGCCAAAGCAACGCATGCTCTGGGGGGAAGTCTCGGATAAAGTCACTTTCTGCTTGTTTCCCTCAGCCATCACCCTGTCTGCCAGGCTCCAGCTGTGGCCGACACTGCTGGGATGTCTTTGCGTAACCCCAGACACTACGAAGGCCAGTTACTGAGAGAGAAGGCTCTGGAAAGGGTCTACCAGGACCCTGGTGACAAAGTGAAGGAGTTAGAACAAGGAGTCAGACCAAGACAATCTCAGGAAGGTCTCCTCAACTCCGTGTTCTGGAATGTTCCCACAAGGGGGCTGCCCTGGGTTCACTGTTGACTTGGATGACTCTTGGGGCTTTTATTTCACGCAGAACCCCTTGCTGGAGTTTGAGGGCTCAAGGAATCACACCCTCCCCTCTCTGCCTGCATCTAGAAGTAACCAAGGATAAGGAAAAAGGGAAGGAGCGTGTGCCCCAGGAGCACAGTGTCGAGTTTCCTAATAGAAACCAGAGAATCATACACAGGCCTAGAACATGGGTGGTAAAGAGGAACAGACCAAATGCCCTGTGTCCCAGATCTCGATCTGGCCAGCTCTGAAGGATGAGGGAGGGAGCCAGGGGCTGAGTGATGACCCAGTAACTCTTTCCAGCAAGTGATGGAGGAGCCTTCTGCTAATGGATGTCCTGCCTCATGAAAGGAAATACCAGCAATAGGGAAGAAAAGCTTCTCCACACTGCTGCTGTCCCCAAGACCACCCACCCAACTGTGCAGGGTGAGAAGCCTTTCCTGACACTTGATGTGACAGAGGGGAGGTCACACTGCAGGACACCGACAACTCAACACCACATATCAGCCGCTAGCCCGCTTTCTCTTCGGAAGTCCTTCGGCTAGCCCGCCACCAGGAATTCTTCCCTGCTTTCCTCCTTGCCACGCCGCAGCTCCCCTGCTCTTTGAAGAGACTTCTCCCACACAATTCCTCTTGTTACACAGAGAGAATTTTAGCTGTGCATCCCCTCCACCGGACATCCCCGGAGCATCAGAATGCCCTGTGATCATCTGTCTCCTTGGAACTTCACCCTTCGGCATCTCAGAAGAGCTCCCGGGGACTTCGCCCTTTCTCTGTCCTTTCGGCGGGTGGCAGAGAACAACGCAGATACTTACTTTCCGACTGTGATGATCGATGCCACCTCCCATCCGAAGGCAGAAGTGCCTACAGTTAGTGTGGGTAGAATCCTTTTTATTTACAGTAAGACCTTAGCATAATGCGCTCACAGGGTAATGAGATCGTTTAACAGGGTAATGAGATCAATGGAGTGAGCCTTTACGCGAGGTCAACGACCAATTAACCAATTACGATTTAATATTTGAGAATGGTGTGAATTATGAAGCTAACTTGATTCTTTTTCCAAATAGGATCCAGATTCCAAGTAAACTTATTCAATAGCCCATTCTTTCTCCACTAATTTAAATTGCTTCCTAAAATATTGATCTGGATTGTATAGGTTTTGGGTTCTATGTTAATTGATTATTTGTCTGTTGCCGTATCAATAGCACACTTAGAAAATCAGGATCACCTTACGGTATCTCCCGGAGTGAATTCTTCCATTGCAGTGCCTTTGCTAAAATTTCCTGGCTTCACCTATGGGTTTTTGCCTCCCGTTGATTTTTTTTTTAATCAGCTATATTATGGTATAATTTACATGCAATAAAATTAGTGGAAACTAAAGTTATTGTACAATTCGATGAGTTTTGGCAAATCGGTAGAGTCATGTGACTACCTTTACAGTTATGATATAGAACATTCTATCGCCCAAAACTTCCCTTGTGCCCTTTGGAAACCAACCCCCTCCTCACCTCTGGCCCCCGGCCTGCTGTTCTTCCTTCTGTCACTGTGGGGATTTTTTCTTTTCTAGAATTTTATAATAAGGGAATCCTGCAGAGTGTAGTCTTTAGTGTCTGACTTTTTTTCACTTAGCGTAATGCCTCTCGGCACCACATCGCTGTGGGAAGCAGTAACTGTTCCTCTTTCTTGCATCGTGTGACTCTCCTGCACCTTGTTTCCCGTCCCCAGTGGAGGGACCTGGGGCTGTCTCCTGCTTCTGAATATTCTGAATAAAAAACCTCAAGCGGTAACTGGGCGGCTCCGTCGGTTAAGCAACTGACTGTTAGTTTTGGCTCAGGTCGTGATCTCAGTGTTGTGGGATCGAGCCCCGCGTCAGGTTCTGTGCTCAGTGCAGAGCCTGCTTGAGATTCTCTCTCTCCATTTCCCTCTGCCTCTCCTCACTCGCTCTTTCTCTCTCTCAAATAAATAAAGTCTTAAAAAAAATCAAAACAGAAAAACCCCCTTCAAATTAACATTTGCATACAAATCTGTGAGTGGACATACGATTACACTTCTGGGTAAATACCTAAGGTCTGGATTGCTGGGTCATGGTCATATGGGAAGTTTATGTTCACCTTTATAAGAAATGTTTGCGTGTTCTGGTTTCTCTACATCCTCACCAGCATTTGCTATTATCAGATTTTTAATTTTAGCTATTTTAATAGGTGTGTGGTGGTACCTTGTGGTAGTTTGAATTTGCATTTGCCTAAGGACTTATGGTGAACACCTGTTCGTGCCCTCAACTGTCACCCATCCATATTACTTCTTGGTAAAGTGTCTGTTTTAAGCTTTTTGATTTTTTTTTTGAGTTGTTTCCTTACTGATTCTTAGAGGAGTTTTTGATATATTCTAGATACAAGTCCCCTTGATCAGTTATGTGATTTTCAAATATGTAGCTTATCTTTTCCTTCTCTTAACTGCTTTCACAAACCAAAACTTTCAAATTGTGATGAAGCCCAATTTAACAATTTTATCTTCTTTGGTACCCTATGAACTCTTTGCTAATCCCAGACCCCAAAGATTTTCTGCTATGTTTTCTTCTTAAAAGTTTTAAGTTTTATATTTTTCATTTAGGGTTATCATCTATTTGATTTTTTTTTTTTGGTAAAAAGTAAGAGGTTTATGCCGAAGTTATGATTTTTTTGTTTGTTTGTTTATGGACATCCAGTTGCTCCAGTGTCATGTATTGAAAAGGTCATCCTTCTTCCATTGAATTGCTTTTGTTCTTTTGTTAAAAATCACTTGGTCATAGTTGTGTGGGTCTATTTCTAGTTCCTTTGTTTTGTTCCACTACTACCACACTGTCTCAGGGAGATGAATAAATGGATAAAGGGTTCACTCACTTGTTAGGACTCAGCTCACAATTTTATTGGAAGAATCCTCTTGAAACATTACCAGGTAGAACTGGCCTTTCCACCTTTGCCTCTTTGCAGCCCTGGTTCCTCAACCTCAGGCCCACAGCCCTGTGAGCTTCTCTCTCTCTCTTTTTTTTTAAAGAGAGAGAGAGAGCGCTAGAGCGGGGAAGAGGAAGAGGGAGAGAGAGAATCTTCAGCAGCTTCACCCCCAGCATGGAGTCCAACACGGGGCTCGGTCTCATGACGCTGAGATCATGACTTGAGCTGAAATTATGAGCCTGATGCTTAACCACCTGAGCCACCCAGGCGCCCCAGCCCCTGTGAGTTTCTTGAGGGCAGGGATGGTGGCATTCCTTTATATCATCCCAGTACAGGGCCTGTCATACAGCCGTGCTCAGTGACATTTGTTGAACAAAATGACTAATGATGGATGGGCTGAGTGCCATCTGTATTCAAGAGGACAGGCAAGAGGTCACCTTCAGAGGGAAATTTTTTGTTCATAGAGTAACTATGTCACAAATGAGGAATAGACAGAGACATTTTGCTGTGTTGCAGCGGTGAGAAATATTTTTGTTTTTGCTTTAGGATAGCCCAATTCAGGTGAAGAAATATATTTATGGTTATGGCTTTTTCCCCCAATCAAAATGAAATAGTTAGATTAAATCCTGGGTAGGGGGAAATGATTTATTTTTTAAATATATAAATATTAATATCTATATTATTAATATTAATTATATTAATATATAAAATTACCTATTTTAATTCAATAAAATAGGTGAATGAGGAAATTGGCCCTGCTCTTCTTCTCAAACGTCCACATCCAGGTGAGAGAAGTGACAGTCATTGGAAGCCTTATTGCCCTTCATCCTGGAGTGGATTGTGGCTCATCTTGGGAAACCAGTCAGTGTCAGGCTGTTTCTTACTACTGTGAAGAGTTTTTCTGGTAAGGAATTGATTGTCAGGAGATCAACAAAGCAAAATTTCTTTCAGCCTTCTGTGGGACATGGAAATGGTTTGAAAAGGCCATTTTCATAAGGGCACTCTTTTAAGGAAATGTTGCCTGTAATGTCTCTAAGCTATTGGAGGTTGACATGTGTTTCTCTTATTGGTGTCAGGGGTCAGGGAAGGTCAGAAACCCACCCTGAGAATACTCTGTCCCTTCTCCGATGTTTCTGTCAGCTCCAGGAGACAGGTGACAAGCCTGGAGAGGTTGGCTTGGAAGCTCTCTAGATTACCAAGGACTCCATGTTTCTTCCTTCTGTAAGGATCTAATGCATCGTCCTAGTGCACCGTCTTCACTGATGGGGAACTATTAGCAAGTGATCGTTTTTAGGTCACCACTATGGTGTCACGTCTATGGGAACTGGTCCTCTTACCTTGCAAGTTTCTGTCAACCCTGCACTTTGCTTCTCCAGATAAAGCAGCACTCTCCTGGAATGTTGCTTGGATTTTGATTGTGTTTTCATTAGTTGGTGAAGAATTTGAAGTTCTACTTTCATAATAACCACACCAAATGATTTACTTAAATTCAAATGTGAATAGTTATATGTTTAATTTTCGGAGCCATGAACTTGTGTATGAAGGTTATGAATAGGTAAGACCATTGTACTGACTTTGAAAAAAACCATAAATATAAAATCACTATGACCCCTCCAAAAACACTGAAAGCCAAATACAACCTTGACATTTAAATGTGACTTTGAGTGGTAAGACCACATTTTAGCTGCTCCAGTGACCTCTTTTTTTTTTTTAGCTCCTTTCTTTAAAGAGATATTTCTAAAACATTTAACCAGCATCTGTCAAGTCTCCCAGAAGTGAGCCATGAATGAGAGACTCCCCATGCTCTGGAATTGTAGTGGCTGCTGGGAAAATAAACCACAATAAATAAATCCAGGGAGGAGGCAGTAATAGTTCACTCAGAAGTGACAGCTGGACGAATTTTCTTGAGTAAGTAATTAAAAAAGAAAACAAACCAACAAATCCTCAAAAACAGCAATGGAGCTGTGATGTTAAGAATAAATACTAGTGGGGTGCCTGAGTGGTTCAGCTGGTTAAGTGTCTGACTCTTGGTTTTAGCTCAGGTCATGATTTCAGGGTCATGGGATCAAGCCCTGCATCAGGCTCTGCGCTCAGTGAGGAGTCTGCTTGTCTTTCTTCCTCTGCTCCTCCCCTGCACTTGCACACTCTCTCTCTCAAATAAATAAAAATCTAAAAAAAAAAGGAATAAGTAATAATAATAGTAATAAATACAATAATAAAGGTCTGGGACATTCAGGGTTGTGGCGGTTTACACATAGAGCGTGCGTACAAAGACAGGCCCCCAGGTAGAAAGATGAATGTGTACCTGTTGTGGAGGGCAAGGGAGGCAACTTTTATTGCGTACCCAAGCCTTACTTAATCCTGACAACAAGGTCATGGGCTGTTATTATCCCCATCTTACAGACGTTGACACAGAGTCTCCTTGATTTTGCCCAGCACCACATAAGTGGTCAGTGTTGGTCCTGCTTATCTCCAGAACCTCCCGGCACACTGACCCTGATGTCACTGAGTGCTCCCCCACTCAGACGTGGGCCTATTCCTCCTACGTGATTCCCAACAACTAAGATCAAATTCCAACATCAAAAGTCCCTGTTTCTTTAGTTAGAACTGCCTTTGTTTTTGCAGGATCAAAAAGAGGCTGAAGCCTGTGGTTCAGGAAATGTGATCGCGAACAACCCAGGAACTGCACTGTATTTTTCTTTCAAACCACTAAAGATTTTTTCCTTGGGAAAATGCCCCCAGTGTGTAACTCACGTGCTGGCCCCGTAGCCCTTTTCTTCCACGGAGGGCCAGAGGGAGCTTGAGCTCGCATTATTTGAGAAACAGCAAACACCAAACCAGAAGGTGGAACTTGGCTGAGTCTTTCTCCCATTCTGTTTTCTTTCTCGTGGCTTCTCTGTGGCCAGAATATTATGAAAGCCTCCCCTAGCCCAGAGTCCATCAAGGATCTTAATTCTCTTCTGCTGCAGCTCACACATGGCTGCCTGAGACTACCCCTTCATGGGGACCTTTTCCTGGCGAGAGTCTTATAAATAACAGGCCGGCTCAAGAAAGCCTGTGGTGATGGAGAGTCTTTACCCTCTTCAGCTTTCTTGCCAACATTTTGGGGCCAAAATGACTGGAATTTTATTTTCGGTCAAAACTTACCAGTCTCAGTGAGGCCCTGAAGATTGTTGAGGCAGGTTGGAAGGTGGTTTCTGGTAACTGAAAATCGGATAGATGGTTTCAACTTTAAGTTCAGGTAAAATAGCCTGACCCCTGTCCTTGTCTCCTACCCCCCCCCCATTCAGAAAACAAATTCCTGATAATTATGCTACTTGATGTTTGCGCTGGGGATTGACTTCTCCTCGTCATCTTGGGTGCAAATGGAGGGAAGAGACACTTGGAGTTGAAAGAACCTTGACTTCTTTAAAAAAAAAAAAGCCCCTCCCCCATCCCTATCATTTAGTAGTTGTTAAGAAGAAAATTATTCATAATCCATTGCATCGGTATAAACACTATCCATATTTTGCTAAGATTTCTCTCCAGTGCACATATAAGATTTTTTTTTATACAACTGAAATTATAAAGTTGATGTTATGTCAACAGGAGGGCATGTGCGTCTCTTTAACGGAGCTGAGAAAGGTGTTTTGTTTTGTTTTCAGGACTTGAATCCTCATGGTATGAGGTTAGAGTGATTATTTAGACATTTTAGGAAAAAGTGAACGGCACCTTGAAATGGGAGACTCCCGGTGTGCTTCTCTCTCGATCCGTACCCACCCCAACCTCATCCTTCCCTCTTCTTGACAGCAACGACAGGTAGAGGAAAGAATGCTTTGACTTAGTAGAAGTCAGTAAGATTCAGGAAGGACTTGGACCCATGGATATCTGAGGAAGGGAGAGAGAACATGGGCCAGAGAAATGAGGGCGATGGTATTGGGGTTGATTGAGGAAGGGGCAAGAGAGTAACAGAGGGAGAGGTGATAATAAGAAAAAGCCAGTATGGTAGAGATGGGGTTTCATAGGACAAGGCATGATTAAAGAAGGTGGAAGTAACATAAATTACTCTTTCAGATCGAAGGAATGGAGAGCTGGTGTATAACTTTCCAGCTGCCTCTTCCTCTGCTGTAGGGACCAAGAAGGCCTCGCATTACAAATGGCGCTCCCTGGATCCTTGAGAGACTTCGTGGACTTTTGGTGTAAGAGTATGAAACAAATGTGAGTTGTATTGAGCTCTTGAGATTTGGGGTATTTTTTATGGTAGGTACAACCTATCCTGTCCTGACTATCTAGCCCTGCAGGTGCCTGCAGTGGAGGCCGACAGTGCCAGAATTTTGCTTTCCCGGTCATGCTTGTGGCTTGGCACCCGCAAAGTGCCTGTGTAGCACAGGTGGGGATCTCCTGTGAGGCTTCAGAAAATGGCTTTCCTGGATTAGGAAAAAAGACAAGTAGGCAACACTGCCTTTCTCCCCTCTTTTCTTGCCAGAGGGGAGAAAGTGGATATGTGCTTGGGACTGTGGCAGCCTTCTTGGGACCATGAGGGAAGACCTCACTGACATTCTGAGGATGGCAGAGCAAAAAGATGGAAGGCATCTGAATCCTCAAAGATACCACAGAGCCAGTGAACCAACCCTGGATGGAGCTCCCTGCCTCTTTGCTTTTGATGGAATTAGTTAGGAGCATCCTTTTCATTTGACCACTTTTAGTAGGCTCTTCCCCTACTTGCAGTCCTACTATCCTAGCCATCCTTTTAATGGTAAGTAGTACATTAATAATAATGCCATTGATATCATTTTCTCCTAACTACTGGGAACATAATTTTATGGTCTTGCCATTGGTGAAAAGCTGAGCTCAGAAAATGTATTTAGGGGCAGGGCTTAGTCCCCAAAGATTCTTGTTTTATAAAAGAATTCATCCAGTACAGTTGTTTCGAAGAGCAGTAACCTGTATGCATTGAAGTGATGTATTCCAAAGGGCAAGCATTAGGAACCATCTGTAAATTGATTATCAACACCAAGTGAAGTTTACTGATAATGTTGTTGGGCGTAGTCCACTGTAAATGTTCCATAAAAGGCATCCATTAGTACGATGATGCTTATGTCAATGGGCCGTACTTTTTGAACAGTGATTCCGCTGCAGATGCGCTGGCAGGAAGGCACGGTGCTGAATCTGTCCGGCTAGGCTGGGCAGTGCTGCCGTAACACAGCAACAACCTGACAATCTCACTGGTTCACAGCAATACCAAGGGTTATTTCTGCCTTGTGCGGTAAACCCATCCTGGGGAAGTGGGGGCTCTGTTCACATCATCTGCAGTCCAGAGGTGGATGGGGCAGCCTCTGTCTAGAACATCCCTAGTCTCATGGCAGAGGGAAGAGAGACACCATGAACGGTGTGCTGGCCTTTAAAGCTTCTGCCTGAAGTGACACATGTCACTTCTGCCCACGTTTCATTGGCCAAAGCGAGTTGATGTGAAAGGAGAGACACCATGAGGGAAAAGCAGAATCTGGTGACCAGAGGCACTGACCTGGAGCATTTGAGACAATCAATCAGCCTGCTTTCCCTGAGATGATGTCATTCTTCAAGTCATTGCCTGTGTTCCTGACATCTTATCACCTCACTGGCTGTCCCCTAATATCTGTTCGTTTTTCTCTCGTAGTAAAAGAATGCTCAGTTTCTAGCTGGTTAAACCCTTCCTTCTCCATGGTCCCATGGAATTAAGTATGGCTGTGTATCAAACTGTTAGATCAATGGAAAGTGAGCCGCCATGATACGCGATCTAGATCATTCCCTTACAAGGAAGAGACAGATGCTCTCTCCTCTACCCTTTGCCACATCCAGGTGTCTGAAATTTAGAACTGTGTGGGACCATCAGCGGACAGGAGTGACACCCCAGGGATGACAAATCATCAAGGTGCGAGGCGTTAGTACCCCTCGAGATCTGTGCCATTGAGCCACCAAATCAGCCTGGCCTTCTACACGAGAGAGAAATAGATTTTATTTTTCGCCACTGTTATTTTGGATTTGTATTTCAGCAGCCTTACCCGTTTCCTACCCAATACATTCCCTTTTTGCAAAACTCAGCTGGCATGAAACAATAGCATGGGAAAAAGCAAGGTTATATTTAGTAATAAGGATGCCCAACTGGGATACTTCCCCGATGCCACTTGTAGGGATGCTCTTAAGACAGGGCACTTGCTCCTTAACTCTAACACTCAGTCAAAGCGAGTGCGGATGCCTTCCGCTAGTAGGCATGACAGCTTCTTGGAGTAAGGACTGTTCTCTCTTTAACTCCACCTCTCCCCACTTGGTCTTGCAGACACCCCTCCTGTAGAAAAACTTGTCCCGAATGGTGGACTGAAGAAGAAATACAGGCGGATAGGGCTTTCAAACCATACCTAAACCCCGTGTCTCAACGACGAAGTCACGGGCTGTTAATTCTGCAGACTGTGGCCTCTCCTTTGTCTTCGCAGAGGCCAGTGGTTACATTGACGGGTCATCCAGGCTTCTGGCATCCTTGTCAGTGTTTCCTTTTGTGCAGGTATAATGTCTCCTATTTGCTAGTACTGTTCCCGGTAGAGATGCCCAGAGGTTTCACGTCGCGTCCACTCCTATCTTGGTACCGGCAGCAGGGCCACTATGTTGAGAAGGGTTCTGCCTCATATGTCCTGGTGGGTTCCCTGAAGCAGGAACTGAGACAGGCTTCAGATGCTCCGGGTTTATTGCGGCAGGGCTTTCCAGAGAACAGGAGCGAAGGGAGGCAGACACGGTATGGAAGGGGCTACATGTAGATGTGGTCTCAGTGGCACCTCTCTTCAGTATGATCCACGGGGGCCTGGGCACATGAATCACACCTCAGCGTTGGTCCCACCTCGAGGCAAGAGGGCTGGACTTTCCTAGCCCCTTATTTGTCAGTTGTTGGTTGTGGGCTGTGGTGGGGGAGGGCCCTCTCATTTTGTTGAGGGCAATTCTCTGGAGATGAGGGCGGCTGTGAGCTTCTAGCAGATGATGTTCATAGCAGCTGGGAGACGGACAAGGACGCTTGCTGATGAAGAGGATCTGGGTGGGACACCCCCAGCATCTATTACTCCGCATTCACGCTCAGAGAAGGAGTGTTGTGATCGGTTGGCGATGTTTGCCACGGGCACAGGCACCACCTCTGTAGAGAAGTGTGTAGACGTCTCCTGCTATTCGAAGAGGAAGGGCTAAAAGAGCTGCTGCTCCTTGTCAGACTACTATGAGGTTCGGTCAGGAAGGAAGTTTTGTGGAAATTATAGAATATGATTCATGTTATGGCCCCACCATTGCCTTCCAGACTCAGAGCCGGCCCTACCTCTTTCCTGAGGACTCACGAGCAGAAACTGATGGCAAGATCCTTTGGTTGCAAGCCACAGAATTCATGCCGGCTACCTTCATCACATTCAGACTATGGGAAAGAAATTGAAAGAACTTACGGAATCAGAGAAAGATCCTAAGGCTGGCCAGGAATTTCGGGCTGTTCCAGGGACTTCAGCAGCTAGAACCATACGGACTGCTTCTCAGGGTGGAGCGTAACACTCAGCTCCAACCACGTTCGGTCTCTGTTTCTGTCTCTCTGTCTTTTTTTCATCCACTTTTGATCTGAGAAGATTTTCAGATTTACTGAAAAGGTGTAAGAATATTAGAAAGGGGGGCTCCTGGGTGGCACAGCGGTTAAGCGTCTGCCTTCGGCTCAGGGCGTGATCCCGGCGTTGTGGGATCGAGCCCCACAATCAGGCTCTTCCGCTATGAGCCTGCTTCTTCCTCTCCCACTCCCCCTGCTTGTGTTCCCTCTCTCGCTGGCTGTCTCTATCTCTGCCAAATAAATAAATAAATCTTTAAAAAAAAAAAAAGAATATTAGAAAGGGTCCCCATATCCAATTTCCTTATTGTTCACACTAGCATGGTGCATTTGTCACAACTGATGAACCAATATCGATACCCTCCGGCTAACAAAGCTCCATAGTTTATTCAAATTTCCTTATTTTTTACCTAATATTTAAAAAAAAGAATTTATTTATTATTTGAGAGAGAGAGAGAACGAGAGCTCATGCACAAGTAGGGGGGAGGGGCAGAGGGAGAAGCAGACTCCCCGCTGGGCAGGAAGCCTGCATGGGGCTCGATCCCAGGACCCTGAGATCATGACCTGAGCTGAAGGCAGACGCTTAACAGACTGAGCCACCCAGGCGCCCCTTACTTAAGCTTATTTTTTTCTTGATGCCATTTTTCTGTCCCAGAATCCTATTCAGGGCCCTGTATCACATTTAGTAGTGTAAAGCTGTCGGACGCTCTACACGGTGAGATTGTCAGTCTTTCCTTGTTCTTGATGACTTGGACGGTTTTGAGGAGTACCGGTCAAGTATTCTATAGTATTCAAAGCCTAAAGAGACTTTGTGTCTCTTTTCATTTTTTGGCCCAGTGTCTCCCTCCTTGGATCAGCTGGCCACAACCGGGAGAAAGGTGGATTCAGACCAGTCCATGGGAGTGGAGGTAGGGGCGTGGGGGAGGGGGATCTTTGTGAATCCCAGCCACCCAAGCCTTTGCCTACAACCTGGTGATCTAATTAGGGTCCCCTCCCTGCAAAATTAGCTGACCCGAATTACAACTCCCAGCGCGATGATGGCCTGTGCCCAAAATAATAAAATAAGAAATGGCACAGAACCGATGGCCGAGGGCAAGCAGTTATAGAGAAAAAAACCTGAGTGATTCCAACCAGAACCAAATATGTGGCTGTTTGCACACTTTATTCTCCGTGCCTAAGCTTAAAAAAAAAGCCAGTATGCCCGAAATTCCTTCCCCGTCGCTAGTCATTTTGATTACAGTGTCACTGCACATAGCAATTTTTGCCTGTAAACAAAATAGCAAACCCCCAAATGGTAGTTTCCTCCAGATTACAAGATACAATTAATTTGTTACTTCTTTTGTTTCCGTCCCCCACCTCCACCGCGAAGATTACAGAACAACGGATGTATGAGACTCCTGGTTAAAAACAACCGAAGAAAATTCAGGAATTCGATTCATTTCTAAATAGGTCATTTGCCCAGCAAACAACTGTAATGCTCACTGAACTGAGCTGAACGCGTTGAGTTGAATTCATTGACTCTTGCCTTTATTCAGAAAACAAAGAATTTATCCAGGAAAGCAATTAAACTCTGGCCTATTTAAAGAAACCTGTTGCTCTTTTGTAAACGGGACTATTATTTGTTGGCACAGGATGGAAAGGTTAAAGGAGCTTAGACACTTGCCTCTTTGTGGCTACATCACGTTGTCAAATAGGATCAGCCCTGCGGTGTATGTCAGAGCTGGACAAGAGAGATGAAACGATGATTTCCAAGCTCCTGAAGATCCTTCTCGTTTCTAACACCCTGCAGAGAAAGAGGGAGGAAGGGCAAAGTTTTGAGGCCACTGTTCTTGTGGCTGGCTTCTTTGACTTAGCATAATGTTTCCAAGGTTAATCCATGTTGTACGGTTTGTCTGTGCTCCCTTCCTTTTTCCTGCCAAGTAGTATTTCATAGTATTTACGTACTACATTTTATTTATCCATTCATCTATTGATGGGTATTTGGGTTCTTTCTTTCTTTCTTTCTTTCTTTCTTTTTTTTTTTTTAAAGATTTTATTTATTTATTTGACAGAGATAGAGACAGCCAGCGAGAGAGGGAACACAAGCAGGGGGAGTGGGAGAGGAAGAAGCAGGCTCATAGCGGAGGCCTGACGTGGGGCTCGATCCCGTAACGCCGGGATCACGCCCTGAGCTGAAGGCAGACGCTTAACCGCTGTGCCACCCAGGAGCCCCATCTTTCTTTCTTTCTTTCTTTCTTTTCTTTTTCTTTCTTTCTCTCTTTCTTCTTTCTTTCTTTCTTTCTTCTTTCTTTTTTCTTTCTTATTTTTTTGCCATTATGAGTAGGCTGCTAGGAAGACTGTACATCTCTTTAAATGAACTTGATGTTTATTTCCCTTGACTATATATCTAGGAGTTGATGTATCATAGGTCACACAGGACCTTTTAAATGATACCATGTAGCAACTCTGGACCTCAGACTCTTGCCTCCTCCAGGTTCTGTTGTGTTGTTCTAGTGGCTTTTCTGAATTAATCCTGTAAAGTCTGCATTCTTCATCGCGGATGGCCAGGAAGTCTCTGCTCATTTAGCTTGGTGATATGCCCATGATGGGACAGAGGTTCCTTAAGTGTCTAGAACCAGTGAGTCTCCCGAACTTTGCGGGGAGCTCTGCATGTGTACTGGGGGGGCAGCCCTTCAACACTCAGACAGGCAGTTTACAACTTCGCCTCAGCCCTCCCTCCCTGCTTGCACAGAGCCTCAGGTCAGTCGGAGGTGAGAGCTTAAGGCCTTCTCAGACTTTCCTGAGTGTGACACAGTGTGGGGCATGCCTACCACCCTATGCATGTGTGTGGCTTTTTAGAAGCCCGGGGATATGTTGGAGCTTTCGAAACCCCTGTGAGTCACTCATTCCCTAGCTTTTTCACTCCCCTTCTTGGTCGGCCTATTGCTCAGTGCACCATTCTACCTCATTCCACCATTTTTGCTGACACCCCCCCACCAGGCCATTTTTATGACGATGGCACCACAACGTCTTGGAACTTCATCTTTGAATGTTCGATTTTGTCGTGGTCTAGGTTTTAGTATTCTCTCTTGCCGTCTCTTTGTGTACACGGAGTTTCAAATAATGGGAAAACCTACCATCAGAACAACTTATACTAAACCGTGTCTCTCAGTTTTGGATTCAGATGTCAGATCACTGTAATCACGGGACAAAATCATCACCTGTCAGAGTAACAGGGGACAAATGGCTACCCCAAATAAGCCGGGAGCCTCCTCCAGAGCTTCTGTGGCCCAGGGCATGAGTAATGGGGCAAAAAAGAAAGACAGTGGTTAATTTTATGTGACAACAAAAAGGCTCTGCATTCAGCCTGCTTCTGCCTTCCCCCTAGAGCTCCCTCTGAGATGGACAGCAACCTGCCCAGCGAGGATGACATATCCGGCCCCACCTTGACCTCATTTAAGTCCTAGACTATTCCCTAGTAGACATTATCACAAGGCCCAACCCACTACTCACCTCATACCTCTATCCCTTGCCTCTGGGCCTACCGGGCTCCCATTGTCTGGGAAATCAGGCTTGCTGGGAAGCCACCGTTTTTCCTTTTCAGGAACAGCTAGTGGAGAAGCTTTTAGCAGCCAGGCCAGAGCCAGAGATGACTCTTAAATGCTGCCCTGCAGTGCTGCCCCTGTGAGTTTTGGTGGGACGATGATTCAGCTCAGACAAGGTGAATGCAGGGGAAGATGCCCCCTTGGGAGGGATAGCAGGGTGAGCCTCGGCAGCGGCCTGCTGACTGGCCCTGGCTGTGACCCTGCTTTGCAATGTCTCTTTCAGAAGCTTTCAAATCACATTAGGCTCTGGCCCTCGCTGACTTGATGGGCTGTGTCAGAACTGCCAAGAGCTCTTCCGCGTGGCCTCACCAGGTGGCCCAAGCCCCTTGGGAGCCAGTGTTTGCAGCCTCTAGGCATTGCTTGGCCTGCTTTGCTCCCTCAGCCTGCGTCACCTGCCTTCCCAGCAGCCCTCTCCCTCGCACGCAGAGTACCACGTGTTCCCCGAGGTGTCCTGGACCAGTGATCAGACAGGGGCCTGGGGTGTTCTCTGGGGTGGCTAGATCCCGTTCAATCAGTGGTCTCAGCCCTGGCTTCACATTACCATCATCTGGGGAACATTTAAGAACACGAGGGCCTGAATCCCACTCTGGGCCAGTGAAATCAGAGCCTTGGGGAGAGAGCAGGAGAGTGACTTCCCCACTTTGCACAGCTAGGGCGTGGCAGAGCCGAGACTGTTCCGGGCATCCTGACCCTCCGCCCGGGGCTCTTGGCACCATGACTAACTAGCCTGGCTGTTGTCTTCTGTGTTATTTCTGTACCCGCGTTTCCCCATCTGGACTCCTCTGACTCTGAAGACTTTTATCCCTAGATATGGAGACGGAGGTTTATGTGTTTCTGTTGGGTGGTTTTTTTTTTTTTTTTAAAGATTTTGTTTATTTGAGAGAGAGGGAGAAAAAACGAGCAGAGGGGAGGGATAGAGGGAGGGAGAACCAAAATCCCTGCTGAGCAGGGAGCCCGATGCCGGACTTGACCCCAGGACCCTGAGATTGTGACCTGAGCTGAAGGCAGACACTTAACCGACTGAACCACTGAGGCGCCCCTACTCTTAGGTATTTTTGAAAGCTTAATGGAAATCATGCCATAGTTGTGAGTAGAACGCACAGGCTCTAAATGTAAATTGTTTGGAGGAAAAAAGCTTTTAAAACTCAAGAGCTGATAGAAGAAAATTAATAAAGGGGTCACTGGTCAACCTTTTATACCTAAAAAAATAGGGTAGGCAGCATGGCACAAAACCATCCTGACTGTGACCCTTGTGATCTTGTCTAAATCCTAGGGGTCGCACCCTCCAGAGCTCTGGCCCGTGCATCTGGCATTGTCAGAAGGGTCAATGCAGACCATCTAGGTAAGGCCTTGACAGCTGCCAAGATGTGGAGCTCTGGGCAAACCACCAGGGGACTGCCGTGCATTCTAGATGCCCCGTCCCAGGGTGGAGGCTTCCAGGCCCTGCAGGTGGATGTGATTGCTATGCTCATCAGAGAAGAAACGTGGAGGAGTGCAAGGTCGAGGGCATGGGCACCCAACGGAGTGAGAAGGTGAGGTCTTTAACACAATGAACGATGCCGGTGAATGACAGGTGCTAGAAGAGAACAGGTGCAAAAAGTAATGAAGAGAGAACAGGAATGTTTTTTCCCATGCTCTCTGTGGTAGACCGCAAAATGAACACCAAACATGTCCATGTCCTCATCCCCAGAATCTGGGAACTATTGTGGACGATCCTGGGCCCAGTTTAATTACAAGCATCCTTCTAGGGGGGAGGTGGGAGGGTCAGAGTCCGAGAGGAGATGTGACCAGAGTGGAGGTGGCCACGTACCAAGGGATGCAGACAGCCTCTTGAAGCCGGAAAAAGCAAGGAACTGGATTTTCCTCTAGCGATTCCAGAAAGAACCAGTCCTGCTCATACCTTGACTTCAGCCCAGTGAGACTGATTTTGGACTTCTGACCTTGAGAACGTTAGAAAAATTCCTGGTAACAGTCATAATGCCTTTTATAGCTAAATGTGGGGTTTTTTGTTTAAAACCATGAGTGCTTGCCTATGGTCCACACCTGAAAGGTGGAAAGGGATATATAATGCAAAGAAACACTCTCTCTTCTCCAGTCTCCCAGCCACCAGAGACTTCTCCTCCTTGGAAGGAACTGCAGTTAACCAGTTTCTTGTGGACATTTTCAGAGTAATTCTGTGCACACACAAACATGTATGCACACAAATGTACGTTGTGGGCAAAGAACAGCATATTATACACAGTACTGTGCCCTTTCTTTTCCCACTTGATAGTATCATGGAGCTAATCCTGTATCAGGATTTGATTGTACGGGGGCGATCCTTGTTTGTAACGGCAATGTCGATTTCCTTTGCACGCATGTCATTATTTATGCAACCGGTCACCTAGCGATAGACATTTAGGTTGTTTCCAATTTCTTTCCAGTTCAAATGATACTGCATTTTGTGTATGTGGGATGGCTCTACCAAAGGGCAGGTGTTTTTTTTTTTGTTTTTTTTTGTTTTTTTTTATTTGGCTAGATATTACCAAGTTGCCCACCTTTGAGATAGAAGCAATTCACACTCCCAGCAGTGGTGTTTGGAAGTGTGTGTTCCCGGGCCCCTGGCAACACAGCATGTCATCTGACTTGATGTTCTCTAACAGCTTGACAGGTGGGACCTGGGAGACCTTGAGCAACTCTGAGAATGGAGTCTAGAGAAGAACTGGGTCTTTGGGTGAGGGGCCGGTGCCCCAACCTGGGAGCCTCCTGCCCCGTGTCCCCAGCAGGTGCACACCTACCTAGGCTATGGGGGCCGTCTGGACACGAGCCATCACTCTTTCTTCCCTGCTTGGCTTTCAGATCTCCTGGAGATGTGGGTGTGAGAACCTGACTTCTCCAGCTCTTTCCCGAACAGCATCCTTTATGGCTTGATAGAATTAGGGGCCTTGCCACTGAGAAGCAAAGTCCAGGGCGTTCAGGGACAGGACAGCAGCAGTGAGCCGCTGGGTGTTCCTGCACAGCCTGGCATATAGAAGGACGAGGGCATGACTGCATTTTCAGGACACATTAAAGAAACGTCTTCTGATTGTTCTGCTTCTGACACTTATCAAGCCTCTCCTAGTGATCTGATTAACAACTTTATACAAGGGAAGATCGTCCAGCTACTCAGACAAAAGACACACCGGGTCGCCTTGGTGTCGGCCTTCTCTCTGCAACTTGCCTCCCTTTCTGTCCTGCCCCCAGCAGGTTTATTTCGTGAGCACCGTCATCGGCCCATACTCACCCTCTGGTGAAAAGGCGTTAGTCATTTTAGACCTCCTTTCTTACCAAAGACTTCGTATTTACCAAATGGTTCCCCAAATGTCTCCATTATGCTGAAATCTGAGTGCGTATGGGGGGTGGAGCACAGCTGCGGAGTCTCTTGGTGGCTATGGAGGTGGGGAGGGGTCGGCAGAGGAGAAAAAGGAGTCTCGGGTCTTACCAGATACTTCCATAAAGCGGTTCTGTCAATGCAGATGGGGATGAAATCATGCAGTTTGGGCTACGCTCTTTGTATGTAGTATTCTGGTCATCTTTCTGTCCTCTCTCTTTTTTTTTTTTTTTTTTTTTTTTTTTTTTGCTGTTTCAGCTTGCGTTATGAAGACCCTCAGAAAAGTGTGTGGCCGAATGGTCAGCGGTAGGAACAGGAAACTCACAAAGAGAAGTTTCAAATGCCCCCTCTAAAATAGATCCCCTTCTCAGGCTTCCATCACGGGCTGCTTGCCTGCTAGGATGTCCCTGAGAGCCAAGCTCAAAGGTGGCAGGGGCACTGTTGAGGGTACCTATCTGCCAGGTGCCTTGCAAACAGGGTCAGAGAGAGGTGGCAGCCGTCTCTGAGAACAGATCCTGTCGTTGGGGTTGGTGTCTGAGGTGCCAGTTAAAGAACACAGCTGGCTGGGGGTGCATTTAATTTCCTGATCGAAATTGATAGAAGAGAGAGGTGTGATTTGGTGGAACAGTTATACACCGACTCCTTCATTTCTCCAATTAAAAATCCTGCCCATTGGTTGGCCTGTGTGGGCTGCTGACTGGCTGGACAAAGAAGGGACAGCAGATTGCGTGTGAATTTAAGCCTCATCTTTGAAGGAATAACAGTCGATCCATGTTTTTGATGCCTCTATGAAAAATGAGTGGGTCATATTGTGGGCTTTCTCCCCCACCATGGAATCGGTAACACTCTGAGTTACCAGAGTCAGCATTTCTGCTTCTCACACTTTATTCCAGGTGTAGGATGAAATTAATTTTCAGGAGACCTTTGCGTTTATGACAGCCTAGTGTCCCTGTTCAACGTACAGAATGAGGAGGGAGCAGAGCACATTAAAATATATCAATCCCATCCAATCAACACTGTCAGCTAAGGCCCTGCTTGGCTCAGTGTTAAAAATGCATGAGCACGGGTGCTAGGGTGTCTTCAGCTCAGGTCATGATCCCAGAGTTCTGGGATCCAGCCCTCCATCAGGCTCCCTGCTCAGTGGGGAGTCTGCTTTTGTGTGTGTGTGTGTGTGTGTGTGTGTGTGTGTGTGAGAGAGAGAGAGAGAGAGACAGCCAGCGAGAGAGGGAACACAGCAGGAGAGTGGGAGAGGAAGAAGCAGGCTCCCAGTGGAGGAGCCCAATGTGGGACTCAATCCCGGAATGCCAGGATCACGCCCTGAGCCGAAGGCAGATGCTTAAGGACTGCGCTACCCAGGCGCCCCAGGGAGTCTGCTTCTCTCTCTCCCTCTGTCTGCCGCTCCCCCTGCTTGTGCTCTCTTGTTCTCTCTCAAATAAATAAGTAAAATCTTAAAAAAAAAATGCATGAGCACATGGTTAGGCCATGCATGAAATAAATGCAAATGGCAAACAGAGAAGAGTTCATCTCTCTAGGTCTCCAAGGGTGAGCATCGAAACAACACCAAGATTCTTCTTTTCTGTCTCCTGATGATTTTTGTCTTCAAATTGCGAAAGCTATTTAAAAATAATTTCCAATATTGGTGAAGTGTAAAGATAATCATTGTAGTATGACCATTAATAATATCAATGAACACTGATCAGTGCTTATTATGAGCTAGGATTTTAAAAAACACTTTACACATAAAAACTCACTTAACTCTCAGTGGAATTCTATGAGATGGGGAGTATTATCATTCCAATTATAAGGTTAAAGAGACTGAGGCATGGAGAGGTTAAGGGACCTGCCTGAGGTCATGGAGCTAAGAAGTGGGAGCCAGAGGCTCCGAGTAGAGCCTTCGGAGCCACCCAACTTTCAACAGGGGACCCATGTGGGGCAGTGTCACTGCCTGGATGTCACCCAAAGCTGGAGAGGTAGGGGCAGGAGAATTTGGTTAGGAGTCAGCAACACCAGTCCCCATTCTATGGCCTTGGGTGTGCTATGCAATTTCTCTGCGTTTTGATTTCTTTCGCGGAACAATAAGGATGATGTTTCTTACCCCAAGCAGAATCGAAAAGATGGAATGTAGTAATTTGGGCAAAAGAAAGCCCTTTGCTCACTCTAGAATCCTAGGCAAGATGTTGGAGCTAAGACTCCACCCCCTCCTCTTCTGGGACTCTGTTAATTATGCAAGTGAGCCTGTGAGTTTGAGGAAGAAAGATCTCAAAGGTCCATTTAACCTGTCAAAATCACAAGACTAAATAAACTTTGGCAAACTGTCCCTAAAATGCTTTAACATACACTCAGCCTTTTGCGTGAGCAGCTCACATCCGTCTCTAGGAGCCCATCCAGTTTTCACATGCTTTGATTCTATTTTTTCAGAGTTTATTATTATCAAGAGGATTCCATGAAAGGCAAGTAACTCTTGCAGCCACACTGTAACAAATGAATTTTCCTTTTCATGAGTCGCCTTGCATACATAGAGCGACTCCTTCCAGACGGACAGCTTTGCTTTTTAAGCCCCTGAATTTTTGCCTAAGAAGAGAATCTGACTAACAGCTGTGCCGTTTGCAACCACTTTAAACAAGGGAAGGTTGCCCATTGCTTGGCGCTGTCTCCTCCATTGGAAGGGACGCCTGGTGATGAGAAATGAGAGCACATGTTTCAGCCTCCAGAATGTTCACATGATGTCGTTAGAATTTACACGCCACCTACTGTCAACAAGATCGAGAGATGACTTAGGATGAACGACCCATTTATCCTGCGTTGTTAGAGAGGAACCGGAAGGTCCAATCTCATCGGTGATTCTTAGACTGTCGGGGGTCATGGAATTTTTGAGAATCTGATAAAGACTACGAAGACTCCAGAAAAATGCATGCGTGCTTGTCTGCATGTCCATGGGAAGGTTTGTGCGCAATATCAGGAGCCCCCAGATTAAGAATCGCGGAGGGGGAGAGAGAGAGAGAGAGGAAGAGAGAAAAGAGAGAGAGAGAAATACACTAAAACGTCAACTAATGTGTCTTCTTTGTTTAACCCTTAAATCCAGTCTCGGACTTTAAGGCACATGCAGGACTGTCTACAGAATTTGGAGGACCCAGAGCCAAATAAAAATGTGGCGGTTTCCTGTCAAAAAATTAGTAAGGATTCTGAGACAGCCGCAGCGGAGCATTAAACCAAGTGTGCAAGGCTAGCACACCCGGGAAGCTGGCCCAGGGCACACGAAGCCAGGAGGCACAGTGGGCCCTTCTGGTCTGCCTTGTAAACTAGAGCCTTGTGAAATGTAATATCCTGCAGGAGAAATGTTTGGTGAACTTGGTATTATAATTTTCTTTTAAACTTTAACATGGTCTTCATAGTTCCTGTGGATGAAAAAAATCCAGCAAGAGCCAATCTGTTTCCCCACCGATGCCAAAGCCGAACTGTTAGCAAGCAATCCGCAGCAAGGTCCTCGGCCGACAGTTGGGGGCCGATGAGCGGCAAACACGGTACTTGGCAAAATGCGGCTCTACTAGGCCAGCTGCCCTGGGCTGTCTGAGATGCGTCGCCTTTAAAGTCTGATGCTTAGAAAATGTGGCCCCCTCACAGTTTTATATTTATCAGAGTATCACATATACATGCTGTAAAACAAATTCACATTTCCCCATGACTGCTATGGAAAAACAGCTATCCTTTAACCTACTACCCTTTACTTTCCATCCTTCTTTCCAGGACTTTCAGCTCGAGGTGGGTGTGTGTGTGGCATTTACCGTCATTTTTCCGGATAAGATGCTTGCCTGCAATTTTTGGATTTATCAGTTTTCCTCATTACCTGTTGACTTCTGGAAGCAGACATTTGTTATTTGTAGAGGTTTGATATTTTTTGAAGACTCCTCGTAGGTTGGTCATTTCCTGCATTCCCAAGATAGAAGCCATAAAAAATTGCGTTCTCAGCCTCCCTGACAGCTGGGTGCAGGAATGTGATTTAGACGTCATCGATCAGAGGCACCTGCTCAGATTTCGATTCTGAAGTGAGCACGTGAGGAAGGAGGCACGTGGAGGGAGGAGTCTTC
The DNA here is from genome assembly GCF_002007445.2 of Ailuropoda melanoleuca. Lineage (NCBI taxonomy): Eukaryota > Metazoa > Chordata > Mammalia > Carnivora > Ursidae > Ailuropoda > Ailuropoda melanoleuca. The sequence goes on from NC_048218.1 coordinate 12,040,003, forward strand.
TGATGTCCACGGAGGTGCAGGTCTGGCTTTTGGGAGGCTGAAGGGGCAGAGGCTGTGACACACGGGACAGGGTGTCAGTGGCGTGAGGTACTGGCTGCAGCTTGGGGGCCAAGCGCTGGAGAGGGGGGCAACCCCCAGTGCAGCCTCTAGTATGTCCGACGTTGGTCCCCGAGATTCTGAAGTGCACCTGCTATATCCTTGGACGACCTCATTTCCAGCTTCAACAAGCCAGAGGGAAGCCTGTTGTTTGCACCCAGAAGCCTTGACTTCAACCCCTGTGCGGATGCAATGGCTCTCTGACGCTCCTCCCCATCTCCCATTATGCTCCCATCATCATTTTTGGTTAAATCGGTCTTCAGTGTTTACATTATTAGGACCTTGTAAATATTGTTCACTGCTGAGCCAATTTGCATTATTATGTGCAATAGGCTCTTGGAATGGACCTCTTTTTTTCTGTCAACTTAAGCTGCATCTCCAAGACAACAGAGAGTAATGATTCCCACTTTCCAAAGTGAGGCAGGGGGTCACCTAAGCAGGACTTGCATGGAGAATTGAGAAACTAGATTTTGACCTTAGCTGACCACCCAGCTCCAGTCCATGGAAAGGGGCTGTAGAAACCTAGGAAGCTGGGGATTAGATGAATATTTTTGGAGAGAGCCATCGGAATGCTGAGCACTGTGACACCAATACTCCCCTAGCCCCATCCCACACCAACACATGTGGGAGTGATGGGTGGTACTTTCCCCCTCACCTGCAGCTTAGGGAAAGGGGCTTCCATGGGTCCCCTCAGAGCCTGTTCCAAGGCTCCAAGAGTTCGAGGGGATCTAGTAATGTCTGAATCACTCCTGAAAAATCGGAAGATAGACCTTGTGGTTTTGGTGGTAGGGACAAAAAAGGTGGCAACATTGGGGATATCCTGCACTCCCAGAGTTTGTCAGAGCAAAAGCTGAAGGACATGTCGCTTGGGCCAGATGGCCCACACAAGAGAGGTTGCCTACGTCCAGTCTGGAAGAGAATCTTGCTCCTGAAAGGGGGTAGACCTTGGATTCCCAGGAGCTGAAGGGGAAACAGTGGGTGGCCAGCCAGGGAAAGGCATTTGCCTCTGTCAAAAGAATTATAGATAAGAAATTCCCAAGAATGGCTGGCGTGGGGTTATCTCTGCTCTCTCCCAAAGTGCCCATTAGAGAGGCATCACCTCTAAATACACCCAGCTCAGAAGTAGCATTGCCATCTCATGATAGCACACATCAAAATAAAGGGGGGGGGACCTTCTTATCCCCTTACTTCTCCCTTCTTCCCTCTGCTCTCACAATGAAAAGGCTAGAACTTTTGCTTAGCAAACTGGAAACAATGAGATGAAGCATAGGCCTGGTTTGTCCCCATCTTGTAACAGTCAGCCTATCATAGACTTGAACAGTCAAAGGGGCATAGCTTTAAATTCAAGTGACATCCATACCATTAGATAGGTCCGGAAATTTCAGTTACTGAAATGAAGCATTTTTATGACTATAGATGACCAGAAAGCTTATAAATTATTTAATAAAGACATCCTTCTCCATACATATACAGATCAGAGGACTTGCTCTAGATTTCATTCAAATGGTGGGGTGAAAACTAGCTTCTGCGGGGTGGATTTAAGTAGGGGGTAGGGAAGAAGAATAAAGTAGGGTTTGTTTTTACTGCAGGTAGTTCATTGGAGATGCGATCCCAGATGCCAAGAGTGATGGATCGGAGAGAATGACCTAGAAGAAGGAGAAGCCCATATAAAGGTGTGTTAGTGAAGTCATTGAGGTAGGCAGGGGTTGCTTAATTCTGCCAGGACTTCTGAGGCATATACAGAATGCCTCCAGAATTGGCCATCGAGTGCATGGAAAGCAATGTCATTTATCGATCAACTTTTGTTGTCCATCAAAAGTTGTACTTAAGGGTTGTTGCCATTTTATTTTATTTATTTTTTAATATTTATTTACTTGACAGAGATAGAAAGAGCCCTGCGTTGGACTCCATGCTGGGCTACTTAACTTAAAAAAATATATATTCTGTTTCCAACAGTGTCTCTAGAACTTGGGGTTTCTTAATCTCTAGTTTGTTTTGTTATTTGTCTTTAATGTCGAGGGCTTTCCTTGATTATCAGGTAACATTCAGCTTTCTATTCATATTTGAGTGAGGTAATACAAAATTGAACGGAAATTTCTGGAAATTTCTGTAATTTTGGATGGGTAGGTTTTGCCAGAGAATCAGGGGACAGCGAGGCAGTCATTTCAATTGGGGATCCCAAAATGTCAACATCTGGATGTCTTTATTCTGGTTTTTTTCAGACACTCAAGAGAAAATTTAATTACCATCCAGAGTTCTGAGTTGGGGAGAGTACGAGTATTCCACCATCTTGTAAATACACTTTCACTTAATTCCCATATTTTTAACTGTTTCTCCATCTGCCTCCTGCTTGCCTGAGTTGACAGCCTCTTTAGTTCAATTTCTCCACAGAAAGAATTTCCTATATCAGTTCTAGGAGATAGGGTGGGAAATGAGAGATTCAGCTGTCCTGTGTGGACTTTTAGACTATCCTCTTCTTTTGGTCTTGAGACTTACTTTCACTATGTATTTGGGGTCTCTGTTTCCTGGATTTTTCCACGGTTCGTGGGGTGGGGGACTGGCTTACTTCTCTGGGCGTCTTCTGGAGCCTCTTTTGCTGTTCTCATCACTTAACACCCTCCTTCTATTTGTAATCTATTATCTGGGCACCTGCCCCATCCTTTTTGTCCTTGTGGTTTACAGTTAAAATTTTTCCTCTACTGCCATTTTTGGAGTTTTGGAAACAAGAGAAGAATCATCTGCAAGGTTAATCTGTGTAACTAAAAGTTACAACTGTTGACTTAAAAAACTCTCTGCATTATTAGAGAAATGTCATTCTTGTTTCGGATGTGGTGATGAGGATTCGTCCCACCCCATTTCACAGAAACTGGCCATCTTTATTCAAATGCTGGGCCAAACTTGCAAAGTAAGTCATTTAAGAGACCAACAAATGGTATGGCTTTTGCAGTAACAGAGCCGGCCCTAGTTAGCTGTCTGCCCTTAAGATTTTTGACTTTTGTCTGTGATTAGGTTCCCTTCTCTTTATCCTCGGTCCAGAATGTCTGTAGTTTTCAAGGATATAGGATATATCTAGGATATTTACTCCGCCCCCCCAACCCCAGATTAGTAGTATGTCAACATCATAGTGTGTGTGTGTGGGAAACATTTTTGTGGCACTGTTAATTTCCTACTCAACATGTGTCCTCTACTCTTCTAGCAACAGAACCTCAATTTTGTACTAATAAAGTGATTATATAAAATTAAATCTCTATCTCCCAGTCTCCTTTACAGATAAGATGCAAATGGGTGGGACTTTTAGGAAAGCTATTTTAAATGGGGCTCACTCGGCTGGCATGACTCTTGACCTCTGCCCTTCCCCTGATTGTTGCCTCCACCATGGACAGGGTGCTGAGGCTGGAGTTGCCATCTTGCAGCCATTAGTTGACCAACATGAGGTCGGTCATATAATGAGGACGGTTGACGGTAGGGCAGCAGGAGGCTGGGTCTCTGACGGCATCGTGGGGGCTGCCATGTTAGACCTGACGGATTCACGAATTTCTTGTTATGTGAGAAAACAAAACCTCTAATATATTTAAACCTCTATTTAGTCACATTTTCTGTTATTTGCCACTGAATGCAGCCCACGCGGATGCCAATTTTCTCTGTCTGTTAGTAGGAATCTTTGCTCAGTTACATGTTCAGAGGGGGTGATTATAGAAGTGGTGGTCTACGGTGACCTGGCGGCTCACCATTTCTCCGCATGGCAGCCTGATTTCCATCGGGCCAGCACCTACGACTTTGCCTAGGGCTTCCTCCAGCCACTGGGGCCTGTTCTATTTATACCTGGGACAGCCTGGAAGGACATGTCAGGGAATTAATATTCCTCTCATTCTCATCATTGGGGAGCATCCTCCAACCAATGGCTGATGGGGTTGGTATATAAATACCCCAGCTCCCTTGCCCCTCAGGTGAGATAATTCTGAATCAGGTTCCTCACCGGCTTCCAGGAAGCCCATGGATTTGAGATTTGAGCTTCAGTAGTAACTGGCTTGATAGCACGTACGTTTGTGGCTTCCTTCCCTTCTCTGTCTCACTTCCACACTCTCCAGTGGGGTCCTCTGGGATCACGTCACAAACAAACTACCTGCTCCAGAATCTCTGTCTCGGGGTTTGCTCCTGGGGGAGCCCAAACCAAGGTAATGGAATTTTACAAGTGTGCTTTGAGGTCACGAAAGTTAAAGAGGCCCAGAAATATTTGTGGGCCCTTTGCCTAAAACTAAGCCAGTCTTTGCAATACGATGTCAGGCGACAGTGCCTCCTAACCCAGCATGGAAGGGCTTCTGGCTGTCAATCTTTTCTTGGTGATTTTTTTTCCTCTTCTACAACTTTCTGGGATCCAGACCCCCCTGTGGCAGACTAAGAGGAGGAGTCAGGATGAGACCTGGGTCGGCAGACATCTTGATGGGGGTTGCTGTGGGCAGTCAACAATGTTGGCCATGAACGGTTGAAAGGGCTGGACACCAACCGCAGTTCTGGTTTACAGCTGGATAAAACTGTTCATAAGCTCTGGTGCGCTATGTGGGTTTAGGTAACTGATTTCTTCCTTGTCTGGTTCTTTTACCTACTGAGGGTCATCTCAGGAGATGATTACAAGGGCTCCAAGCAGCCAATGCAATAACCTGAGTTTTTAGCATTTCTTGCAATAAGGAGCATATTTGAGGGGTGCCATGTGGCTCAGTTGGTTAAGCATCTGGCTTCAGCTCAGGTCATGATCTCAGGGTCCTGGGATCGAGCCCTGTGTCAGGCTCCTCGCTCAGCAGGGAGTCTGCTTGTCCCTCTGCCCCTCCCCCTGCTTAAGTTCTCTCTCTTTTAAAGAAATAAATAAAATCTTAAAAAATATATATTTAAAAAAAGAAGTATGTTTGAGGAACAGGGCTAGATCACATGTCGCCAGTTTTCAAGTGAAAAGCCCTGATTTTTTTTAAAATTTTTTTGAGACTTTTTTTAAACGATTTTATTTATTTATTTGTGTGAGAGATAGAGAGCACAAGCAGAGGGAGCAGCAGGCAGAGGGAGAAGCAAGCTCCCTGCTGAGCAAGAAGACCGAGGTGGGACTCGATCCCAAGACTCTGGGACCATGACCTGAGCCGAAGGCAGACATTTAACCAATTGAGCCACCCAGGGGTCCCAAAAAGCCCTGATTTAAAGTATTCTGTCTCACTGACAGAGCTGGGTTCAGAAGCTAGTGAGACCCCAAGCTTTAGGATCAGATGTAATCCACCTGTAATTGGTCTAGAATATTCCATACTGTACGAAGACACACTTGTTCCCTTCAACCAGGGGTCAGCAAACTACTGCGCATGAACCAAATTGGGCCCAGCACCTATTTTTATAAAGTTTCACAGGAATACAGTCATGCCCATTTCTTTGCATAGTGTCCATGGCTGGGTTTTTGTTTTGCCCCACAATGCTACAGTTGACTAGTTGTGACAGAGACTGTAGGGCCAGCAAAGTTTACATATTTACTGTCTGGACTTTGCAGAAGAAGTTTGCTGACCCCTGCCTTAGGCATCCACCAAGAATCCCACCAAATCTGAGCCTTCAGAAAACACTTCCTCAGCCTTACCCCACCCCCATCCCACCATGAGCTCTAATTCAGTTCCCGGGATCCGGGCTTCTGAAGCCTTAACGTGCCTGAGTCAACTGGCCATCAGTTGTTGGAAATACTGGTTCTGATTCAATACCTCTAGGATGGGGCCCAAGACTGTGTATCTCACAGGCTCCCGGGGGGCACACGAATGCTGCTGGTCTGAGGACCGCCCTTCAAGGAGCAAGGTTCTGGAAGAGTGGCTTCTCCTCACTAGGACAGCAACTTCCTATCAGTGTTCCTCATTGTTTGGCATTGTCAGGCAGCACTAGGCCCCTCCCTGATCCTCTTCCTTCCCTGATGCAGACCCCCCCCCCATCTTGTCCCTAAATGCAGGAGCGTGGAGTCACCGTCTCCTTTTCAGCGAGTTCTGGCCTTCTACTAAGGAGCATTTCAAGAGTTAACGTGCTATGAAACCAACAGCCGGAGAGATGCCAGAACTCTAATTAGTCTCCCTTTTTATATTTAGTTTGCTATTAGATAATGCTCGACACCTGTTCACCAGACAAATCTGTTTTTAATCTCTTCCATTTCACTTTCTTGGACATGTGGTGGCACAGACATGTAGCGCTGCATGAGAAATGGGGTGAAAGCCAAACAAAATAGCCATTTCTTTGGAATGAGAAGCAAGACAAGGGACTAGAAACAACGGCGGCCTGGCTTGGGCCAAGCGTTGAGGTGCTGGTGGGGAAGACAGCTCTGAGGCTGGGAGGCGCCACCTTGACCTCAGACGCTATCCGCTATCCGTGGTCCTTCCCTTGATTGCCAGCTCCAGGGCATCTTCGAAAAGGGTGTCCCACCCTCCAGTGAAAAGGGGAGGAGATTACAAGGAAACTCCCCTCTCCTGGGCTTTCATCAGAGAGCAGGCAGACGGTTTTTACACAAACGATCTAAATGGTTCTAATTTTGATTTGATTATTTCATTTGTGTGAAGTTGCCCAAAATATGCAGTTTCAGCCTTATGGATCCTGAGACCTTTTCTTCGATGCCGCAAAAACACCAGCAATCCTGAATCAATTTCAAAACCTCTCTTTTTGGTCCGTCCTTCTTAAGAGTCTACGTATGTTCTAGAAGTGGAAATCACCTCTTCCATGGGAACAGCAGGGTTGGCCATTTGTACATATGGATGCCACTTCAAACCAGTGTACTTGCAAAGTAGCATTGACTCAGTGGCATCACGTGGTCGTGAAACCTTCGTTGAGCTGGGAAGCATTGTCTTTTTGAAGAAGAGCTACCAGCCATAGAGCCCCTCTGGGCGCATGAGATGGCCTTCCTGATGCATATGTCAGAGCCCATGCAAAAGTGCGGATAATGCATTTCCTCCTCACTGCTCAGAACTCATTCATCAGCATTAAAAGTTTTTGGCACATGCTGAACATTACATAATCACGATGTCAGTACAGAAGCTCTTAGCATCTTGTCACCGTTCATGGGAAGCCATCCCCAATGTTGTCATATCATGGATAACTCCAGAAGACACCCCGAAGGTGTCTACCGGCTACATAATTTGCCAGACGTGAATAAAGACAGGAACGATCAGAAAACAAGACAAAGCAACGGCAACAACAAAACACTTTCTTTCTGGGTCCTTGGGCTTTATCATCTGTTTGGCAGTGGCTAGAACTGCCTGATGGGTGTGGGGATGCAGATCCGTGCATCAGACAACACCCAAACATGGACGGTGAACGGGGGTCGGTAGGAAGCAGGAAGCAGAACATCAGAGAGCTATAGTGATGGAGATGAATTTCATGGGGTGACATAAGAAACCACCACAAAGCAATGTCTTTCTTGAAATAATGAGGACAGAGAATGTGAAAAGAGGGCTTGGTTCAAAAATTTCCTTCTTTCCAAAAGCCATCCTGAGGCCCAGCTTCCCCAGAGTCTAACACAGTGCAGAGACATTAATCCTGGATACGAACAGGAAGTCATAGCAGGTCATTTTTTCTTTTTCTTTTTCTTTTTTAGATTGTCATGTTAGCATACATCCTTAAATTAGGACTTTCGTGCCCCGACCCTCCTGAAACACTGAGCGACTTGTTATTCACGCACAACATGAGAATGTGGTGTCGGGTGATGATGTCGGCGCTGACCAGGTTTCATTTTATTTTAATTTTTTAGGGTTATGTGTCAGACAGAGGTGAGGCTCTACCCGAATGCTGTCTGGGGTGCTCACACGTGAGTGCACAGAGCCGTGCAGCCGCAGATGGGAGCTCCAAGCTCAGTGGAGCTGTAGAAACTCGGCAGGCGAAGAGCCCGTGCCTTGAGTCTGAGCTGGGATTCATTACCAAGAGGGAGACAAAGCATTTCTGCTCTGTGTGTCAATGCTGAGAGAAGAAAGGGCTGGATCCTGAACTGGCTCCAGATAAGGGTGTTGGGTGGTGTCCGCACTTGAGCCCAGTGCCCCCAGTGCCTGGCCCTTCACTCCTAGCCATTGTCCCATGTCCCACAGTGTGCTGTGCTGGGATGATAGACGATACCCAGACAGCAGCCTCACCACGGGACTCCCCTAGGACCTCTCCTATTCTCTCCTTTGACTCTTGGACCTTCTCTCCAGCTTCTCCGAGCCTTTGGCCCCTGACTCTGCACTCCGGTTTACGATGCCTGCTTCTGGCCTTCCTCTTCCCCCTTACCTGGGCCACCAGCCTTGGCTCCCTACAGGGGAGACAAACACCCCCACGAACCCTTAGCTGCAGCCCCATGGCCCCTCCCTGGGGAGGCTGGGACCTCTCCCAGGGGCCAGGGAGTCAGGAACCGGGGGATGGAAAAGGCAGGGGATCGCTCTAGAACCAGGGCAGTCATGCCCCTTAGCTACTCTGGTTGAGACGTCTTCTAACACCATAGTGTGAAGGCATCGGTCCTTAACCCCGGGACCTCTCTGTAGGTTGTTCTTAGTTTATGGGATTATGTCATTGTCATATGGTAAATCTGCATGAATTCATTCCATGGCGGGGGCTAAGTTGTCCTCAGCAAGTTTGTTTGCTTGTTTGTTTTTTAAATCCTACCACCCTGGCGTTAAGATATTATAAAGACTAGGTCTCTACCCTAGGGAGTGGCCTATTTCCGTGTGTGTTCACCACATCTTATGCAAACACGTTTGAATCATGGACTTCAGGCTCAACTGGTATGTTACTCAGGGTTCTCCAGAGAAACAGAATTGATAGGATAGACTTGATACATATATCCTAAGATATATAGAGATTTATTGTAAGAAATTGGCTCACGTGATTATAGAGGCTGAGAAGTCCAAGCTGGAGGCCCAGGTTGCTGATGGTGGAGCTCCAGTCCAAGTCCAAGTCAGATGGCAGAGGACAACGGATGCCCCCAGCATTCAGACAGTCAGGCAGAGGGGCACCTGGGTGGGTCAGTCAGTTAAGCAGCTGGCTCTTGGTTTCAGCTCAGGCCATGATTTCAGGGCCCTGGGATGGAGCCCTGTGTGGGGCTCCCTGCTCAGCAGGAAGTCTGCTTGAGATTCTCTCCCTTTCCCTCTGCCCCTCCCCCTGCTTGTGTTCTCTCTCTCTCTCAAATAAATAAATCTTAAAAAAAAAAAAAAGTCAGGCAGAGAGAATGAATCTTCTCTCCCTCAGTCTTTTTTCTATTCGGGTCTTCAGCGGTTTGGATGAGGCCATCCACACTGGGGAGGACACTGCTTTACTGAGCACAGGCTTCAAGCGTTAACCTCATCCAGAAACACCCTCGCAGACACACCCAGAATAATATTTGACCAAATATCTGGGTTCCCATGGCCCAAGCAAGTTGACACATATCATTAACCATTACAGGTGGATGGAATTGTAAGGCACCGCCTCCTTCCTCCTTTCTTCCAGGCTTCTCTGGAGCACGAAGTCCATATTTAAAAATACATAAATACCCCCACAATATCCCCCATGTACACCATGTACAGAGAGAATCTTCCTTGAGAATTTTGCCAGAAAATTCCAGAGACGACTATGATTGGCTTGATTTGGGTCAGGTACCCATCCCTGAGAAACTCACTAGGTCCAATGGGAGGGGACATCGGACTGGCCAGTTTGGGGCACCAGCCTGCAATGAGGGAGGCAGAGCTCCTACAAGAGGGCGTGGAATCCACTGGAATCCTTGGGCCTCTGAATTCCGAGAGTTTGGTACACTTGAACTGAGACCTTGTATTTTTATTTTAACCATGCTTGAATGGAAATTGAGTGCTTGTTTTAATGACATGGGCCGGCAGTATTCATAGTGCCTGCAATTTTGAAACCAATAGAGATCACAGATATATTTTGTATCACATTACAGTTAAGGCAGATGCCCAAAATATCATGTGTGACTCACCACTCTGAAAGTGCTGGAATTATTAGGCCCACCCCAGACCCTGCGAGCTAATGCATTAACAAAGACACGAGGCTAGAACTCTACCATCAGAGTATAACCTCTTTGATAACTATCTTTCAATATAGTTAGTTCCCTGTGCAACCTTATGTGTCTTATTTATAAACTTTAAAACATTTTTCTGAGGAGGGGTCCCGAGGCTTCGCCAGAGGGCCAGAGACCGACTGAGTCACAGGGAGGGAAAGACAGTTCTTGCTGGGAAGAGTCACGTGCCGGGAAGCCCGGAAGCGGACGCCTCTGCTCCTGTTGGCCGACGTGAGCATCGTGCACTGCTTTGTCCCTCCCTGTCCTGGTAGAGGGACCCACGTCCTCCTCCAGACAAGGTGCCGATCTCCATGCTGGCTGAAGGCATGCACTCTGCTCCCCTCGAACTCTGGGTGTGCACAGATGACTCGAGTCCTTTCTACGTGGAAGCACTTAGCCTTAGCCATTTATGTGCCCCTGGAGTCATGCTGTTGCTTTGGGGAGGGGAAGCAACAGGGCATGGGGAGGGCTGAGAAGGCTCTGATGGGCTCCCTGTTCACCTCAGGGCAGAAAACAGAAGCCTGCAGAGTTCAGATGACTCACGGTTGCAGTTTGTCCCCACCGACAATTTTGGATGTACGAATGTATATTGATAATTTTGGTTTTCCTGGAAGATTTCCTCGTCTCTATTTTTTTTCCCCAAAGATTTTTATTTATTTATTTGAGAGAGATAGAGAGCACAAGCAGGGGAGCAGCAGGCAGAGGGAGAAGCAGGCTCCCACTAAGCAAAGAGCCAGTCACAGGACTCGATTCTGGGATCCTGGCAACCTGACCTGAGCCAAAGGCAGACGCTTAACCGACTGAGCCACCCAGGCACCCCTCTTCTCTCTCTCTAGCTCTTTTTTTTTTTTTAAAGCCCAACATGGGGCTTGAACTCACAACCCTTAGATCGAGACCTGAGCTGAAATCAAGAGTAGGACACTTAACCGACGGAGCCACCCAGGCTCCCCTCCTCTTCCCGATTTTTAAATTCTGGCCCCACTGAGGGACTAAGGAGGATGATGTTTGTTTCCCCATTTTCTGCACAGGTATGGGGACTTGCATGAAAAGACACAGGTGTGGCTCCTCCCGCTTCTGAGAATTTAAAAATCCTGTGTCTAAAGGTCAGTGACCCAGCTCCCCTGTTGCCACAACCTTATTGCTTTGAATAGTGGTTCCCCACTGGGGGTGATTTTGCTTTCCAGGGGATATTTGGCATTGCCAGGAGATGGGATGGTTGTCACAACTGGGGGGTGGGGCGCTCCTGGCATCTAGTGGGTAGAGGCGGGGGATGGTGCTAAGCAGCCCGCAAAGCCCGAGACAGCCCCATGGCTGTGAGTTCTTAGGTCCCAGACATCAGTAGAGCCGACACTGAGAAATGGTTGCAGAATTTTAGGCCAAAATTGTCACCAAATCTTTCTTGGTCATTTGCCAAGACGTGTGCTGAAACACCAGAAGAATAAGACAGACCCAAAGCAGTGACGAATCTGTTGTCTCAAAAGAAGAGAGTTTAACAGGTTACCGTTGGAAGCAGCAGCCTGTTACATAAAATACATTTCTTAAAGGAAGGGAATGGATGCTGAGTGAGGGCAGACCAGAAATGGAGATCACTCCTCTCTACAGATTATTCTCTTGAAGTTATTCATGCAGTTCCAGAGTTCTTTATGGGTTCAGCTGGAATGGATGTTGGTATCTACCTAGCTGTCTTTTTTTTTTGTTTTAAGATTTATGTATTTATTTATTTGAGAAAGAGAGTGCACATGTGAGCAGGAGGAAGGGGCGGAGGGAGAGAGAATCTCAAGCAGACTTTGTGGTCAGCACAGAGCCCCAGCTGACTCGGGGCTTGGATGCTTGCTGACTGAACCACACAGGCACCCCAATCTACGGATCAATTGATCGATCAATCGATCAATCATCTCTCTGTATTATCTATCTTTATTATTATTATTTATCATCTACACGTCATCTAATATCATGTTAGGAACCAATTGCTGGAACTTTGGTAACAAGGAATGAGATACCTTCCCTTTGGGCTCAAACCCGTGGGCTCCTACTCCCGTAGCCCGTGTGGGGTCCAGCTGTGGTTTTCAGACCCTCATCCTCAGCGGCTGGGAGCACTGACAAATACAGAGCTGTGCCATGAGCTCTCCCGGATTTGGGAGAACTTCTCTCCCTGCTGTTAAGGATGGTACAGCACGCACAGCCCCAGGCCTGGCCCTCTCCCGCCCTCTTCCAAATTGCGCTGACTGTTCCCGGGGCAGAGGGGGGCAGCGGCCCCTTTTGGCTCATGTTAAAATAAAACAAATCAAATTCCAAGTCTGAGACGGACTCTGGGCATAGGACCTTGGTGTCTTCCCTCATTTTTCATTATCATGAAAACAAAGCGTGGCTCCTCTTATTTTCTCATGTGCCCATGGGGAGCCCTTGATGTTGATTTAGTCTGACCTAATCAGGTAAACAAGGGAGGAGTGGGGGCCCACCTGGAAGCAGGTGCAGGTGCCTGCCTCATGACTCCTAGAAGCCCTGCAAGATGTGCCTGGTAAAGACCTCCAGCTGCTCAGGTGGCTGACAGGTGACTGCTCCTCCTTCCAGGAGGTTATTCAATGAATATGTGCATTTGGACTCAAGGAGGTCTGAAGAGCATGGAGGCACCTGCAGTGGGGGGAGGGGAGACAGGTGGGCCATGAATGCATGGAGAGGAAGGAATTGTTGGCATTTCCACCGTGCTCCCCACTGTGCACTAATGTGCGGCCTGACACCTCTTAGACCGTAGGGTCAGGGCAAGGGGCCAAGGAAGTGAGTCAGGAAAGACCACAGGAGACTGTAGCGCATCCAGATGAGGGGTTTGGGGAGGGGGCTAGTCTCTTTCCTTCTCCCACACTCCAGTGTGGCTGCAGAACCCTGGGAGCCTGGGGCCCCCCCGCAGAATTGACCAAGCTCTGGATGGGGTCAGGGAGGGCAGAGCAGACATGAAGGAGGCCTGATGTGAAGACTGGGGAGAGAACTAAATGAAATTGTTCCTGAGCAGAAGTCAGACACCCCAGGGAGATTCTCGGGTGGGCTGGGGTGGTGTTGCCTGTGTGCAGTCAAGCAGAGGATTTGGGATGAAGGTCACTATCAGTACAGGGGGGCGTTTGGACTGATAGCCATCTAGGACATGCAAATACAGGACGGCTCATCCCAGCTGGGCTGGCTGATAGGACTGGGGGACTCAAAGGGCCAACGAGTGGAGAAGGGGTCGAGGTATAGGAGTCAAGGGAGCCCAGAAAGCAGAATATGAACTAGGTGCTATCAGTACCAGTGTCTTAGCCTGTTAAGGTTGAATAACAAAATATCACAGACCGGGTGGCTTGTAAATAACAGAAATTTATGTCTCACAATTCTGCAGGCTGGAAAGCCCAAGATCAGGGAGCCAGTAGATTTGGTGTCTGATGAGAACCTGATTCCTGGTTCATAATGGTCGACTTCTCTCTGTGTCCTCCCCTGGCAAAAGAGGTGAAAGAGCTCTCTGGGGTCTCTTTTATAAGGGCAGTAATCCCATCATAAGGGCTCCACCCTCATGACCTAATCACCTCCCGAAGCCCTACCTCCTCACACCATCTTCTTAGGGCTTAGGATTTAACAGATGAATGGACATTCGGTCCATAACAGCCATGACTGATGGTCTCACTTTCCTCTGACGGGTTTTGCTTTGCTGTTGTCCCCAAACATTTGTGCCCCCCTTAAAATGGGGGAGAAAGAGCATAGGTAAAAGAGCGGCATGAGCTTTATGCTGAAATCTTGAAATGAATTTTGGGCTATGGAATAGAGTCTATTCCTGCACCTTTGAAGAGAAAAGACATTGGGGCCCTAGCAATGTAGGGTGAACTTTAGACTATAAACATCCTTTCACTTGTTTATTCACTTACTGGGCATTTATTTGTTGAACACCTATTATGTGTTGGGTCTGGTGATGCAGACCTGATCACGAAGGTAGTCCCTACCTTCAGAGGGCACACGTCCCATGGGCTAGAAGACGGGTGACTATGGCTGAACTCAGACTATAAATCCAACACATTAGATGCTTAGTTCCTTCATTCTACACTTGTTCTGTATTATTTTCAGGGAAACCCGTGTGTTTTGGAGGAGGGGGGCACACACGGGGAATGTATCTGTGGCACATAGGATTCAGTTTTGCTGGTTCAATAAGACTTGCAGCAGCAGAAGGACCTCAAAATGGCCAGGGGCAGGAGGGGGTAGAATTAATGAATGCAGAATTTCTAGGTCAAGCTGAACTTTCACAGGGCTAAAGACTATGGAAAACTATGTTCATGGCTTCTCTGCCCATTTATCACCCCCATGCAGTGAGACCAGAGTCGTGAAATGGTCATACACCATCTGCTCCTCGGTCGCCTCTGTCATATCCTATGGTTGGTTTACTTTACAAAGAGCTACAGGACCTGAGTCCTCTTCTGAGAAAGTGTGCTCTGTGCTCTATCACTTCGGAGACTCAGGACCGAGGAACATTCAAGCAGTAAGGGGCATAATCTGGGCACTTTGTTTAGGGTTGTTTTTTTTTTTTTTTTGAAGATTTTATTTATTTGACAGAGATAGAGACAGCCAGCGAGAGAGGGAACACAAGCAGGGGGAGTGGGAGAGGAAGAAGCAGGCTCCCAGCGGAAGAGCCTGACACGGAGCTCGATCCCAGAACGCTGGGATCACGCCCTGAGCCGAAGGCAGACGCTTAACCGCTGTGCCACCCAGGCGCCCCTAGGGTTGTTTTTTTAACCAGAGGACTATGGGCTTCAATCAAGGCCACTGTTTGCAAAATTTTAAGGGTAGGTGGGTATATAAACTTAGGCAGGGAGAAGGTCTATGTATTCACCAGATTGTCAGAGGTATCTATCACCAGTGCCCATCACCAGCTCCCAAAACAAAAACAAAGCTATGGAACCACCAGGCGATTGGGCATCTTGCACTTCTCATTTTTTTTCTTCTGTACAACAGAGGTGGGTGGTTCCTTTATGCCTCCAGGGGATTATGCAATACTGTTGCATACAACTGGTATGATTGTGCACACGTGGGGAAGAGGGAGTAAAGGAAAAAGAGAGACAGAGAAAGAGAGGGGATGATACAACTGATGATTGCATTTCAGGAGAGAAAGAAGGGGAAACAGTAAAAGAATAATAGTGGAGAAACGGAACTAAATTTCACTACCTCATGACACTTTGGGGGCTACTTGAAAATAACTGAGTTTTCTGCTGCATATGGTTGAGTTCTATAATCTTCACATTTGCTAAGGATCTTAGACCTTTGTGAACTCAGAACTGTGATGTCAAGGACAGAGTGGAAGAGAGAGAGTAATTCATTTAGTGAGTGTTTGTTGGTTAACTGCTTAGTGCTGGCGGCCATGATGGGGAACACAAAAAAGGAAACACATTTCTCCAAGTGTCTCAGAGTCCAGTGGGGAGAAAGGACGCAGATAACCAAGAGTGGTATGGAAGGGCAGTGAGAGAGGTGGACACAGGATTCCAGGATGCACGGGGAAGGACACTTCACCAGCCTGAAATGATTTAGGAGGGCTGCCTATAGGTGACAGCATTCGAGCCAGGTCTGAAAGGAGGAGGAGTGAATCAAGTAAACTGAGTTTTGAGGGGAGGAAGAAAAGAAGGGCTGCATGGTAAAAGGTCAAGGGGTGAGACAAACAGCAAGGTGTGGAACCAAGACCATAACAGTGGGAAACCCTTGTAGTATGAGGTATGAGGTAGGGAGCTGCCAGACATGCAGCTGGGGAGTTGGACAAAGAGCAGTTCATGAGGGGTCGGCAGTGCCTCTTCCTGTCTTGCTTTGGCTTCACCTGCACACTGAGCCCCTTGGCTGTCTGCACCTAGCCTGCTTTTCCATGGTTCCTTCTGTATTTCATAAGGTTACAGCTGAGGGAGTTTTTCCCAGAAGTGTCACCATGGATTGTGTTTCAAGGGGATCCTATAACTAGCCCAACCTGAGAGAAATGCAACCTTGAGAAGATTTCTGCTTCTTTCTTTGAATGTGTCTTGGGCTTTAGAAAATCTTTTGATGGAGAACTGACCTTCATTGGTTTGATGGCCTCCGTTGGGAGCCAGTTCTTCACAGGAGAATTCTTGTGTAATTTTGCACATCTGTGAACGAGGCACTCACTATCTTTGTTCTAGACCCTCTTTTCAGGGACGTTTATCAAGTGAGTAGCCTTGGGAGACAGAGTGAATGTCTTTCTCTGGGGCAAAGGACAGGTGTGCTTACTACCCGTTATAAAAGACTCGGATTCCCTAAGCTCAGGGTTCCCCTCTTGCAGTGTAACTCTCCGTGTGTACCAGGGTCACCTGGCCTCCTTTGTGTCACTCTGTGGGGACTGGAGAAACTGCACATAAGCTGACATTGCTATTGCTGGGAGTTATGAAGTCTTTTGTCTCTGATCCAGGAGTCTTGTGTCTTTGGGCAGCATCCATGAAACTGGCCAGCTGTCTTAGCCAGCTCGAGCAGCTATAACAAAATACCATAGACTGGGTGGCTTAGACAACAGACACTTATTTCTCACAGTTCAGGAGGCTGGAGGTCTGAGATCAAGGTGCCAGCATGGTTGGATCCTGGTGAGAGCCGTCTTCCTGGCTTGTAGACGCCTGCCTTCCCACCGTGTGCTCACGTGGTGGAGGGAGAAAGCTCTGGTCTGTTATTATGAAGACACTAATCCCATTATGAGGGCTCTACTCTCATGACCTCATCTAAACTTAATTACCTTTTGCAGGTCACACCTCCAAAAACCATCATGTTGGGGGTTAGGGCTCCAACATATGAATTTGGAAGGAGACACAGACATTCAGTCTGTAATACCAGCTAACCTGTTAGCTTGCAAATAGGAAAACCTTAGACCCTTCATAGTTCTGGGAAGCTTCTTCCAAGGAAGAAAGAAATATCCCCTCATCTCTGACCCCATGACAGTCTATGTTTATTCCTATTGTAGCTCATGTCCTATTATTGAGATTACGCGAGGGCCCCTTCTGCTGGCCTGTCAGCATTGACTTTAAAGGGATGGACTGCATCTTAAATAGTTTTGTTTGTAAGTCCCAGAATCTGATACGATGGGGGCACATAGTGGATAATCGGTAAATGTGTGTCGGATTCCATTGAGGCAGAAACTATGCGTATTGGTTCTGAAAAGATATAGTAATCAAGAGGTGAATTTCCCGCACTCCTCTGGCCCCAGGATAACTACCTGGCTTCAAGAAGGGAAACTCCAAACTCAAACTGCTGAAATCTCTGTCTACTCCCATTTTCTGCAGACCTTAGTGCTGAGTCACCCTACAACCAGCCATTGCCCTTGTCCTTGAATTAATTTCAAACTATGACACTGACGGGAGGCTAACTTTCCAAGTTCAAGCCCCAGGAAAATACAAGTAAGTAAATAAGAATTCAACGCCAGATGGCTTGAAAGGACAGAGCTGGAGTGCAGGATTAACTGGCTGGTAATAAAAGCTGTCATTACAGAGTGTCATCGTTGGCGGGTTATTTATTAGCTCTTCCCTTTCGATACCAAATGTCAAATGTGTTAATGTGCAGAAACCAAGCCTTCCCCTCCGAGCTGCTCCGGTGTCAGGCTGCCAGCTGCATTGTCTCCTTTGCAAGAACTGCCAGGAATTCAGCATTCATATGTCATGTTATGCATACCATATTGCACTTAAAAAAGGCCAGATGAGGACAACTCAGCCTAATAATCAGCCTGTCAATCATTATGTTGCATTGTGCATGGAACTGCTTATCCCCAAACCTTTGTTCTCTGGTAGAATGGGCTCTCTCTGAACCCTGCGCACCAGACAGGAACGTAGGGTTTATTTTGCAATCATTGCCAAGGATCAAAGAGGCATATCTACCCATCCAGTGCTCCTGGAGGCTTAGGGAATTGCAAAATGACTGTGCTGAGAAAAATGTTTGTCCGTGTGAATGGTACTTGGTCTAGGGACTGCCCTTAAGTCTCTCTCTGACTCTGTATACTTCATTTTCCTTTTCTCTCTCTTTCACATACACATACCCTAGATTAGTTTTATATGCATCATTCTCTTCTTTCTTTATTATATCTGCAGCTAAAGCACAAAATTTAACCTCAGGCAACCAAATACTATCTTATATAATCAAAGAACATGATCAGAGTTTGGAGATGATTCCCATTGTTAAGAAAAAATTGAGCTAACCCGTGTTCCCTGAACACCTCCCTCGACACAGCACCCGTACCACTGGGGAGGCCAAAGAGACATAAGACCTGTTCTGAAGGAGCCCACAGGCACACGGGAGATGGGAAGCTAGCATGCCTGTGTTACGTGCTTGCTATCTTGTATTTTGCTCATCATTGAAGACAAAACCATTTGGGACAGAATAGATGTGTGGTCAGAGAATGGGGTCCCTGAAAGTCTTCTAAGTCATGGTGATCGTTTCTCCATTTCTCTTTCTTTTATTTTTTTTAAGTAGGCTCCACGCCCAGTGCAGAGCCTGATGCAAGGCTTGAACTCATGACCCTGAGATCAAGACCTGAGCCCAGATCAAGAGTTGGATGTTCAACTGACCGAGCCACCCAGGCGCCTCTGTTCCTCCATTTCTTAGGTGCAGTTTCTGTCTGAGGCCACACAGTGTGAGAAATTACAAAGGCCATGCTACTGGGGCCGTGAAGCCGCGCCTTGGGCCTCCTCGGAGTTTGGGGCTGAGACAGAGAGGCAGGAAGCCTCCTGTGCGCTGTCCGTGGTTAAACACCCAGCTGCCCAGAACTTTCCTTGAACAGGACCTCTAGCAGGTGCTCTGGAGGGTGAGAATGACAATGAGTGAAGGGAATGTACCCGCCCTCAGGTATAGTTTACCAGGAAGGCAAAATAGAAGCAGGTGAGAATTTCCATCAGAAAGCAAGCTGAGGTTTCCAGGAATGCTACAGGGCAGCGCATGATTGCTAAGCAGGGGGAGCAGCCAGGGCCATGAGTGCAGACGAAGGAGAAAGTCAGGGGCCCGTGAGGCTTCACGGTGATGGCTTCACGGTGATGCGGGAGTTTGGGAGGGTCTGGAAGGAGGAGGAGAACTAGACAAACAGAGGGAGGTGGTGGGTGTTCCTGGGAGGGGGGAAATGAGACCAGACGCCATGAAGTTGCTGCATTATTGGGACATAAAGGGACCCACTAAAGAATTCCCCGCTTCCCTTGAGTTCTGCATTAATTGAGAAGTAGTCAAAAAGAATAAGGCAAATGGGAGGCAAACAAACAAACAAACAAACTGCAAAAAACAATCACTTTTACTGCTGAAAAATCTGGTATTGGAAGATATGGGTCATGCTGAGAAAGTAAAGGAGCTGGCTTCCCAGCATCCGCAAAGGCAGTCTGTGACCTGGATTGGCCTCCCCAGTGTGGATGCTGCCTCTTAAAATGTGGGTCTGGATCCGCTGAGTGGGCAGCCTGTCTCCCAAGATATAAAAGGAAGAGAAAGGTGCTAGGCTATGATGTCCCATGCCTTCTCCTAAATTAACCAGTCAAAGAAGCCACTCCCCTCCCGGGCCGGGGGCTTCCCCCAGTAGAAACCAGTGTGGGGGAGAGGGGATCCCCTCAAATGACAGGGTCCAGAGAATCATGAATAGACCTGTCTAAACTGCCCAGGTTAAATGGGGGCCAAGTGAAGGATCCATTGGCTGGCAAGTGAAGCATTGAGATAGATACTCTGGGCAATAGAAACCATTGAAAATCTCAGAAGATGATGGAAGCAGTATTGAGGGAGATAAATCCGTGCCTGAAGTAAGGGCTGGATTCCCCCACAGAAGAGCCTGTAGGAGAAAGCCTGGCAGGAGCCAGTCTGGGGCTGAGGTAGGAAGTCCCCAAACTAGTAGGCCAACTGTGGGTGGCCTGGGAGCACCATGAAGAGGCAGAATGGCCAGGAACTAGGGGTCAGCTGTGGGGGACGAGGAGAGGGAGCAGCTAAAAGGAGCCCAGGTTTGTATCTAAATGACTGAGAGAATGGTGTCATACGGGTAGAAATGAAGGCGTGGGCAGAGGGAGCACAACCTGTTGTGGGCCAGGGCTGCGCGTGCATTTCTGTGCGCTGAATTGAAGGTGCAAGTAGGACACCCAGGGGTCTTAAGGGACTGGAATGCAGGGGAAAAAGAGCTGCGTGAGTCCCAGGGGGAGCTCCCAGAATGGGGTGGGTAGGTGTCAAATGCTGAAGGAGTCGGGTTGGATGAGGACAGATTGGGTAATTGGGATGTCGCCCGTGACCTTTTCACAGTCGACGCAAGAACAGAGATTGAGAAAAGATTTCAAATGTTCTGTTTCCTAAAGAAGAACCAATGCAACCTGGATCTGGCATTTTCTATTCAGCCTAGTAGCAGAATGATAAGTGAGCAAGAAAATGGCATTTGGACATTTTATTTGCTATCCCCTCAGTACGGGAATGAAATCCCCATTTGTTAGCTTCCCCTGATGATGTCTTTGAAAATGCCTGGCCTCCAGGTCTCCTACTGGGAGAAGGCGTGAAAACAAGCAAATCGTGTTTGGAGGGCAGCGTCAGAGTCGACAGACTCTCCGGACCCCAGGCATTCCCAGGTAGCAGCTGTGACGCCAGGGCCTTCCTGAGGTCGATTTTTGACACAGCCAGGTTGAAGTAAGTGAAGAGGTAGGCGGGACAGAAAGGAGCGTTCAGAGATTGACTTGGAAACACCTGATCGTCACATTAACTGGGTAATTCAAAAATCCAAATGAATGCCATTCCCTTAAACAGCCCTTTAACCCTTTTGTTTATTAGTCAGGGTCTCCAGAGAAACAGAACCAATAGAGTATATGTATATATATGGAGGTGGGGGGAGAAGAGATTTATTATAGGAATTGGCTAATGGGGTTATGGAGGCTAAGAAGTCCCATGATACGCTGTCTGCAAACTGGACAAACAGGAAAGCAGGTGGTGTAATTCAGACTGAATCTGAAGGCCCTGGAACCTCTGATGGCCAAGGGCAGGAGAAGAAGGATGTCCCAGCTCAACAGAGAGCAAATTTGTCCCTCCTCTGCTTTTTTGTTCTATTCAGGCCCGCAATGGATTGGATAGTGTCCACCTGCTTTGGAAAGAGTCAAATCTCTGTAAATGGCTTTTATTTTATTATTATTTTTTAAGATTTTATTTATTATTTATGTGACAGAGAGACAGCCAGTGAGAGAGGGAACACAGCAGGGGAGTGGGAGAGGAAGAAGCAGGCTCCCAGTGGAGGAGCCCGATGTGGGACTCGATCCTGAAACGCCAGGATCACGCCCTGAGCCGAAGGCAGACACTTAACGACTGCACTACCCAGGCGCCCCTGTACATGGCTTTTAAACTTGAAGCAAAGTGAATCGTGTGAGGTGCACCATGGATCTGGGAAATCGCTGAATCAGCTCTTCCCATCACACCGTGTTTTGGATCAAAAGCAAGGTATGCTGAAAGTTTGGGCCTGTTTCCTTGAGGCTCTTTCGCTGGCCCAGTTTTTAAGGAGAAGAACCCAGAGGGACCACACCACTGCAGTCAGAACAGCCATGCCCAAGGTGGTCGTTTTGAAAAGAGACACGTCTCCCTTGATCAGAAAACCTGGACAGTTATTAAAAGTCATTCTTAACAAGTTTACATCAAGAAATCATTATATATTACGGTTACTGTCTATGAGAAAAGAAAAGCACAAAACTCATTATACTTTGGGGAGATTGCCATAACATATTCATGATAATTTCATATAACTTTGGGTAAAAGAAATAGCACGTTTTATTATTTAATTTTCATGGGGCCCTATTACCGAAGCACACTCCATAGCAATGGCTCTCTGCATGCTTTAAGCAATGTGTATGTGATGGACCCTTTGTGGTGGTGAATTTAATCATTGAGTTTCAATAGTTGTAAATTCAACATCAGAGCTCCACGACATGTACAGATTTAGAATTTTGCTGAAATAGGGTCTTGATTCAATGGGCTAAGAAATCTCTGTGTGTGTGTGTGTGTGTGTGTGTGTGTGTGTGTGTGAGTATGTGGAGAAGGGTGGGCTGGTGAAGGTACATGGCGCAGCTCCTACCTGCAAATCCCCTTCCCAAGGTAATTCGTCCTTGTATCCTTGCTTTTACACGATATCATCTTTTTTTAAAGATTTTATTTATTTATGAGAGAGGAAGAGAGAGCAGGGGGAGGAACAGAGGGAGAGGGACAAGCAGACTCCACACTGATCGCTGAGCCCAACACAAAGCTCAATCTTGGGGCCCTGAGATCATGACCTGAACCCAAACCAAGAATCAGATGCTTAACTGACTGAGCCACCCAGGCGCCCCAACATAATATCATCTTTTGTACTGATACATCTTTTTTTCATTGGGAAAACTACCCCAAGAGAAATCTGGGGTGTCATGTTATTTCACCATTTGGGAACCTGGGAAAATTCTGAAAGATGTCCGTCATGAAGGTCAAGGCCCTATTATCATGCACATATATTATTGTGCATTTATGCACACATATACATGGTTGCATTCTTCTCTCTCTTTCAAAAACATAGCAAGTTCAAGAGGTACCTTCCCTTTCCCAGAACAGAAAACAGAAATTCTATGGGAACTTGGAGGTCACTTACCTTATTTTAGAGGCAGGAAACCAGGTCTCTGAGAAGTCACCTGGCCCACCCAGCCCCATGCTATGGGTTTTTGCAGAAGTTAGAATCCAGGCCTGCAGGTCCCCCAGCTTTTTCCATTGCTCCATGTTCTTATGCGAATCTATCCCTCCCCCAGGGCTCTCTCTGCTTTATAGCAGCAGCTGTGAGACGCTAAGTGCCACCTCTCTTATGATGAGCCCACCTGAGGCTCTCCCACCATCGCAGGCACCAGTGTGGTGAGCAAGCGGAAATTCTCCGCAGAACTCGGGACAGAAAAGGAGGCAGTGCCCGCTTTCAATATACTTTTTAAAAGAGCCATGTACAGTTGGCCTCATTTAAAAACCAGTCCTTATTGATCCATTTATAGGTCTTCTCTTAGAAACTTGAAATGGAACATTCCTGAATCAGCATTTCCTACCAGGTAAGTGGTGAAATGCAGATGGTGAGGAGGCTCAGGGTCTGTTGGCCACTGCTCTTCCTTCTGAGCCATGGCAGACATGGCCAGTGGTTCACAGTCTACTCTCCTTTCCCCGGGTTCAAGGGTGATCTTGGAATCCTTCTCAGCAGGAAGCCAGTGCCAACCAATCAGAATGGATGCCCAAGATGGAAACCGGCCACCAGTCCAGATACACAGCTTGATCTAATGTAGCCGGGCATAGGTTTTATACACATATAATGATTTTATTTTATTTTTAAAAAGATTTATTTGTTTGTTTGAAAGTGAGCATGAAGGAGAGAATGGGAGCAGGGGGAGGGGCAAAAGGAGAGAGAGAGAATCTCAAGCAGACTCTCCACTGAGTGTGGAGCCGGACATGGGGCTCGATCTCACGACCCTAAGATCATGACCTGAGCTGAAACCAAGAGTTGGACGCTCAACCGACTGAGCCACCCAGGCGCCCCCATAGAATGATTTTGTATGTATCAGTAGTGATGGTGGTAAGAATAACAACATTTACTGAGTCCTTACCATGGACCAGAACTTTGCTAAGCATTTTATTAATATTATCTCATTTCTTTTCATGGCAGTGTTATAAATATGTATGAATATTCTCATTTTACAGATAAGGAAACTGAGGCAGGGAGAAGTTAAGTAAAGTGCCTTAGATCTAGGACCTCTAAGTAAAAGACCCCAGATTATCTGCCTCTGAGGTCCCACTCTCACTCTGCTGCCTTGGCAGCCTCTGGACACTGACAAGGGGAATGACAGACAAGCTCTTGTCGCAGATCCAGACATGTACAGAGATCTACCAGAACCTTGGTTTCCATCATTTCTGTTTCCATGCCCCTTCTTTACCTGGCCTTCTCTGGACTGCCATCTGTCATCAAAAGGCCAGATGTCTCCTTGTCCTTTGGCCCCCGGACCTGGGATTCCAATTACCTTGGCTTCTCTTTCATTAGGTTGTTTTCACTGGCCCAAGGGTCAGTGCCATGCCAACCACACCTCCAAGATCCGTGCTAGTAAGCAGTGTGGGTGGCTGGCACTGACTCCTTGGCCCTCAGAGCCTCAGCAATCCTTCTCCTTCTCACTGGTCTGTGCTCTCATTCCAGGTAAGTCAGAGAACCCTCCCCTCCATCTTCCAGTTAGCCACTGGGAGCAATCAGTGGACCTCAGCTCACTCTTCAGGAAAATTGTGGACCCCTGTTTTAGAATGTCCAGAAGAGCCCAGAACAACACAAATGTGTTACTCATTGCCCATCAGCAGGTCAGAGAGAGTTCATTGGATTGGTTGGAGAGAGAAAGTCCTTAAGAATTAAAATCAGACAGTACCACATGTTTGCAAAGATATAAAACACCAGGACTTACCCATACATGCAGCTGGTAGTGCTATTGGTAAATCACGTTTGCAAGCGCTCTGGTGACGTCTAAGAAAGCGGACAATGTGTATCACCCATGATCCACCAATTCCACTTTTTGGTGTTTTTGCTGGAGAAACTTGCTCCTGTGCACAAGAACGTGTATGGTGGCGTTTCTGTGATAGTGAAAAATTAGACAAAATCAATGCATTAATAAGATCATGGAGGAGAGGGCTGTGGGAGAGGGACTTCTGGGGAGATTGGATGGGGGAAGGGAAAGGAAGGTCAGCTGTGGATGGAGAGCCTGATGAGGGCATGATGGGGTCTGGCAGCAGAGGCCTTGGGAGCTAGCTTCTGCCCCACTCTGTAGATGAAGGGCTTTGACCTCAGGAGAAGCAGACTTTTACCTCATCCGCACATGAGAAACCAACCCAAAGAAAATACCATTGTATTTTTACTGAAGGCTGGAAGCAGAGAGAAGGCCTAAGTAAGTCTGGTACATGAAGTTCCGTAAGGAAAGGACATGTCTGATTAATTTCCCAAATACGTATTGCTTGCTTTGCTGAATGTAGACATTTCTGAATTCTGTACATTAATAAGCCAGTTCTAGATTTCTCTTAAACACATCCCTGTTCAGTAGGTTATTGGTTCGGTCAGCTCTATTGGTTGTCTTGTGCATAGTATTTTATTGTTTGAAGAAAGTTGTTAGAGAGCCTAGGCCAAAGCTTTCCAACCTTGGAAATTGGGAGATGTGGATTTCCACCCTAATTTCATCAATAGGATTCTGTATATCCAGCTTCACAGAAACACTCCTCTCTACCCCCCTTTAGATTTATTTATCCTAAACTCCTTTATAAGTCACATTGAACTTAAGAAAGCCATTGTTATGAACTGTTTGTGTCCCTCAAAATTCATATCTCGGAACCCAACTCCCCATGAGATGGTATTAGGAGGACTCCTTGTAAGAGTCATAAGGGAGCTCGCTTTCTCTCTCTGCTCTCCACCATGTGAAGATACAACGAGAAGTCAGCAACCTGCAACCTCATATCTGACTCTAGCCTCCAGAACTGTGAGAAATAAATTTCTGCTGTTTATAAGCCACCAGAACTGACTAAGATAATCATTTGACTTGACGGTATGCCATTTCTCATTTATGACCGAGAAAGCCTTCAGCCTGCACTTCCTACTCTCGAAAATTGGTGATCTTGGTATTTGAAGATAACCTTTCAGTACAGAGCACCACAAACACTGAATAAAAGAGAAGAAAAACTAACAGATGGGTGATCTGACAGTAAAGTGAGAGAAATCCTTCAAGGTCAGACATGAATCTAGAAGGACATATCAGTGCTGCAGCTGGCAGTTACCCCGGGAAGATCTGCAGTCTCCTGGTGGACGAGAGTGTAGGTGTGTGCATGTGTGTGCACACGTGTGTGTGTATGTGAGTGAGTGAGGGAGGATCTAGGAGATGATCTAGGGCCCACACCATGTTCTAGGGTAAATCAGAAACCACCTGTCCCCACCAAACCTGAGAACTTCCCCAAAGAAAGCCAATACTCCCAAACACAGGCACACACACCAAAAAAAAACCCAAAAAACAAAAAACAAAACAAAACAAAAAAAGCCTGGTGTCACAGAGATAAAAAGCAGAGATTCTTAGCCATGTTGGCTTTGACTCTGAATATAGGGGAAAAGAAATATAAAACTCTTGAGGCTTCCTAACTTTGGGGTTGAAGCTAAAATTCATTCTGCATATGACCACACTGGTGTGCATATTCCAGATACTTAAGTTGGCAAAGAGAAACACAAAATACGTATTTCATATGTTTAAAGAAATAAGAGAAAGTATTGAAGGTAAAACTATGGGGCAAGACACCACTGCAAAAGACCAGGGAGATGAAAACAATTCTGGGTATTAAAAATATAATAGTTGGTATTGGGAACTGAAATGGTTGAGTTAAATGGCAGGTTAGGCAGCTGAAGATAGATACTGAGAAATCACTGAGAATTTAGCAGAGAGAGAAAAAGAATGAAGATAAGAAAGATAAACTAAGAGATGTGGAAGGCAGATTGAAAAGGTCTCTCCTAGGTTTCATCAGAGAGACTGGAGAGAATGGTGGAGATACAATAGATCATGGCTTAGTTCTCCCAAAACGATGAAAGACATGAATTGTCAGATTCAGCAAGTTCAACGTATCCCAAGCAAGATAAAGAAAATGTACCTTGTACTTGGTGGAACACCAAGACAAAGAGACATTAAATGAGGAGAGACAGATTACCTTCAAAGGAATGACAATTAGGTTGGGAGCTGGCTTCTCAAAATCAGCAATAGAAACAAGAGGACATTAAGGTAGTATCTTCCAAATGCTGGAAGAAACCACAGTCAACCTAGAATTAGAGAGCTGGCTTGATATAGTTTACCAGGCAGGCATTTATTAGTAACATTAAAGGATATAATTCAGGAAGAAAAGAAATGAACCCAGATGGAAAGTCTGAAATGCAATAAGAAATAGGGAAAAACAAAAATGTAAACGTTTGGATAAGCCCAAGGAAACAATAACCATATAAAACAATAACAGCAACAAAAGCCATAGTCTAATTTCTTCTTCAAAAAAGTCTTGGCCTTTTTGTTCCTCTGCATTTCCATATACATTTTAGAAGGGCTTGTTAATTTCCAAGGGAAAAAAATCTAAGTCTCGCTGGGATTTTTACTGGATCAATCAATTTAGAGATAATTGACCTCTTTACAATGTTGTATCTTTCCACCTAGGAACATGATCTATTCCTTTCCTTATTAATAATTAGTAATTAGTAACATAATATTAACAATATTTTGTAGCTTATATGTAGAAAATGATCTTTGTATTTATTCCCACAATTTCAATTTTGTGATGTTATTGTAAATGCTGTTTTAAAATATTCTCTTTCCTTCTTTTGATGAGAATAATTTTTTTAATTTATTTTTTTTATTTTTTATTTTTTTTAATGATTTTTTATTATATTATGTTAGTCACCATACAGCACATCCCCGGTTTCCGATGCAAAGTTCGATGATTCATTAGTTGCGTATAACACCCAGGGCACCATGCAATACGTGCCCTCGTAATTTAAATTCAATTAGCCAACATACAGTACATTGGCTTTTGAAGTGGTGTTCAGTGATTCATTGGTCCCATATAACATCCAGTGCTGAACAGATCACATGCCCTCCATAATTTCATTTTCTAATTGTTCATTCCTGTTGTGTAGATGACATTTGATTTTCCTAAAGTGACCATTTATCCTAGGACCATGCTAAAATTACTTCATAGTCTGAAAATTCTTTCTGTGTTTTCTCTCTATGCAATCATGTGGTGATTATGCTGTGTAGGAATAATGACAGTTTCATTTCTTCCTTTCCAATTCCTACCATTTTTTTCTGGTCTCTTTGCAACAGCCAGGACCTCCAATACAATATAAACAGACATGGTAAAAGTAGGTATTTATGTTTATCCCTTATCTCAAGTGAAAAAGCTTTCAGCAATTCACCATCAATATCACATATGATGTAGAGATTTAAGAAATACCCTTATCAGATTGAGAAAATTGTATTCCTATTTGCTAAAATTTTGATCGTGAATGGATGTGAAATTTATCAGATGCTTTTCTGCATCTAAGATGGTCATATAATTTACTTTATTTATTCTGTTAATATGGTGAATTTGTTAACTGATTTTTAAATTTGAAGCTAGTGTTGTCTATCTGGAATAACTCCAACTTGCTCATGAAGGCTTATCTTTTTTATTTATCACTGGAACTGACTTGGTAACGTTTTGTTTAGGATTTTTCATCTGTTTTCATGAGAGAGGTTTGCCTGTAATTTTCCTTTCGTATAATGTCCTTATTAGGTTTCTATCTACATTATTTTCATTTCATACAATGGTTTTTTATGCATTCTCCTCTTTTTATATTCTCTGGGAGAGTTTTGTGTAAGATGTGCACTATTTCTTCTTTCAAATTTATCGGTATTTTTCAAAAAGTTGAGTTTCGGCTTGTTGATTTTCAATTGTTAAATAGTTGTTTTCAGTGGTATAAATTTTTGCTCTTGTCTTTATTATTGCCTTTCTTTGGGTTTATTTTACTGTTCATTTTCTTTCTTTTTTTTTTTTTTTAAAGATTTTATTTGTTTATTTGACAGAGATAGAGACAGCCAGCGAGAGAGGGAACACAAGGCAGGGGGAGTGGGAGAGGAAGAAGCAGGCTCATAGTAGAGGAGCCCGATGGGGCTCGATCCCATAACGCCGGGATCACGCCCTGAGCCGAACGCAGACGCTTAACCGCTGTGCCACCCAGGCGCCCCTACAGTTCATTTTCTAACTTCTTGAGATGGATAGTTAGATAATGATGACTTATCATAATTATAATTATCATAATCAAAATAATGATTTTTCAGCCTTTCTATGGGTTCTTAAGGATATAAATCTCCCTCTGAGCACAGCCTTAGCTTCAACTCACAAGTTTTGTTATATTTTGTTACATTATCATCCATTTCAAGATGGATTTTCAGAAATAAACTTTGTTTAAAAACATTTGAAGATTTCTTAGTTATTTTCAGCTATTTGTTTACAACTTAATTCTACTATGTTCAGAGATTTTACTCTGACTCATATTAGTCTTTTTACATTTGTGGATATTTGCCTTATGCCCGATATGGTCTATTTTAATAAATGGTTTATGTGCTCTTGAATAGAATGTTTATGTCATTGACTATCATGTTCTACATGTCAGCTAAGTGAAGTTACTTCATCATGTTGCTCAAATTTTGTACATCCATACTGACTTTTTCTTCTTGTCCTG
The DNA here is from genome assembly GCF_002007445.2 of Ailuropoda melanoleuca. Classification (NCBI taxonomy): domain Eukaryota; kingdom Metazoa; phylum Chordata; class Mammalia; order Carnivora; family Ursidae; genus Ailuropoda; species Ailuropoda melanoleuca. Next base: position 12,069,342 of record NC_048218.1, read on the forward strand.
TGAGTTACTGAGAGTACTGTGCACCTGTCTCCATTTCTGCTCACGATTTCAAATTCTACTTTGTGTATTTTGAAGCTATGTGATTAAATGCAAGAAAATTGAGTTTTATCTTTATAGAAGCTTGACATTTTATTATTGAGAAATATTCCACTTTCTCTCTAGTAACACTTCTTTCCTGAAACCTACCTTGTTTGATAGCTACACCAGCATTCTTTTGGTTAGTGTGTGCAGAGTAGATAATTTTCATCCTTTTACTTTCAACTTTCTTATATTTAAGGCATCTTTTAAGCAGCATATATATATTTTAAAATCCAGTACGACAATCTTTGCTGTTTTTAAATAATATCTTTTTTGAGATATAATTCGCATACCATAAAATTCACCATTTTAAAATGTAAAATCCAGTGGTTTCTAATATATCCTCAGAGTTTTGCAACCAACACATTGACCTAATTTTAGATCATTTTCATTACTCCCCAAAGAAACCCCACATTTCATTACCCCCCACCCCGCTTCCACCCCTGGCAAGCTCTGATCTACTTTCTGTCTCTATGTATTTGCCTTTTCTGCACATTTCATATAAATGGAATCATACAATCTGTGGTATTTTGTGACTGGCTTCTTTCACTTAACATAATGTTTTTGAAGTTCATCATCTGTAGTTCATTCCTTTTTTTGCCAAATCACATTCCACAGTATGGGTATACCACATTTTGTTTATTCATTTATCCATTGATGAACATTTGGGTTGTTTCTACTTTTTGGTTATTATGAAAATTGCTGCTAGGAACATTCAAGTACAATTTTTTTATGAACATATGTTTTCATTTCTCTTGGATATATATGTAGGGTGGAACTACTGGGTCATATGGTAACTCTATGTTTAACATTTTGAGGAACTGCCAAACAGTGTTCCAAAATTACTGCACCATTGTACAATCTCACCAGCCATGCAAGAGAGTTCCAAATTCTTCACATCCTTGCCCACACTTGTTATGGTCTATCTTGATTCTAGCTCTCTTAGTGGGTACGAAGTGGTCTCCTGTGTTTTAGATGTATATTTCCCTAGCGACTAATGATATTGAACATCTTTCCATGTGCTCGTTTCATGTGCTATGGATATATCCTCTTTGCAGAAATATCTATTCAGTCCTTTTTTCATTTTTAAATTGGGATATTTGTCTTTTTACAGCTGTAAGGGTTCTTTATAAATTCTGAACATAAGTCCCTAAACAGGTATATGAATTGTAAATATTTTCTCCCGTTCTATGAGTTGTCTTTTCTCTTTCTTGATGATATCCTTTGAAGCACAGGCATTTTAAATTTTGATGAAGCTCAGTTTATCTGTCTTCTTTCTGTTGTTGATTGTGCTTTTGGTGTCAATATGTAAGAAACCATTCTTTAACTCAAGGTCATGAAGATTTATCCCCATGTTTTCTTCTAAGAGTTTTATAATTTTTTTATTTTTTATTTTTAAAGATTTTATTTATCTATTTGACAGAGAGAGACAGTGACAGAGGGAACACAAGCAAAGGGAGTGTGAGAGAGAGAAGCAGGCTTCCTGCCAAGTGGGGAGCAGGGAGCCCTATGCAGGGCTCGATCCCAGGACCCTGAGCCGAAGGCAGATGCTTAACAGCTGAGCCACCCAGGCGCCCCAAGAGTTTTATAATTTTAGATCCTACCTTTAGGACCACGATCCATTTTGAGTCGATAACCTATAATAAAGAGGTTAAATCCAACTTTGTTTTCATGCAGATATTAAGTTGTCCCACCACCATTTGTTGAACTTCCCCATTGAATTGTCTTGGACCCTTGTTGAAAATAAATTAACCATAAAAGTAAGCGTTTATTTCTATTGATTCTATTCCACTGACCCGTTTGTCTATCCTTATGCCAGTACACACTGTTTTGAGTTTTGAAGTTGGGAAGTGTGAGTTCTTCAACTTTGTTTTTCTTTTTCAGACTTGCTTTGGTTATTCTGTCTCCTTGCATTTCCATATGAATTTTTAAGGTCATCTTGTCAGTTTCTGTAAAAAAGAAAATGCAACTGAGAATTTGATAGGATTACACTGAATCTGAGGACCACTTTGGAGGACTATAGCCCTGCGAACTGTGTAGAGTCTTCTGATCTATGAACACGGAATGTCTGGGCATATTTTTAGGTCTTTTTTAAAATTTCTTTCAATAATGTTTTCGAGTTTTCACCACACAAATCTTATACTTGCTTTATTAAATTTTTTTCTAAGTAGTTCCTTTTTTGATGTTATTATAAGTTTGTTTTCTTAATGTTATTTTCAGATTATTTATTGTTAGTGCATAAGAATACAATTGAATTTTGTGTATTGATCTTGTTTCCCAAAACCTTGCCGAACTCATTTATTAGTTTGAGTGGTTTTTTTGTGGATTCCTTAGGATTTTTTCAATATGCAAGTTCATGTCATCCGCCAATAGAGATAATTTATTTTTTCCTTTTCCAATTTGGATGCGTTTTATTTTATTTCCATGCCTACTTGCCCTGGCTAAAAGCTCCAGTATATTGTTGAGTAGAAGCAGCAAGAATGAACATCCTTGTCTTGTTCCTGATCTTACAGGAAAGCATTCAGTATTTCACTATTGACTATGAATATTTCTAAATGCCCTTTATCAGATTGACAACATTTCTTCCTATTCTTAGCGTATTGAGTGTTTTATCATGAAAGAGTGTTAGATTTTTTTTAAAGATTTTATTTATTTATTTGACAGAGAGAGAGAGACAGCCAGCGAGAGAGGGAACACAAGCAGGGGGAGTGGGAGAAGAGGAAGCAGGCCTGGGAGCCTGATGCGGGGCTGGATCCTAGGACTCTGGGATCACACCCTGAGCCAAAGGCAGACACTTAATGGCTGAGCCACCCAGGCACCCCTAGATTTTTTTAAGATTTTATTTATTTGTCAGAGAGAGAGAGAGAGCATAAGTGGGGGGGGGCAGCAGAGGAGGAAGCAGTCTCCTCACTGAGCTGGGACTCTGGGATCATGACCTGAGCCAAAGGCAGACACTAAACTGACTGAGCCTATCAGGCATCCCAAGAATGTTAGATTTGTTAAATGCTTTTTCTGCATCTACTGAGATGACCATATGATTCCTTCCCCTTTATTTTATGAATATTGTGTATTACAGTGATTTATCTTTGGATGCTAAATCCACCCTGCATTCCTGGGATAGGTCACACTTGGTCATGGTGTATTATCCTTTTATATAATACTGGATTTAGTTTCATAGAATTTTAGTGAGGATATTTACATCTATATTCCTTCTGGGACTCATATTATGCATACATTGGTATGTGGAATGTTGTCCTACAGGTATCCAAAGTTCTGCTAACTTTTATTCTTTTTCTTTTTTGTTTCTTATGTCATTTCAATGAACATATCTTCATGTTGGCTGATTCTTTCTTCCACCAGTTCAAATCTGCTGTTGAATTCCTCTAATGTATTTTTCATTCAGTTACTCTACTTTTCTACCCCAGATTATCTGTTTGGTTGTTTTTAATAATTTCCATTTACCTATATTCCCTATTTGGTGGGACATCAATCTCATACTTCTCATTAATTCTTTAGACATGATTTACTTTAGTTCTTTGAATGTATTTATAATAGCCAATTTAAAGTCTTCACATAGTAAGATCAAAATCTGGGCTTACTCAGGGATAGTTTCTATTGACTGCTTTCTTTTCTGTGTATGGGACATACTTACCTATTTCTTTGCATGTCTTTTAATTTTTTTTTTTGAATAGTGGACATTTCAAATAATATAATGTAACAACTCTGGAAATCAGATTTTTCTCTTCCCCTCAAGGTTTGTTGTTGCTGTTTCTGTTTGTTTCTTCAGAAATTTTCCTAGGCTTATTCTGTAAATATTTATTGTTTGTTGTGTGTGGCCACTGAAGCTACTATTTGGTTAGCTTAATGCTCATCTAATTATTAGACAAAGATTTCTTTAAATGCCAGTAAGTATCCCACACTTTGCCAAAGAGCTCTGCATATGTGTTGGGGTATACCTGCTATATTCCAGTAATTTACAATTCTGCTCTTGCTCTTGTCTTCATTTCCTTCTTGTACAGAGCCTCAAGATCAGAAGTAAGAGATTAAGGCTTTCTCAGGTATTTCCTGGGCATGCATGTGCCTTGCCCATGAGCGTGACCTTCTAGATTCAAGGAATATGTTGGAGTTTTTCAAAACCTCCTTAGGGACATCTCACTCTCCACATTTTCCTTATGTGTTTTGGCCAGTCTCTTGTTTGACCCAACTAGCCTTGCCAACTGAGGCAGCCAGGATGTTAATTAATTACCACTGGCCACCTTTGACAAATACCCATTGAGAAAGCTCTGAGTTAGGTCAATGAAGAGAAGGCTTAGGAATGGGCTTTGCCAGGGAGCTGTCAGAAAGGTCAGAGCATGACAATTCTCTGGGAATGGTTTTTTTGAGGGAGCTTCCAACCTGTTATGCCCCTTCCAGTGGCTGCTAAGTGGCTATTTTTCACAGCTACTGTGGCTGTGAAGCTGCTGGTTTACAAGGCTACTGAATAGCTCTGGAGAGGATGAGAGTTGGGAATAGGGTACCCTAAAATGTCCTAACACTCACTGTCCTCACCAGTATTCAGCTGTTTTTCTTGAATAAATGTTCCTCATATTAGTGCAGGCTTTTGGTTAATTTCCAGAGTTCTGAAAAAAGTTCATTTTGACACTTTTTGCTAGTGTTCTTTTTGTTTTTATGAAGGAGTAGAATTTTAGAAGTTTTTATTCTGTCAACCTAGAAGTGCCTCCCCAGTATTTTTTTGGATGGAGTATTTAAATTGTTTACATTGAATGAGTTACTATTATATTTGGTCTTATATCGACTATCTTATTTTTTATATTTTATTTGTTATACCTATCTTATTTTCCTTTTCCCTTCATTTTATAGCTCTAAAGTGATTAAGTATGTTTTACTATTTTCTGTCTATTTGCTTGTTAGATATATGTATTTTTTTTCTATTCTTTTACTGGTCACCTTAAATATTATGACTGCCATTTTAAAGACTCTTTTATTAATTAGTACCTTTACCACTTCTCAGATAATGCTAGGCCCCTAAGACCCTTTCACTCAATTTCCCTCTGTTACCCTTTGTATTGCTACACATGCATTTTTATTTAGATATACAGAGAGCCACACAACACATTTTTTTCATCCAGTCAATATACATTTAGTTTTACCCATATATTCACCCTTTCTGTTGCCCTTAATTCTTCTATATGTATATATTTTTAAATTGGAGCATAATTGACATACGGTGTAATATGAGTTTCACTCTCCATACATTTCTAACTGCCTAAAGAAGTCCCTTTAGTATTTCCTTACTACAGATATGTGGGCAACAATACCAAATAAATCCTTGATTTCTTTCACACTTTTATGAGATATTTTTTCCGGGTGTAGATTTCTATGTTGGCATTTATTTTCTTTTAGCAATTTAAAAATGATGTCTGTCTTAGTCTGCTCAGGCTGCTATAAAAGAATACCATAAACAGAGTGGCTTAAATAATAGACATTTATTTCTCATAGTTCTGAGGCTACAGAGCCCAAGATCAAGGTGCCGGCCAATTTAGTTTCTGTTAAGAGGTCTATTCCTGGCTTGCAGATTACTGCCTTCCTGCTGTGTTCTCACGTGGTGGAGAGAGATCACCTCTCTCCTGTCTCTTATAAGGGCATTCACCTGTTCATGAGGGCTCCACCTTCATGACCCCAACACCTCCTAAAGGCTCCACCTCTTAATACCATGACATTGTGGGTTAGGGTCTCAACATATGAATGGGTAGGAGGGACACGGATATTCAGTCCATATTAATATATCATTGTCTTCTGTCTCCTTTATTGTTGTTGAGATGCCAGTCTTATGTTTGTGCCTTGGAAAGTAATATATCCTTCCTCAGGCCATTTTAAAGACTTTCATCCTTGTCTTTGGTTTTCAGCAGTTGAATATGATATGCCACAGGGTGATTTTCTTTCTGTCTGTTCTGCTTAGAGTCTGTAGTTTGATAACTTTCATTCATTTTGAAAATTCCCTAGCCATTATTTCTTCATATATTGTTACAGTTCCATGGACATTAGGTCTTTCACCATATGCTCTGTGTCTTGTGCTGATTTTTGGGTTTTTTGTTTTGTTTTGTTTTGTATTTTGCATTCTTTTTGCTCTCTGTGAAAAGACAGGATATTTTCTGCTGACCTTGCTTTCACCCCCAGATCCTCATTTTAGCTGTGTTTAAGCTTGTTAACTCATATGCCATGTTTTTAATTTCAGTTGTCATAATTTTTAGTTTTCTCATTTTCATTATTTTTAAAAAATAGATTCCAGTTCTATTGTGGTAAAAATGTCTATCTTGTAATCCAGTTTCTTAAATATATCAATCACAATGACTTCAAAGTCTGTGTCAGATAACTTTAATATATGGGTACCTGTAGGCCTACTATCTAGTTGTTCTTCTGGTCCTTTTTCTTGGTATGTCTGATAATTTTAGATTGAATGCTGGAGGCTGTGTGTGATAAGTTATAGGGCTCTGGATGATATTATCTACCTCCAGAGAGGGTTTACCCTGTACTCTGGCAGACAACAGAAGGAAATTCAATGCGATCTAATCAGGGACTGAGAAAACTCAAGACTGATGTATGGGTTTTGTTAGACTTAGTCTGAGAACTGAGAAATTTCTTGGGGCTTCTTCTTAGTGAGTCCTGAGGTTGGATTTTAATTTCTCAGCACTGTGAAACCACTGAAAACTTTGCTTTGATTTTCAGCTCTTTCTACTTGACTTCTTAGCATTGTGCCTGCTAAGAAGAAAATGCCTCAATAGAAAAGCAGATGTTAAGTGTCAGGCTCGCTTCCTGAGCTCTTCTTCTCTTCTGAATCCTGACCTCTCAAGACCTGGCTGCTTTGGCATCCACAAACTCCAATTGTCTTTCTTACCATGTGAGATTTTATAAAACTTGGTTGGCTTTTCAGCCCCACACAAAGGTTGGAAAATGCCCCAAAGGGCAAAGTTTCATGGAAAAAGTTGGGCTTCTTCAATGCAGTTTCCTTCTCTCTGGGATATGTTGTGTCAAGTCCTGGCTTCCTTGAAAGCTTTTTAATGCCTTCCAACAGGTTTTGGGTTTTTTTCTTTTAACCCAGCTCCTCTTTGCTTGTGTGTGTGTGTGTGTGTGTGTGTGTGTGTGTGTGTGTGTGTGTGTTTAATGGGAGCATTGGCTTGCTAAGAAGTTATTCCATCATAGCTAGAATTAAAAGTCTGCAGTTATTTTTTTTAAAGAGACTGGTTTTTTTTAGAGCAGTCAAGTTCACAACAAAATTGAGCAGAAAATCGAGTTCCCTTATACCACTTATGCACAGCCTCCCGCTCTATGGACGTCCTATGTCAGGGTGACACGTTTGTTACACATTGATGAGTCTACATGGACACATCATCACCCAGCGTCCATAGTTTACTTACATCAGTGTCCACACTGGTGTTTTACAGTCTATGGATTTTGACAAATTGCATTTCTTTTAAAATAAACTTTATCTGGAAGAAATTTTAGATTGACATATAATTTGCAATGATAACACAATGAGTTCTCATCTACCCTTCACCCAGCCTCCTAATGTTAATATCTTATATTACCATGGTATATTTTTTAAAACTAAAAACTAAAAAAAAATGGTATTCTAATATTAAGTTAATTACAGACTTTATTTGGATTGTACCAATTTTTCCATGAATGTCCGTTTACATTGTTTGTTTCAGGATTCCACATTGTATTTCATTGTCGTGTCTCCTTTGGTTCCCCTGATCTGTGACATTTCCTCAGTCTTTTTTTTCATGGCATTGAGTTTTGAGTATTACTGGCTAGTTATACTGTGGAATGTCCCTCAGTTGGGGTTTAGCTGATGTTCGTCATATGGTTATACTGGGGTTATTATTATTATTTTTTGGAAGACAAATGCCTTTCCAATCATATCATATCGGGGTGTGCATGCTGTCAACCTGTCTTACTACTGGCGATGCTAACCTTGATCACTTAGCCAAGACACTTGAATGGTTTTTCCACTGTAAAGTTACCCTCCTGACTTAATATTCTGATCTTTGGAAGCAAGTCACAAAGCCCAACCCACATTCAAGTAGAGGGGATGGAATTAAACTTCATCTCTGAGAGGGGAGTATCTATGTAACCATTTGGAATTCTTCCTTAAGATTTGCCTCTTCTCACTTATTTACTTATCGATTCAATCATGTTTATATCAGTATGGGCTCATGGATAATTATTTTATGTTTTGGGTTATAATTCAGTTTTATGTGATTTATTTCGTTATTTGTTATTTATTTTTTTACTTATTGGTTGCTCAAATTGTTTCAACTTTGGCCATTGGGAGCTCCTTCAGTTTGGCTTCTGTGTCCTTTCGAAGTGCCTCCATCCTTTTGTTTTTTGAACACTGCCTTACTTTCTTGATACTACAAGATGCTCCAGGCTCATCTGGTATTTTCCCTGTTTCAGCCCTAGAATTGGCCATTTCTTCAAGGCTCTGGTTTCTTTTATTAGAGAATGGTATTTAGAAATGAATATCTAACTAATTGGCATGCTCACTATTACTGAGCTTATGTCATAACATTTTGTAAGATAGTCTTTTTTCAGAGTCCGCATTCCATCCTGGGATTCTCTGACTTTCGGTTGCGGTTTTTTATTATTTGCATACATTGAAGTTCACTCTTTGTGGGATACAGTCCTATGGGATTTGACAAATGTGTTGAGTCATGCATATACCACCGTAGTACCATAGAGAATACCAACATCCCCCCAAAATTGCCTTGTGCATCCCTTTTGTAGCCACTCACTTTGCTCTGCAGCCCCAGCAACCATCAATCTGTCTTCAGCATTTGGTATTAATCCTGCCTCTCTGCCTTGTTTGCAGACCTTGGAGTGGGGAGGAATGATCGAGATGGGGTTTTAATGTCAGCTTTGCAGGAGTGAGCAGGCAATAATGCCTGTTAACTGGATTCTGAGTTATTTGTCTTGTGTGTCATTATTTCTTTAGAACAGCACTTCGTATGAAGTACGTGCTCATGAAAAAGAAATTTAATGCATCAAGTGCCAGCATGACCCAATGTACGTGTATGGTTAATCCGTGACAACTGAAAATGTGTCTCTTGAAAGGTTTGAGAATTCCTAAGTATTCTACCACCAGTAATTGAATGTTGCTGCAGTTGCTATGCTAATCCCAACTCTGCAATTCTATTCTCCATCCCCAAGCCTCCCAGCACTTGATTAAACTCTGTGCAGAATACTTACCACTCTTACCTTGTTGACCTTAAAAACTTTAAAAACAACCCTTCCACATAGGCCATATTACCTCCATTACAAAAGACTGTGTCTTTTGGACCTCTACGTTTTAGTCCAGAATTTTTTTTTAAATCTAGAAATTCTTTGCCACTTAATCTTCCATGTACCCAACAGTGGCCAAAAAAAAAAAAAAAAAAAAAAAAAAAGCTATTTATGGCCACCAGCCATGCAAAATGGCAGCAGCTAACAATCCAGGGAGAAAAGATTGATTCTTTATTAAGTCACATTCAACACATGACCTGCAGAAAGAGACATCCGCTTCTCTTGGCAAAGGACACAGAGAAGGCACTTTTTGGATGTTGATATAGGAAGGAAATGCAAGTTCATCACCTTGGCCTGGGTTGACCTGCCAACTTGAAGCCAGCAGATTCCTTTCAAAACTGGGCACGAGACTAAGTGTCCTGGTGCTGTGAGCATTCCTCCTTCTCTTGTTTTCTCAAGTAATGAAGAAGAGCCAGAGGGGTAATGGAAGATGTGAGATTAAAGATACAGAAGGATTCACCAGGAGAATTGGGCAATTTGCTCGTAAATGAATCTGTAGCCTCAGGGCTGCATGTACCCAGAAAAAAAATGAAGTGGAAATTTGGCAAACATGATCACCGATGATCTAATTTGGCTGTTGACTCCAATCAAGTTAACTGGTTAACTGCCAGGTTTTCACTCTACTTTGAATTGCTCAGGGACAGCAAAAGGGAAGGGGGATTAAATCATGCATCTGAGGCTTTTGTATATAGCTGATGAAAATGTCTTTTTGGAATAGCTATTTGGCCTTTAAGGTACTCTATGATGAAACTCTTCTTGCATTTTCTTTGCAAAATGACAGAAGAGGCTCAGTTGGATTTCCAGCCCATTAAATAACTTAGATACCGAGAATAGGCCAATTCTTCACTCCCAGGTTCCAGACATTACTCAGCCACGGAGCCAACAAGATGCATTTATAGCAAGATTGAAAACTCCTGGAGAGGTTGGCCATGTGCCCCCTGGCTTTGGAGACTGTAGAGGCACTCTTCAGTTCATTTTCAGGAGTTTTATGTCCCTGTGTGGAAGATTATTATATGGACTTCCATATTGGTTCGTTCGTTCATTCATTCATTCATTCATTCACACACTCATTCATAATTGAACACTGGTAATGTGCCAGGCACTGTACTAGGTGTGGCAGATGCATAGATGAAGGAGACAGGTTTCCTATCCTGAGGAGTTCAGCGTCTGGTTAGACAGTGGGAGCTGTGAAGGAATAGTGTCACGATGGTATGACCAATGCAACAGTAGGAGCGTGTACTATGAACATTGGGCACACGGAGTGGGTAGGATAGACTCCGCTTGGGTGGGTCAGAGAAGGTTTGTTTTGTAGAGTTAGGAGTTGAAATTGACAGATGAAACATAAATAAGATCCCTTTCCACCGTGGAGGGGTGAGGTTGGCGAGGAGATGTGTTCAAAGCGTGACAACAGTACATGCAGACACATGAAGTGCTGCATTCTTCAGGAGAGGGGCCAGGTGTTCACTGTCCCCAGAGCTTGGGTTGTAGGCAGAAAGGTAGGGGGTCTCACTGGCAGTGCTAGAGGGAGTCTTTGGAGAGTTTTAAAAGAGGGAAATCATTTGGTCATCTTGGAAAGGTCATCATAATGGTGACAGGATGAGCAGAAATTCTGGAGGCAGCCAGAGATGGTTCAAATCCAGGTTTGCTTCTTTACTGTGTAGCCTTGGAGAAGTTCCCAGATATCACCGGGCTTTAGGAAAATAAGATAATAATACATTCCTTCAAATATTGTTCAGAAAATTAGAAACAACATACATAAGGTATCTAGAAAAGTAACCGAAAATTTTTGTTTTAATTATTGTGAGGCTTATATGATATATCGGAAAGTGGATGAGTTTCTCAGAGAGTCCTGGATTCTGATCCTAGTTTTGGTTCTGACTAGTTGGGTATTTTTTTGGCCCATTTCTTAACCTTTCTGAACCCATTTTCTGGCTGGGAGACATCCATTTATTCAATAAACATTTATTAAAGAACCTCTGTGTGCAGTCTTGTGCTAGCAATGAAGTGACCTCAGCGAAAAACTAGGCACAGTCTCCCCTAAAATACGTAACTCCAGTTTAATAAGAGAAAAAAAAATCAGAAAAATTCCAGTAGTGGGGAAGCCTGCAAAATACCTGAGTAATGCTCCTCAAAACTGTCATTGTCATAAAAAACGGAAAAATTTAAGAAATGGTCAGCCAAGAGGAGCCTAAGGAGACATGACAATAAAATGTAATATGGTATCCTGGATATGATTCTTGAACAGAAAAAGGACATTAACTACAAACCAAGGAAATCTAGATAAAGGAGTGACTTTAATAATAACAATAGCAACAATAATTTAATAGTAATGTATCAATATTGATTCATTAATTGTAAGAAGTGTGCCATACTAATCAAGTAAGACGTCAATAATAGAGGAAATGTGTCTAGGGGTTCTGGGAGGGAATATGGAAAATGCTACTATCTTCTCAATTTTTCTGTAAATCTAAAAATGGTCTAAAAAGTAAAATTTATTTTAAAAAAGAGGCATGTTCCCTGATCTTGCAGAATTTGTACTCTGCAAAATGGGAATAAGAAAAACGGACACATAGGGAGGTTTTGAGGTTAGTACATGAGAATTGATGGATAGAAGTTTATTTTTACCTTCTTCATAAATATTTAAAATCTCACATCTATACATTCATCCACATGTCCATATATCTATTGATCATGTGTGGTTGCCAGGGGTGGTAGTATATTTGCAAATATTCTAGTTCAAATTTACTTCTAGATGCATGGAAGAATTGTATTGCCCTGCCATATTTGAAGTTAGATAATGGCTATGCATTTGCTTTGGCCAATGGAACCTAAGCAGAAATGAAGTGCATCCTGATGGGTGGGATGAGCAGAAATTTTAGCATAAGTGTTCAAGTCATTACTTCACCTCTTCCTCACTGGTATGTGAACCAAAGGTATATCCAGGGAAGTGGAACTACTATGAAAAAAACAACTATGGGAAAAAGGATTGATTTTAGGAAGTGGACCTTACACAACGGAGAAGAGAAAGTCTCAACAGGAGAGTTAGATGATGAGAGATGAATTTACTAGCCAGCCTTCCCAAAGCACTGATGTGGATAGACAAGTTGGAGCTTTCAAGAGAGTCTGAGAGTTCTGGTACATCTAGCCACTGAAGGAGGGCCATGAATAGGGGTCTTCCAGAGTTGTCCATGGGAAGTTGCTGCCTGAATGCAACTGCTACAGAGTCTGGCAGTGAGCCTCAGATCACTGTTGATCACGGGGACCTACAATCAGGAAGATGTCCTGGATGTGGAGCAGAGAACAATGACAAGCTGAGATCCACTGGGCATCTCTGTGTTTGCTGTTTCTCCATCTAATGATGTCCTTCAGAGAGTAATTGTGATGCTTCACTTCTGTCTCCCAAATCTTGTTGAATTCCCCTTTTGATTAATTTTAACCCAGAACCATACAGGGAAGAGGATTCCAGAGGTGAAATTCCCAATTTAACCAAGCCGTTGATAGAAAAATTCAGCACAGTCTACCAGCTTGGCATCTACACACACCTCTTTTAACCATTACTTCCAAATAAAGACAATAGAAAAATAATTTTTCTACAAAACATGATGAGCGACTATTCCTGTACAACCGAAAACATGCTTACTTCTTCCCCCAAAAGGACATGCAAATCTCACCTTATCCATAGTTGGGTGATGGTCATTTCTCTTCTGAATCCTTTCTTGAAAATACTAATAACAACTACAGTCCTCATTTCTTCTTGATCACTTACTTTTTCCATTACCCAGTCCATATTCTCTTTGTTCTCAGCAAGCACCTTAGGTTGTCATGGTTCCCTGCCTCATAGGTCAACCAAATCATTATTCCTGAAGGTTATGTACCATTAGCAGTTCTGCTTAAGTTAGGTTATAGCTTTCTATTAACTATTTAAAAAACTTGTCTTAGATTTTTTTTATTATGTTAGAATATCCAGAACACAAAACTTACCATTTTAACCATTTTCAGTGTACTATTCAGTGGTATTAAATACAGTCACATAAATTAACTTTTATCACAGGACATGGAAGTTCTAAGAGGTGCCCCAGAGGATCTCCTATGTTTCAGACATACTCCATTGCCCCCATTGTGTAGTGGCCACCTAGTTTCCATGGGATCAATCTGACCCAAGTCAGTATAGTAACCCCCCTCTTTTGGTTGGTTCATTGGCAAGAGGAACCCAAAGTAGCCAAGTGGTAGTCTCAGCTTCCAGTTGAACAGAACCATGATTGAAACAAATACATCTAGACTGACAGGCTCCAAAATCATGCCAACAGGAGGTAAAGGGTAATAAGAGAAACAACTACCTTTTCCACCCCTCGGTTCCTAGATATCTAAATCAGAAGGGGGAATGAAGCATGAGAGACTATGGACTCTGAGAAACAAACTGAGGGCTTCAGAGGGAAGGGGTGGGGTGGGGGAATGGGATAGGCTGGTGATGGGTAGTAAGGAGGGCACGTATTGCTGGTGCACTGGGTGTTATACGCAACTAATGAATCATGAACTTTATATCAAAAACCAGGGATGTACTGTATGGTGACTAACATAATATAATAAAAAATATTATTATAATAAAAAATATTAGATGAAGAGCTAAATTATGTATTAAATTAAAAGGAATCTACAAAATTAAAAAAAAAATCTGGGCTATGGGAGAAACAGCACCATATACCGATTTAGAGGCTATGCCACCTTCTGGAGTCCCATAACTATTGTCACCCAGCTGGCACTACAACTGAATCATCAAAAGTCTATTTCATCCTTCTATCAGGTTAGCTGCTTTAAGATGATACTTGGACCAGGGCATTCCATGAGCATGGGTCCATTGTTGCATTTTTTATGCTGTAATATGTAATATGCTTCTCTTTTCAGAAGCAATGCCATTTAGAATACTAAGACAGTAAATAAAGCACTGTGTGAGTCTAGAGATGATGGTTTTGGCAGAAGCACTGCAGGCAAGAAAGGCAAATCCATACACACAGTGTCTATTCCACTCAGACGAAATGTTATCCCTGCCATAATGGAAGTGATACACTGTAATACACATGCCACTGTGTGGTGGGCTGATTCTCTCTGGAGCAATAGCATATCAGGAGCTCACTGATGGTCTCTGAAGTTGGCTGATTGGACACTCAGCAGTGACCGTAGGTGGATTAGCTTTGATAAGTGGAAGCTCATTCGCTGAGCTCATGCATAATCTTCACCCCTACTTCCCGAGTCACTTTGTTTGTGAGTCCATTGAGCCAGGACAGAGATGGGTGACAGAGGCTGCCTGATATCCACAGAATGGGTCCTCTTGTCTATTTGATTATTCAGAACCTCCTCTGCAACTGATGAATCACTAAATTCTACCTCTGAAACTAATAATACAGTATAGGTTAATTAAATTGAATTTAAATTAAAAAAAACGAACCCCCTCTACTAAGGCTGCTCTTTTGTAAGTGTTTATATGGCACACAAGTATCCTTACACACTGTGCCCATTCAGAACGGCTGAGCCACATACCTCTTCCCTAGATCTTCTCGTCACGAATTTCCCAATTATGTTTCTTCCAAGTCCCTGACCTTCTGATCAAACCATTAGCTGCTACCCATAAATCAGTATAGACACATATCCCTGGTCATTTCTCCTTCCAGGCAAAATGAGCAACTGGGCACATTGCTTGAATTCCTGCCAGCTAGGAGAACCATTCACCACTGTTTTCTGGTGGCATTATAGCGATACAGCTGTTATTTGTACCAACACATCATGCAGAACCATCTACGAACTAAATCTGAGTTTTTTCTTCCTCAGTCACTGCCTATGACTAGGGAAAGGCCTTCAGAGAGTCATGGCTCTTTCTTCCTTACTATGTCAGAAATATGGGATTTCCCCTTTTGTTCACCTTAAATCTGGACTCATAGGAAAGGGGGTTGTGGAAAGTAGTTCCCAGCTTACCAAGTTAGTAATATAAACATAGATATTTACCATTGCCGTTGCTCTTCATTTGTTCTTAAAAATCTGGGTTTCCATCTCATATCATTTCTCTTCAATCTGAAAATTTTCTTTTAGTATTTCTGTTAGTGCAGTTCCCTGCAAATGGAGTCTCTTAGTTTTCTGTTATCCAAAAATATCTTTGTTTTGCATTAATTTTAAAAGAATATTTACACTGCTTAAAACATTCAGAGTTGGAAGTCTTTTTCCCTTTCAATGCTGTAAAGATACTGTTCCATTCCTTTTGTCTTCCAGAGATTTTGATGAGAAATTGGACATTATTCAAATCTTTTCTCTTGTGTGTAGTGTGTCATTTTCTTCTGGCTGCCTTTAAGATTTTCTCTTTATTTTTATTTTATTATCTATAATATACCTAGGCATGGTTTTCTTCCTATTTATTCATATTTATCCTGCTTAGAGTTTGCTAAACTTTTTCAATCTGTAAATTTATGTCTTTCACCAAATGGGGAACATTTTACCCATTATTTATTAAATATTTTCTCTGCCCCAATCTTTCTCAGCGCTCCTGAGCCTCCAATTATATGTATATTATACCTTTTGATTATTTTTCAACTGGTTCCTGAGGCTCTGTTAACGTTTCAATCTTTTTTTCTCTGTCCCCCCCCCCCCAGATTGAACAGATCCATAGATTGGATCCATATTCTATGGATCTATCTTCAAGTTCATTTACTCTTTATCATTTCCATTCTACTCTCAAGTACATTCAGTGAACTTCCAATTTCAGATATCATGTTTTCCACTTTTAGAATTTCTACTTAGCTCTTTAAAAAAATTTCTAGTTCTCTGTTTTCTTTTAAATCAATGAATGTAGTTCAAAAGCTGCTTTAAAATTCAAGTCTGCTAATTTCAACATCTGTTTGGTCTCTATAGGTTGTTTTTTCCTCTTGAAAATGAGTGACATTTCCTTGGTTCTTCATATGTTGAGTAGTAGTAGTTGTTGTTGTTGTTTTATACCCTGGATATTATGAGGTTTATGTTGTGGAATTCTGGATTCTGTTATATTCTTTCACAAAGAGACGACTCACCTTTGCTTTCTTTGTTTTAGTATGTGATCAGTTTGGTTGAACTCAGACTACAAATTCACCTTCAGTGCTCCCAGACCGCATTGTCATTCCTGGTATAGCTTTTTTAATTGCACAGCAACAATAAGTTTAAGTGTGCATCTCTGCCCTACTGAGCTATAAGTGTGTCAAAGATAGTAACCTGGTCTTATTTATCTTTGTGTCCTTTATATAGAGCTTAATTTGCAAACAATGGCCCTGCCACGATGCTGAATGCACAAATAAGCTAATGAGCCATGTAATTCAGGAAACATCAAGCAGATGTCACTAAGAAGAGTCAGGAATCAGGAGGGAAAAGCTGAGAGTCTTTCACGCATATATCAACTTTCGCCTTCCTATGCTTGGTGTAATTTTCAATTGTTAATCCACTACCAAGAATCTGGGCCTCAGGTACATTTATTCTTCAATATTTGTACCCTCATCTATTATTTCCTACAGGGTACATATTGTAGCAAAATCCCATTACGATAAAGTAATGAAAACGGCAGATAGTGATGGTTCAATCATTACTTTAGCTGCATTTCTATAATGTGGGAATAGCCTAAATGTATACATTTGAATCACAATTCAAGTCCACAGCTGAAGCCTATGTTATTCATTCATTCATTCAATAGACACTTGAGTACCTGTGCTGTGCTAGGTTCTAAGTTCCAGAAATATAAATATTGACGAGCGCAGTTCCTGTCCTGCAGGGGTGAGGGAAACACAGAGGTTAGTCATTTAATTAGTTATCTGTAGATCCTACAAATGTGTATCGAGCACCTATTTTGTGCTGGGAACTTGACTAGGGTCCAGGGATACAATGATGAGAAGATGGACAATTCTCTGCCCTTGAGGAACTCAGGGTTTTCCTGGAGAATATTAACCCTAGGAGAGGTTTTCCTAGATTACAGTTGTTCGAGTACCACCTTCACAGTTTGTTTTTGCTGTGGCCTATATTGCATGTACTGCTAATTCATATTTTATTTGTCTCACTCTTCAAAAGCTTAAGCCAATTTAATATTAAAAGAAAGATTATTTTACAGGTTGGATATGCTATTATGCTTTTCAAATTCATATAAACATAAATGCATAATTATTAAAATGCAAACTACCAAGTATCACATGTTATATGCTCTGGGGAACCCTGCTTTAAGTTGGTTAAATGTTGTAAAAGAGACGTTTATAAAGTGCAAAAAGTGTAATGGGAATATAAAAGAGGCTATTAATCCTGCCTGTGTTTATAAGGAAGGCTTTGCAGAAGAGTCTTTTTGTGGCAAGTGACAGTATCCCCTTTATTATTTTATCCTTGTGGTAGTCAAAATAATGCCCGTCCCCCCAGCCCAATCCACGTTCTAGTCTGAACTAATGAATATATTACATTACAAGGTGAAGGGGAATTAAGGTTGCAGGTAGAATTTGAGGTGCTAATCAGCTAGCCTTAAGATAAAAAGAAATTAAGCTGGATGATCTGGATGGGCCGAATGAAATAAAAAAGAGCCTTAAAAACAGAAAAGGGAGACAGAAGAAAGTCAGCATGATTTGATGTGACAAGGAGGCTACCATTATTGTAGACTATAAAGATGGAGGACAGGGTCATGAACCAAGGACACACGAGGCCTCCAGAAGCTGGAAGAAGCAAGGAAATGGATTCTTACCTCCAGAAAGTCATGTAGCCTTACCAATACCTTGATATTTGCCTGGTAAGACCTGTGTTGGATTTTGAGCCTAAAGAATTATAATTGATTTGTGCTGTTTTAAGGCACTAAATACGTGACCATTTGTTATAGCAGCCATAGGAAGCTAACACAACCCACAGGGCCAGATGCATCTTAGTCTTTGGCTAAAAATGAATCAAACAGAATGGGGTCTCCCTTTTAAGTTCTTTAAGGTCAAGGACCTCATCTTTTGTCTGTTGTAGGCCTAGTGCCTACAATTACATTTAGCATATCGTTGGCAGTCAGTGACTATTTTGAGGGCACTGTGAAGGAAGGTACTATTTGAGGTGGGTGATCAAGAATGGGTAGAAGTTGGGGTGCTTGGATGGCTCGGTTGGTTAAGCATCTGGCTTTTGATTTTGGCTCACATCATGATCTCAGGGTTGTGGGATGGAGCCCCTTGTTGGGCTCTGGGCTCAGTGTGGAGTCTGCTGGAGATTCTTTCCCTCTTTCTGCCCCTCCCTCACTCATGAACATGCTTTGTCTCTCAAAAAAAAAATGGGTGAAAGTTTCATAGACATGGAAGTGGATTGAGCTGCCTGAACAAAGACATGAATGTTTGTGGTGTGTTTAGAGAAAGAAATTATCTGGCAGAAGACAGCATGTTTAGGGAGAATGAGTGATAACAAATCCAGGGCAGTGGCAGGGGAGAGACCAGGAAGGGCCTCGTGTGGCATACAAAAGAGTTTGATTCAAGTCCTGAGGCCTCAGGTAGTCATGTCTCAATCTTGTAGGAGGCATTAAGGGCAATATGGGCTTCCCCTCTCTCCCAGCTGGTATCTGCAAAACATCCACTAGAATCTTGTGTTTCTGGAACCAGGATTCTTGCAAATCCATGCAGAGGTTTTGGTAGAAGATCTGACCGTGTGGACTTGGGTTCTTGGGTGGGGGGTCAAGTGCTGCACATTAGGAATGGCCAGACAGAGGAAGCCAGCAGGCTGAGAAGCCGGGTGACCCTCAGGCTCCCTGGAACTTGCTCCCTGCAGGAGCCGACAAGCTGTCAAGTTTTCCATCATAAACCCCACATTCCATGTGTTTGCAATGCGGCCACAGAGACGCACATGGGATCGGGGGCTAGGGAGTGAGGGCTTCGTTCTGGAGGCATTGCTTCCTCTGTTTTCCTGTGCATTTTCGAGAGCACTTATTTTGCTTTCTTAAAGTTATGGTGTGGAATAAAGGGACAGTAATGAGTTCCAGATGCTTTTATTTTTCTCCTTCTATAATTGGAAACAAAAATATAGCATGGCTTTTAAAATGAAAGTGCCAGAGAGGAATGATGCTTTTAGCTCTGGGGGTTTAGCTGTGATTTAGAGCCCGGTGTGAGGCTGTGGCCGTCATCACTACACACCAGCTCACTCACATTGCTCCCTGCAGACCCAGCTCAAAGCTTTATCTCAGAACCTGAATGAGGTTCAACTGTGAGTCCTATTTTAAGAAACTCTAACACACGGAACTCAAACTTGCAAAGCAGACAGATTTGGGCAGAGTGAACAGCCACGCATTCAAAGGGTGATTGTTTAGCAGAAGACCACAATGTAGGTCTTTTAATTGGAGCTCCCCCAGTGTACCTAAAGGTTTCCCCACACACCATTAATTTCTGAGGAAGGGACAAAGACCCTACCAGCTGAAGTGTTCCCAGCGTGAAGTGCCAAGTGAAGATCAATTAAAAAATCAAGAGACCAGAATCTTGAAGCATAAAGTGATCTGAGGAAGAAAGAATGCTTGAGTTACCGTGGACTCATTCATACAACACCCACCTCTGCAGGGGAACTTGAAAGTCATCATGTGACCACCTCTCTTAGAGTCATTCTTGAAATCGGATCAGTGTCCTTGAAAGTTAGACAAAGGGACCATCCTAACCGCGCAGGAGGAAACACCTACTGTTAGACTCAAAACTTTAGGTCCCTTTTGGAGTCCTCCATTCTTCCCTTGGGCCAATCGCTGTTGCAAAATGGAATAGTGGGGAAAGCAGGGTTCAGGTTTAGACTGCAGAAAAGCAGTTGGCCTCCGCCGACAAGACATAATAAGACCAGATTACACTCTCTCCAGGGAGATAATCTTTAACACAAAGCAGATCCCAGCCCCCAGTCTAATAGCAGGCCCGGAAGGGAAGATAAAGCTAAACAGCCACTCAGTCCTTACATGATCTGCACAGCACACTGGCAAAAATAGGACTTCTGGACCCCAGAGCTGACATTTAAGACTGGCCTCCTGCCTTTTGTTCATGGCAAAACAAAAAGTTGAAGCTCTCTTTGATGCCAAGACTCTCAGGTCAGTCTTGACGAGCAATAGAAACTGTCTCCTTACTTTTCTCACTGCCTATTCTCCCATTGCCTTTTATATTTTCCTCTTGCAGCCCCACAAGTAATTAATCCCCAACACCTTGAGCTGCCATCCATCAAGTTCTCACTGTGTGCTGGCCACCTTACAGTGGGGCATGTCATTAACCATCATCACTCCCATTTTCCAAATTCTTGGATTGATCAACCAATTCCAGAGCCCAGAGACTTCCTTTATATTTTGTTCTTAAATCATGTGAAGCCAGTGATACGGGTCTAAAGAGATTACTCAGTGGTTCTTAACATTTTTGAAAATCTGACCAAGCTGGGGCTTCACCCTGGACCTATTCAGAACGTCTCGGGCCTCAGCATCTGTGTCTTAAATCTGCTCACTGTGATTCAGATGCATGGTGGGCTAGACAACCAGTGCAAAAACATCTTAGGGGATGTGGGGCTTCGGGGGTGATTTGGGGAGCTGATACCTTTACAGGGAACCCTCTACTCTGCTGTGGGCACCAAAGCCTGTCTGTGGCCCCTCATTGGGCTTGGGAAAATTAATAAGGGAAACCAAAGCAAAAGGCAGATATTCTGATCTTAGTCTAGCTCTTTCCCGATGTTCTGAATTGGGCTGGGTGGCCCAGAGGGACCCTTGAGGTCCCACTTCTTCTTCAATCCTAGAGTCAGGTTTCTGCCCCTTGCCTCTGTCTTCTGATCCTATTAGTTCTGAACACCTGAGGGGTCCTCCAAGAAGTCTTGCCCAGCCCCTATGAGAAACTTGCTAAGCCCTAACACAGAATTTAAAGTATAGAAGAAAAGATGAGGAAACTTTAGAGTCGCCCACGCCTCCCATGGCAGGGGAGCCCATACCCAATATGTGAGGTATTTTCAGCTCATCTTCCAAATGACTTAAGTCACCTTGTCTCCTCATCTTTCCATTTTGATGGTGTTTCCATTGAGTATTGATTGACAGAGCCCATCCTTCTAGGGGCAAAGATTCTATGCTGATGTGATTTTCTGGGGTTGGGGGATTCTTTGGGCTCTAACCCCTTAGCCCACAGAAGCTGTCTGGGGATTGTCAGAACTCAGCATCCAAACACAGACATGAACCTCTCTTCCTCTGTGGGTGAACTTACTTCAGGTCAGGTTCCCCCAAATGTGGAATGTGTGATTTTTCTGAAGAATGACTTTATAGTCATGATTGTCTTCTTGGAATTTAGCTTTAGTAAATAATTTAGAATGTGTCCTCACAACTGGTTATAAGGGTGTTCACTGTTGCATTATTTTTACTGAGCAAACTTAGAAACAACCTAAATGGCCCATAACAGAGAATTGGGTGAATGAATCGTGCCACTCTAAAAATCATGGTGTGCATTCCTGCTCTGGAACATGCAAAGATATTTATTATATTTTAAATGCCAAAAGTAGATTATAAAACAACATGTACATTATGATCTCATTTTTGCATCTGGAAAAATACGTATCAAACTATTAATAGTTGCTATCTCTGGGTGGGGACTAAAGGTGGTTTTCATTTCCTCTTTCGTTGCTTGTCTGTATTTTCTAATAATAATTATTATTATTAATAAAGAATGCATAGTACTTGGTTAATTGGAACAAACCTAATGTTGGTGTTGAGCACGGGCTGGCGTCTGAAAGTGGGGCAGAAACAGGACCCTAGGCACCCTGAAGAACCCCCAAAGGCATAAAGGCTATGCTTTCATCTGCATCTCATCTCACACCAACTCGACTTGCCAACCACTGTTGACATCGACAGGCATTGCATGCATTACTTACCAACAAGGCCGCCATAGTTTTTCATTTGTTGGAAGAGAAAACAGATGGAATGAGGCTCCACAGTGGTCACACTACTTCTGAGATTGCCTGAAAGTGTTGCAAATCTTCAACACAAAGAAATCTAACCCAAAAGACAGCTGATTTGAGAAATAGACTCGCCCTTTACTGTTGGAGTCGGCCAGGGAGGTGGTCTCCTGAGTTTGGAGCAATGGAGATAGGAAGTAGGTATGCGGATGGAGTCACAACATCACTTTCATTTCTGATAAAACTAGGTTTGGAGACTGTGGTTCGTTCTCTTAGTCAAGTGGGCATGATAAGATCTCGCCCCAGAATAACTCCCCGCTGTCAGGCAGAGCTTCCCCAAAGGAGGGATGGCCTGAGTTCTCCAGTAAAATACCCATCAGTCCCAATGCCTCCCAGGGGGAAGAATCAGGAGAATAGGGACCCAGAGTGTTACTATAAGGTAAGGGTTGGCAAAACTCCCTGTGGGCAAAATCTGGCTCTCTGCCCATTTTTGTCAATGAGTTCTACTGGAACACAGCCACGCACATTCATTCATATGTTGTCTAAGGCTGCTGTCCTGGTCCAGCAGCATAGTTGAGGATTATTGACAGAAACTGCACGGCCCAGAAAGTCAAATATTGCTGACCTCTCTCCAGGAAAACCACAGAAGAGGGCAGTGGGTCCCCTGTAACATTCTTGGCTACTCTGGGATGTACATTCTCCTGGCTCCTCTCCTCTTTCTGTCTGTCGTGCTTGACTTTTGTAGCTGTCCTCGGTTATTAAAGTTCATCAAGGTTCCCTCCTTGGCCCTCCTCTTCTCATTCTACATCCTTAAAATCTTTGCTTGGATGCCTCAAGGGCCTTTCAAATCACACAAATCTTAGCCTAGGGTGACCATATAATTGATTGGTTCAAACCAGGGCATTTTGCGGAATAACATTTCTGGACAAGACTCTGAGATAATAGGCATAACAGGGATTGTCCTGGGGAAAACTAGGAAGTCGGATCATTTTAAATGAAAACACTAATCATTTTCTTTCCCTAAACTCAGATTCCTTTCCAGAGCTTCCAGTGGCTCTGGTATCACCATTCTGCTCATGGTACAAGCTAGGAGCCTAGGATGTATCCTTTACACCACCCCCTCCCTCACCAGCCACCTCCACTCCATCATCAAGTCGACTCCTGCGTCTCTTGGGAATCCACCCACTTCTCCAGTCTCAGCTGCTAGGTCCCAGTCTAAATCATCACCATTTCTGGCCTGGGCTTCTCAAGAGCCTCCTCCCTGGCCTAGCCCCTCCCACCTCCTTTTCACCTGACTGCCAGACTGAGCCCTGTGAAACTCCAGTCTGATTGGACCACCCCTCTGCATAAAACACATGGTCTCCAAGCCTTTAGGACAGAGATGCAAGTTCTTACCCTTGAACTCCAGGCTCAGCCTGGGTGGCCTTCCACCCCCAACCAGTACCCTTCATCTCTTCCGCTCTTTGGGAATGCTTGATTGTGTTCTGTGCCTTCCTGCTTCTGGGTCTTCCTGCAGACCATTCCCTGTAGCTTCCCCTCCTGCAGTCCAAGTCTGTCTAGGTCTCCCTCCCTCAGTGTCCATGCTGGGTCGTTACCGTGTCATCACCTGTCACCGAGCCCTGTCCTCTGAAGACTGTAATGACAGCTGTGTGGTTCTTTGCTTACTGACCGTGTCTCCCACCATAAGCTGCCTGAGGATGGGGTTCATGTGTCTGCTCATCATCACATCTCAGCACCTAGCTCACTGTCAGCACATAGTAGACATTCAATAAATATCTATTGAAATGATGATGAAACAGGAAAAACAGCCTCCGTGATATCAGAGTATGGGGGTTTCAGTTTAGCTGGGATGAGAAGTGTGCCGGTTGTCTGTGGCTTCTGTAACAAATGACCACAAATGTGGCTGCTTACAACAACAGAACTTTCTTTTCTTACAGTTCTGGAGGCCAGGAATCTAAAACCAAGATATCAGCTGAGCCTCATTCCCTGCGTGGGGTCCAGAGGAGAAGCTCTTCCACCTTTGGCAGCTGTGGGCTTCCCTTGGCTGGTGGCCAGGTCCCTCCAATCTCTGCCACCACCTTCACACCACCTTCTCCTCCTGGGTATCAAATGCCCCTTCTTATTCAAGTGTCCCAAGGACACTTGTGATGGCATTGAGGGCCCACCCAGATGATCTCCTTATCTCAAAATCCTCAACTTAATCACATGTGCAAAGACCCTTTGTCCCAGGAGGGTCACACTGAAAGGTTCCAGGGATTAGGGTGTGGACACATCTCTTGGGGGTTGGCATGTGGGGGGGTGTCACTTCAGCCTACCATAGGAACATAAGACTAGATTTGGCCCAACAGGGGGAAAGACCAGTCTTGGGCAATTTAGGATGAGATTCTCTGCAGACCAGGAGACAGAATAGATTCAGTGACTGTGGGCAAGAAACATCCCTATGATGTTTTCACTGGAGCCCAAACAGACAATATTGTTGTCCTCTTGCCCATTCTTGCCTTCTCTGCCCACAAACAAAGACCACTTCCCCAGGCAGAGGGCTTGGGTAAGATCCAGCTCTTCCTGAACTGTTGAGATTCATGCTTCACAAGTCAGTGGAAAGAAGCCAGAACCAAAGACCCACATTTGCTGCACAATATTGGACAAAACACTTCATCTCCAATAGCCTCAATTATAAGTCAAGTTACCTTTTCTCCAGGGAGTGATTGGGATGTTTTCCTGTCATTTCGCATGTGTCTTGGGATAATAGTGTTAATACAAGGCATCATTATATTTGCCAAGTTAGTTCCTTGCAAGCACAGAGTCTTATTCTAACAGCTGTGAACTCTCTAGCTGCCTGTAAAAATAACAACAAAAATCCACCTCAGACTTCTCAGTCACCACACACTCATGTCTTTTCAACTTTCAGGAGGTGTCTTCCTCCCACTTTTCCTTCTAGTGTAACCAGAGCCATCAAGCAGCCTTCTGATGCCCTGGGAAATGGCCCATTATGGCCAGGGCAGCAGAATGCCTTTTAAAAGGCATGGCTTCCTAAGTATACAATTTAAAGTATTCAAACACAGGGGCCTGGCCAGAAATAAAATCTACTGTAATTTTTAGAAGGCTGGGTTCTTTCATTTTTAGGTAATGAGTCTAATTCAGTTTCTATAAACCCAGTTGTCCTTTTGTGGTCTACCTTCAACTGGGCATTTTGTGCTTCTAGGCAGCCTTCTGAAATGGCAAGGCCTGCTGGTTGTGCCACTTATGAGGGAGAATGGGGTGAGGTTCCATTTTTGGCAGAGGGTAAAAATAAGGAATTTTCTTCTGAGTGGGCCCCTCTCAGAATCCAGCCCGGCCGCTCGGTCTACACTGGGCACACGTGCACAGCATATGTCAGACCTGCCTCTGAAGAGAGTATGAATCACTCTGCCTGGCGCTGCTCGGAGGAGCTCTAAATCATGTTACATCTACAACACGGGAAGCAGCATTTGATTTTCTGGGAGGGAGATTTTGGAACTCTTTTTGCAGTAAAATACGAACGGCAGTACCCACTCCGAGGACTTGAGAGAAAACAGACTAGAAGATCACCGTCGGATGCCCTCCCTGCCACAGGGAGCTCCCACACACCTTTCCTGTGGGTGTTAGCCCGGTGGCAGTCTTGTGAGAGGGCAAGGTCATTCCTTCAATCAACAAATGCTTCTGGAAGCCCCCGATGTGCCCTGGGGCTGTGTAGGAAACAATGAGCTGGGTGTACATAGAGTGCGTCTGCTTTTGATGAAGCGAGTCACTCCCAGCTCCTCCAAAATCACAATCGCAGCAGCAAACTGGTTCATGTTAACCAAGTTCAAGTATCAAGTTCAAGTTCAAACAGGGCCACTGTAGCTATTGCATGCATGGTCATCCCTCCCTCCCTCTCTATTGCAAGTGAACAGGGTTGATCTTGTCTGGGTTACATTGCAGAGACTTTGGGGGTTTGGAGAGATTCTAGGAAGTTAGAGTGAATTGAATTCAGTATCTGCGGGGACACCTCTCTTCCAGGACCCTCCAAGTTTGGACTCAAAGCCACCCAATCCC
The DNA here is from genome assembly GCF_002007445.2 of Ailuropoda melanoleuca. Taxonomy (NCBI): domain Eukaryota; kingdom Metazoa; phylum Chordata; class Mammalia; order Carnivora; family Ursidae; genus Ailuropoda; species Ailuropoda melanoleuca. The sequence goes on from NC_048218.1 coordinate 12,095,694, forward strand.
CTGGGGCAACCCTGGCAGGGGTTATAATCTGCCAGGGTCCCAGTGGACCCCCAAGGTGCCAAAGCCCCAACCTGCTGTGGAGGTCTGAGGGTGTCATTGAGGGGCGGAGCTCAAGGTCAAAAGGAACAAAAGTGGGTCCATCTGACAGGAGCTCAAAACAAGAGGCAGGAGGCCTCTGGTGATGCTTTATGGCCTGAAATGTGTGAGGGGGACAGAGTGACATGCAGTCAAGAGCCCAGCCAGGCTGGAGAGAGGGCAGGTGCTGGTGAGGCTGAGGGATGAGAAAGGGTCGAGAAGGTAGGAGAAGCAGAGCAGGGGAGGAGGTGGGCTAGGAGGGCTTTTATGTAAGAATTCCACTCCTCGACAAGAGGAATGGTGTGTGAGACAGGGACCGGATGTACTGAAGAGATTCTTGCTCTGTGGAGCCATGGGGAGGGAAGGAAGCCTGGTTGGGACAGACACCAGCTAGGTGAGGAGGAGCCAGGGGACGGCCTGCTTCCCCCACTCGTGGGGACCCCATGGATACTGGGGGGGTATGAAGACAGGCGGGAAGGGAGGCTCAAGGGGACACACTAACGGAAACATCAACCCGCAACACCAGCTTCTGCTGCTGTGCCAAAGGGACCCTTTTACTCCCCAAAGATTTTAACCCACTCACTAGGCCATTCTGATCCAGTGCGGCCTCTGCTGTAATCCTCACTAGGACGCCAAACTCATGCACACACACGAGTCATTTCGTGGAAAAGTCGACAGCTGAAGTGCTCTGTCTTCAGAATGGGTCACTCAGAGGCCCAGGCTGTGAGCTGTGAGTAGGAAGCTGGAGCTCCCTCCTCAGAGGGGCTGGCTCTGCACCCCTGAAACCCTCCAGATCCCTTCGAGGGTCCCACCTCTGCGTAGCCACTTTGCGTTTCTCAGTTCCACCCAGAATGGCTTTGCTCCTCAGGCTCACATGGAATTTTCTGGAACATAACACACAGATTGACAAAACCAAAGGAGATGTTTCTCCAAGCACAGACCTAAACGGATCCATTGGCAGGTTCTCTGCTTTTTCTAGTCAGGCATATGTTGAGTCTGATTCGCGTTCAAACTGCCTGCCCCGCGACAGCTCCCAGAGTGGCAGCCCTCCAACTATACCCATCCCCTCCCTCGCCGCTGCTGGAACCTGCAGATGCTGTCTCAGGGAAGGCACAAGCAGGCTTGGGATCGCGGGGAAGCCTCCTCTCTGCCTGTGGCTTGGGGCGCCCTACGTGGGGGTTTCTGGCCTGGGCCCTTTGCTCTGTCTGAGCCATCAGGAGGTGAGGTGTCCATGCTGCTGTTTGACCAGACCAGACAGCTGTGAATTTTGGGGAGCCAGGAGAATAGCCTGCCAAAGATCTCCCAGTGAAACGCTGTGTTTGCCACAGCTTCCCCTAAAGATGCCTACATCTGTTTAAGACAGGAAGCAGTTAATTCTCTGTACTGACAAGCAATGAAATATCAAAATAGAAGGAAAAGAAAAGCAATGCAAATATGGGGCACATACCATCTCTTCTTACTCCGCTTGTACTGTTAGGGGCCCAGCTCACATGCTCTGTTCTTAGCTGTTTTTAAACAAATGCCCACCTTTGATTTCATGTTGGTTTTGTTACATTAAAAAGTTCTGAGCGCCCCAGTCTTCCTCTTCCTTGGCGGCCAGTCTCTTCTTTCTGGAAGCGTCTAGAATAATCTGTCTCTTGAAGCAAATCCTTCCATGAGGAAACCCAGTGTATTACAGGAAGGAGCCCCGACTTGGGAGTCAGACAGATTCAGTCATGAATCTCAGTTCAGCTCTGTGTCCTTTGGCAAGTGATTTAATCTCCCTGAGCCTCAATTTACTTATCTGTGCAAGGTTGAACCTAACTCCGTCACCTACTGGCTGTGCGACCTTGCACTAGTTACTTAACCTCTCTGAGCCTTAGCGTTCTTTTATATGGGATAAACTTTGGTATCTATCTTGGGGTTGTTGCTAGTATTAACTGAATTACTGCATATACAGCGATTAGCACCATGCCTGGCACATAGCAAGCATGATGGGAGAGTTTGCTGTTAGGATCACAATGGGTTGCTATGGGACTGAATGGGATGATGCGTGTCAGGCACCTGGCACGTGGTAGGTATGTGCCCAAGCCACCCCTCCCCCCAGCCTTCCCAGCATCCTCAGCTTCTCTTTGTAGTCTCACCTATGAACACGTTCTCAGGTGCCTTTCCAGGGCAGGCCCTACACCTGGTCTTCCTCTTAGCTCTCTGCCCTATGATTTTGCACTGCCCTAAGCTGTGTGTCTGCGCTGACCCCAGCAGCTCCTGTCAGATCGAGTTATTCTCTTCAGGCTGAAGATGAACGGATGACTAAGCATTCCTCTTATAGAAACCAGTCCTACTTTTCAGTGCAAATAATATTCAGCAAGAAAATTCACCCCAAATATAGTGTGGCAGATTAAATATGGCCATAAGTTCTTTGCAGCTCAAGAAGTGGGGTCCATTTGCCCACCCCTCCAAACCGGGCTGGCCTTGTGACTTTCTCTAATAGAGGTGGTGAAAGTGACTTCCCAAACCAGAACACTGCCCTGAGAATGTCACGGAAGGAAGCTGGTCTAGCCTACTGGAAGATGAGGGGCTATGGGATGAACAGAGGGGGCCTGGATGAAGCTGGCACCAACTGCTTCTGGTAAATCCCTCACCACTCCTGTGGTCTGTGTCTCACTACCTCTCACTAGCACCCCAGAATGTGGAAGTTAAACAGAATTCTTCAGAGGCATTTATTTTGCTAAAGGTATTCAATTCCACATACATATCTTGAAGTCTTCTTGAAGGAGTGCTGGGTGCCAGAGATGGGGATGAGGTGCAGGTCTTGGTATTGGAAGAGTTAATTCAGGATTACCGAGCATCGTGGAGCATCAATTATGAAGGGCATACCCTTAATGGAAAATTGAAGATGGGGCCCGGGGTGGAGACAGCCAGTCACATTTTATTATTAGGGTGAGTGAAGTGTTCTCTGAGTTGCTCCATCTCTGTAATTCTAGGGTGATTGAATTCCGCACATGTGTTAAGGACTTTGGAGCCCATGAGAAATGGAGATCAGAGTAAGGCTGGGTCTGGAGTTTCAGTTAGCATTCAACTGTTCTTGTTTTTGACAAGGACTCTGTGAACATGGAGTCCAGAGCCCAGGGTAGAAAGGAAAAACACCACCCTCGAGCAATGCAAGTCTTTCTCTAGGCCAGGAAGAAGTATGTATTTGAAGAAAACAAGGATATGACAGTGGCATGTAGTCATTAAAAACTTGCTCTTTGGTGTCAAAGAGATCTAAATTCAAATTCTGCTTTTGTCACTTAGTAGCTAGCTGAAGCAGGTATACACTGCTGTGTAACGAACCACACGATTTTTTTTTTTAAGATTTTATTTTTTTATTCGACAGAGATAGAGACAGCCAGCGAGAGAGGGAACACAAGCAGGGGGAGTGGGAGAGGAAGAAGCAGGCTCATAGCGGAGGAGCCTGATGTGGGGCTCGATCCCATAACGCCGGGATCATGCCATGAGCCGAAGGCAGACGCCCAATGACTGCTCCACCCAGGTGCCCCACGAACCACACAATTCTTAGTAGCTTAAAATGACAACCATTTATTTGTTCAGAATTTCACAGTTTGGATTGGGCTCAAGTGGGAAGCTCTTCAGCTTGTCTTTGTGAGGGATCATTTATGTGGCTGCAGTGAGGGCTCCCTGGTCCCAGATGTCCTCACTACCATGTCTAGGGGCTCAACAGGAATGTCTAGAATGATTGGGACCACTGGGTGTCTCTCTCCATGTGCTCTTTCTTCCATCTGGTCTCGCATCAGGCTAGACAAAGTGTCTTCACATAGTAAAGAGACTGTTCCAAAAAGGGAAGCGTCAATGCACAAGTGATTATCAAACCTTTGCTTGCATCACCTGTGTGAATGTGCAAGGCAAGTAACACAGTCAAGCCCAGAGTTAATATGGGGCAGGGGAGGATTATACAAGGATGTGGATCCTGAGAGGTATAATTCATTGAGGAATTAATATAACCATCTCCACACAAGTGACCCTGTTCCTAATCTCTCTGAACCTTGGTTTTCTGATCTGTAAAATGGGGAGAACAATCTAAGTATTAATTGGAAATAGGCTGAATTCATGTAACAAAAACCTGCAATAAATATGGTGCGAATGATCCAGGGGGTTATGTGTTTTCTCACGCAACGTGACATCTGGGGTAGGCAGTTGGTAGTGTTAGCTCAGAGACTAAATGATGTCAGGGTCTTGGTGTCTGCAATTCTCTTGGCTTTTCCCTCGTGGTAGGAAGTTGGCTGCAGGGGCACCGGGGTGGCTCAGTCAGTTAAGCATCTGCCTTTGGCTCAGGTCATGATCCTAGATCAAGGGCTCTCTGTTCAGCAGGAAGTCTGCTTCTCCCTCTCCATCTGTGATATCTCTCACTCTCACTCAAATAAATAAAAATAAAATCCTTAAAAAAAAAAAAAAGGAAAGTGGTTGCAACAACTCCAGTCCTTTCAATGCCTTTCTAGGATGCAAGAATGAGTAGAGGAAACATCAAAAGGTATGCACCAGCCGGGTCAGCCTCTCTCTGAAAGAGCTTTCCCAGAGCTCTACCCACTCACATCTCATTGACAAGGACTGTGTCGTGTCACTACCCCTAACTGCAAGGGAAGTTAAGAAATGTCACTTTTTGTCTGTCATTCTCCCTTTTTGGTGGGGTCTTTGTCTGATTTTAGGATCAAAATAATGCTGGTCTCATAGAAAGAGTTTGGAACTTTCCCTTTCATTTCTATTTTTGGAAACAGCTTCAGTAGGATAGGTATTAATTCTTTTTTAAATGTTTGGTAGAATTCCCCTGGGAAGATGTCCAGCCCTGGACCCTTGCTTATTGGGAGATTTTTTATTACTGCTTCAGTTTCCTTGCTGGTTATGGGTCTGTTCAGGTTTTCTATTTCTTCCCAGTTCAGTTTTGGTAGTTTATATGTCTCTAGTAATGCATCCATTTCTTCCAGATTGTCTAATTTTCTGGCATATAAGTGCTCATAATATATGTTCCTAAAATTTTTTTTATTTCTTTGGTGTTGGTTGTGATCTCTCCTTTTTCATTCATGATTTTATTTATTTGGGTCCTTTCTCTCTCTTTTTTTTTTTTTTTGGTAAGTCTGTCCAGGGGTTTATCAATCTTATTAATTCTTTCAAAGAACCAGCTCCTGGTTTTGTCGATCTGTTCTACTGTTCTTCTGCTTTCTATTTCATTGATTTCTGCTCTAATCTTTATTATTTCTCTTCTCCTGCTGGGTTTAGGCTTTACTTGCTGCTCTTTCTCCAGCTCCTTTAGGTTTAAGGTTAGGTTGTGGATTTCTTGTTTCTTGTGAAAGGCTTGTATTGCTATATATTTCCTCGGACCACCATTGCTGCATCCCAATGGTTTTGAACAGTCGTGTTTTCATTTTCATTTGTTCCCATGATTTTAGAAAAATTCTTTAATTTTCTGGTTGGCCAATTCATTCTTAAGTAGGATGCTTTTTAGTCTCCATGTATTTGAGTTTTTTTCAAATTTCCTCTTATGATTGAGTTCAAGTTTCAAAGCATTGTGGTCTGAAAATATGCAAGGAATGATCCCAATCTTTTGGTACTGGTTGAAACCTGATTTGTGACCCAGGATGTGATCTATCCTGGAGAATATTCCATGTGCACTCGAGAAGAATGTGTATTCTGTTGCTTTAGGATGGAATGCTCTGAATATATCTGTGAAGTCCATCTGGTCCAGTGTATCATTCGAAGGCCTTGTTTTCTTGTTGATCTTCTGCTTAGACAATCTGTCCATTGCAGTGAGTGGGGTGTTAAAGTCCCCTACTATTATTGTTTTATTATCAACATGTTTCTTTAATTTTGTTTATGGGTTTATGGTTTATGTAATTGGCTGCTCCCATGTTAGGAGCATATGGATGCAAAAATTCTCACCAAGATACCAGCCAATAGGTTCCAACAGCGCATTAAAAGGATTATTTACCACAACCAAGTGGGATTTATTCTTGGGCTGCAAGAATGGTTCAACATATGCAAATCAATCAATGTAATACACTACATTAATAAAAGAAAAGACAAGAACCATACAATCTTCTCAATAGATGCAGAAAAAGCATTTAACGAAGTACAGCATCCTTTCTTGATTAAAACTCTTCACAGTATAGGGATAGAGGGAACATACCTCAATATCATAAAAGCCATATACAAAAAGCCCACAGCAAATATCATTCTCAGTGGGGGAAAACAAAGCTTTTCCCTAAGGTCAGGAACACAGCAAGGATGTCCATTCTCACCACTGTTGTTCAACATAGTACTAGAAGTCTTAGCCTCAGCAATCAGACAACACAAAGAAATAAAAGGCATCTGAATAGGCAAAGAAGAAGTTAATCTCTCACTCTTCACAGATGACATGATACTTTATGTGGAAAACCCAAACAACACCACCCCAAACTGTTAGAACTTATACAGGAATTCAACAAAGTGGCAGCATATAAAATCAATGCACTGAAATCAGTTGCATTTCTATACACTAACAATGAGATGGAAGAAAGAGAAATTAAGGAGTTGATCCCATTTATAATTGCACCAAAAACCATAAGATACCTAGAAATAAATCTAACCAAAGAGGCAAAGGTTCTGTAGTTAGAAAACTATAGAACACTCATGAAAGAAATTGAGGAAGACCCAAAAAAATGGAAAAGTTTTCCGTGCTCGTGGATTAGAAGAACAAATATTGTTAAAATGTCTATGCTACCTAGAGCAATCTATACAGTCAAAACAATTCCTTTTTTTAATTATATTATGTTAGTCACCATATGTTACATCCCTAGTTTTTGATGTAAAGTTCCATGATTCATTACTTGCTTATAACACCCAGTGCACCATGCAATATGTGCCTTCCTTACTACCCATCACCAGCCTATCCCATTCCCCCTCTCCCCTCCCCTCTGAAGCCCTCAGTTTGTTTCCCAGAGTCAATAGTCTCTCATGGTTCATTGCCCCTTCTGTTTACCCCCCTTTCCTTCTTCCCTTTCTTCTCCTACCAATCTTCCTACTTCTTATGTTCCATAAATGAGTGAAACCATATGATAATTGTCCTTCTCTGCTTGACTTATTTCGCTTAGCATCATCTCCTCCAGTGCTGTCTATGTTGCAGCAAATGTTGAGAAATCATTCTTTTTGATGGCTGAGTAATATTCCGTTGTATATATGGACCACATCTTCTTAATCCAGTCATCTGTTGAAGGGCATCTCGGCTCCTTCCACGATTTAGCTATTGTGGACAATGCTGCTATGAACACTGGGGTGCATAAGGCCCTTCTCTTCACTACGTCTGTATTTTTGGGGTAAATACCCAATAGTGCAATTGCTGGATCATAGGGTAGCTCAATTTTTAACTTTTTAAGGGACCTCCACACTGTTTTCCAGAGTGGCTATACCAATTTGCATTCCCCCAACAATTCCTATCAAAATACCACCAACTTTTTTCACAGAGCTGGAACAAATAATCCTAAAATTTGTTGGAACCAGAAAAGACCCTGAATAGCCAAAGGAATGTTGAAAAGAAAACCAAAGCTGGTGGCATCACAGTTCTGGACTTTAAGCTCTATTACAAAGCTGTAATCATCAAGACAATATGGAACTGGCACAAAAACAGACATATAGATCAAAGGAACAGAATAGAGAACCCTGAAAGGGACCCTCAACTCAATGGTCAACTAATCTTCAACAAAGCAGGAAAGAATATCCAATGGAAAAAAGATGATATCTTCAACAAATGGTGTTTGGAAAATTGGACAGCCACATTCAGAAGAATGAAACTGGACCATTTTCTTACACCATACACAAAAATAGACTCAAAATGTATGAAAGACCCCAATGTGAGACAGGACTCCATCAAAATCCTAAAGGAGAACACAGGCAGCAACCTCTGTGACCTCAGCTGCAGCAACTTCTTGCTTGACACATCACCAAAGGCAAGGGAAACAAAGACAAAAATGAACTATTGGGACTTACTCATGATAAAAAGCTTCTGCAGAACAAAGGAAACAATCAACAAAACTAAAAGGGAGAAGATAATTGCAAATGTCTTATCAGATAAAGGGCTAGTATACAAAATCTATAAAGAACTTATGAAACTCAACACCCAAAGAACAAATAATCCAATCAAGAAATGGGCAGAAGACATGAACAGACATTTCTCCAAAGAAGACATACAAATGGCCAACAGACACATGAAAAAATGCTCAACATCACTCGGCATCAGGGAAATACAAATCAAAACCACAATGAGATACCACTTCACACTGGTCAGAATGGCTAAAATTAACAAGTCAGGAAACGACAGATGTTGGAGAGGATGTGGAGAAAGGGGAACCCTCTTACACTGTTGGTGGGAATGTAAGGTGGTACAGCCACTCTGGAAAACAGTATGGAGGTTCCTCAAAAAGTTGAAAATAGAGCTACCCAATGACCCAACAATTGCACTCCTAGGTATCTACACCAAAGATACAAATGTGGTCTGAAGGGGCACCGCACCTCAATCTTTATAGCAGCAAAGTCCACAATAGCCAAACTATGGAAAGACCCCAGATGTCCATCAACAGATGAATGGATAAAGAAGATGTGGTATATAAACAATGTAATATTACTCAGCTATCAAGAAATGAAATCTTGCCATGTGCAATGACATGGATGGATCTAGAGGTATTATGCTAAGTGAAATAAGTCAATCAGAGAAAGACAATTATCATATGATCTCACTCATATGTGGAGTTTAAGAAACAAAACAGAGGATCATAGGGGAAGAGAGGGAAACATAAAACAAGGCAAAATCAGAGAGGGAGAAAAACCATAAGAGACTTTTCATCATAGGAAACAAACCAAGGGTTGCTGGAGGGGAGGTTACTGGGATAACTGGGTGATGGACATTAAGGAGGCCACGTGATGTAACGAGTACTGGGTATTATATAAGACTGATGAATCCCTGAACTCTACCTGTCTGAAACTAATAATACATTAATACATTATATGTGAATTAATTGAATTTAAATAAAATTTTTTGAAAAAAAATATCACTTGTAAAGCTGGGTACAGAACCCAAATAAAGTTCTGCTAGTAACCAAAGAAAAGGAGAGTATGTATTGGGTAGGCTTCCGGAAGTAGCTGCCAGCCCTCACCCCTACCTCACAAGGTTGACTTCCACGTGGTAGGGGCTCATTGAACCATGGCTAGTTTTCTTTTTCTGATTTAGTTGATGGCTTCTGAACCTAGCTGCTGCATCTGTCACTCTACCATATCTGTTTCTCAAAGAGGGGCAAAAGAGGGAGCTCTGGATTGTCCCACAACTCTTATCTTCCCAATGTCCCCATGATTCCCATGACAGTTAGTGACAGTATATAACAAACCACCCCAAAATTCAGGAGGATAAAGCCATAAGCATTGCCACTGCTCACCAGTCCACAGGTACGCTGGACAGTTCTCTGGTCTCGGCTGGGCTTGCTCAGCCATCTGAGGTCAGCTGAGTGTCCGGCAGGTGGCTGTGCTGAGCTTGGCTGGGCTTTCTCACCGGCGTGGTGGGGCAGAGCTGCAGAGGGACACCGGAAGGACCAGATACAGGTAGAGGTGACGAATTGCAGCCATTTTGTAATCAGTTCATCCCAGGTGGAGGGATGCTATAGCGCCCTGATGTCATGCTAGCATCCGAGATATTCTGTTTGCTGGTGAAGTGCACCTGCTTGGTCCTGCTCTTTCTCTCACCAGAGCTTCCTTAGAGTCTCTGTTTTCTGCAGAAACATTCATAGACTAGCTTTTATTTTCACTTGCTCAGTCTTCTTGCAGAGAACACCAGGACGTGGACAATGAGAGCGTTTTCGCCCAGGAGCCTCTCACAGCTCTTCCCTCGGTCCCACACCCACTGGTATTAAGGCACAGCCTCCCATCAGCTGGCTCTTCCCTTCCAGGCTCAACCTCTGCGAGGCCGGGGCAGCCCTCCTCCTGAACAGTTGAGGGCCCTGGGTTGAAGCCCTCAAGGCTCTGTAGTTCTTATCCTCCAAGCCCCCATTTCACACTAAAGATACCTTCTCCCCTGGAGCTTTCTTAACAAGCCCAACCTGGGGCAGCTCACAGTCAGGTCAGTTCCCTGCAGCTGCACCCCTTCTGGCAAACCTCAAAGGGCTACCTTCCTTCTTACCACAGGTGTGAAGGGCTTATGAGCACAGACCCTGGGGCCAGGTGGCCTGAGTCCTCAATCTGGCTCATTTATCATGCTTCCTGTGTGATTTGGGGCCAATTTCTTCCTTCTCTGTTCTTGGGAACCATGATAACCTGTCTGGTGGGTTATCTGGAGAACTCAAATTCCCAGAACAGTGCCTGGCACACAGAGATAGTGGACGAGGCTGTCCCCGCCCCCTTTACCACTATTCTCTCTCTTTGGTCCTCTTCATTCTACATTTTCATTAGGCAGCATTAATCCCGGCTGCTGCTTTAATTATTTCCTTTTACATTCATCCCATCCTCCCCCTTCCTCACTTATTCAAACCCCGCCTGTGTGCTTTCCATCTATTAGTGACTGTGTTAGGCACAGGGGACAAAAGAAATCAGTCAGCTGTGGTCTTTGTCCTCATGAAGACAGCCCATTAAACAAACTCTTTAAAAATCCCACCAGCAAGGAAGTACAGCGAAGTATGACAAGAGCTTTGGGAAGGGCGCTCGGATGCTGTCGGAGCCCAGAGTGCAAGAACTGTAACTTTTTGAGTGTTCTGAAACGCTGTTACAACAAATTATGCTGGGGTAACTAGGCCATTACCTGTGGCTTACAAATATTTTGGCTACACTTCTCTGGGATTTTGACTGTAACCGGATTTGACTTGTCTTTAGTGGCTCCATTTCCTCGGGGTTGAAAAAGAGGTCACATCTTTCGGGAATGAGACTTGACAGCCAGTAGCATTTCTTCTCTCTGAACCGCTTACAGCCAGGAGGACCGTCACGTGGCACTGGGTAGAACGTGCTTTGTTAGAGCCAAATTACAGTCACAGAGTTGTTTTTTTTTTTTAATTAATCTAGATTTCTATTAGAGAAATACGTGGCCCTAGTTTAAAAAGGCAAACAGTATTAAGAAGCCTTTCGAAAACAGCAGTCCCCCCACCCTCGCTGGTTCTTCCTCCCCTGAGGGAAACACTTCCACATCTTTTGAGGTGTTTCTTTTCTTTTTTCTTTCTTTTTTTAAAGATTTTATTTATTTGAGAGAGAGAGAGCAAGTGAGAGAGAGCACACAAGCAGAGTGAAGGGCAGAGAGAGAAGCAGGCTCCCCATTGAGCAGGAAGCCCGATGTGGGACTTGATCCCGGGACTCCGGGATCATGAACTGAGCCAAAGGCAGATAGATACTTAACCGACTGAGCCACCCAGGCATCCTTGAGGTGTTTCTTTTGGGATCCACCTCTGTGTGTCTAAATAGCATGTGCATATTACAATTTCTTGATTTCTCTAAGGTGGGCCTTCGTGTGCCCGACGATTGTGTTGTACAGTATGGGTGTTTATGCCCTTGACGCTCACCTTTCCTCTGCTTCCCCAGCCACCTGACTTATTTCTATAACAATGTTCGGTCACATTAGATTCAGGGTTTGTATCATTTTGACCATGTAAATATCAATCACAGCTGAACCACAGGGCTGACCAGGATTACATTTTCTTTCTCATACCTAGTATTGATCACTGCCTCATTTAAAACATTTGCTTAATTTTCTGTGTACTTACCATTAACTGGTAATGTTGCCTCTACCAAAGCTGAAATTTCTTTGACTAACAGCACATCAAGTTCCATTTTTATCCTAGGTACATCTCTTCTGGACGATTTCTGGAGCTGCCTCCAGAAAGATCCCAGCCTGCAATTCTGTCACTTCTCTTTATATTCATCGTAGGATTTCCCTGTATGACCAACCTGGGGGCTCCTTTAACTCTTTCCCATGTTGGATCCTTTACTTCCTTGACTTCGTATCATTTTTCTTTTCAAAAATTTACTTCCTTGTTTTGGTGGAGCATCTTAGTAAATGGAGCTCATGGATATCTAAAAATAACTTCATTCTACCTCCACACTTGACTGCTAGTAGCCGGTGTGGTGGTTAAGTTTATGCATCAACTTGCTATGGCTAAAGGATGCCCAGATGGCTAGTAAAACATTATCTTTGGGTGTGTTGATGAGGGTGTTTCTGGAAGGGATGAGCATTTGATTCAGGAGACTGCGTAAAGATCGACACCCACTGGTGTAAGCAGGCCCAAATAGAAGAAACAATGAAAGAAAGGAGTCACCTTTCAAGAAAGTCAAGCTTTCTTGGATTGGGAAGTCCATCTTCTCCTGCCCTTGGACATCAGAGCTCCTGGCTCAGATCTTTGAACTCTGGACTTATACCAGTGGTTCTTTGGTTCTCAGTCCTTCAGCCTCAGACTGAATTGTATCACTGGCTTTCCTGGTTGGTCAGCTTGCAGATAGCGCACTGTGGGACTTCTAGGACTCCATTACCATTGAGTCAATTCCTATAAGAAATCTCCTCTTATCTATATCCACACCTGTAACTATAGCTAATCTATATGTATCCTATCCATTCTGTTTTTCAGGAGAATTCTAACACAGCTGGGTATAAAAGTTTAGTTTACCAATAATTTTCACTCATAGTTTGAAAAGCATTGTTCCATTGTTTTCCAGATTCCATTATTACTTTCGATAATTCTGATACCATTCTGATTCCAAACCCTCCATATGTGGCCTAGTTTTTTTTCCTCCTGGAATTTTAGGATAGTTTCTCATGCCAGCTCTTCTAAAATTGTGCAATGACTTGCCTTGATGTGGGTCTTGTTTTCATTCTTTGTGCAAGAAACTCAAGTTAGCCCTTTCAATCTGGAGACAAATGCCTTCAGTTTTGGAAATTTTTCCTGTAGTTGTTCTTTAATAAAATCTTTCCATCTATACTATCCTTTGTCTCTTCCTAGAACTCCTGTTATGCAATGTTGACATTCTTTGACCCATATATTGTAATTGTCCTAGCTTCTCTTTTCAACTTTCTGGGTGATCTTTTCCATATTATCCTCTAATGCTTCAAACTATTTTCTTTTCCACTGATTTTTTAAAAATATCTGTTCTCCAGGTGCCAGGTGGCTCAGTTATTTAAATGTCCAATTCTTGATCTCAGCTCAGGTCTTGATCTCAGGGTTGTGCATTCAAGCCCCATGTTGGGCTCCATGCTGGCTGTGGAGCCTATTTTTAAAAAATAAATAAATAAATATCAAAATAATAAAAATTTCTGTTCTCAATGAACTGATGGTTGCCAGAGGTGAGGGAAATGGAGGGGTAGGCAAAATGGGTGAAAGGGGAGAGAGAGATACAGGCTTACAATTATGGAATAAAGGAGTCATGGGGGTAAAAGTACAATGTAGGGATCTAGTCAATGGTATTGTAATAGCACTGTTTGGGGACAGATGTCAGTCACACTTGAGGACAGCATAATGTATAGACTTGACAAATCACTATGCCGTATACCTGAAACGAATGCAACGTTGTGTGTCAACTATACTTAAGGAAATAAAGTTCTGTTCTTATACTTTCAATTTCCCCAAGCTCTCTTTGTCACTGTATACATTCTACAAATATCACCTCTCTTTTTTACCATTGGCTTTTTGTTTCAAATATGCAACACCTTCTCATCTTTCTGAGGATAACTTTTTAAAGTTTTGTTTTAAAAAAAAGGTTCTGCTCCTTTTTCAATAGCCAAGTTATGGAAGGAGCCCAAGTGTCCATCAATAGAGGAATGGATAAAGAAGATGTGGTGTATATACATATATACAATGAAATATTACTCAGCCACAAAAAAGAATGAAATCTTGCCATTTGCAATGACATGGATGGAGCTAGAGAGTATAATGCTAAGTGAAATAAGTCAGTCAGAGAAACATAAATACTGTATGATTTCATTCATCTGTGGAATTTAAGAAACGAATGAGCAAAGGGCAGAAAGAGAGAGGGAGAGAGAGAGACAAGCCAAGAAACAGACTTTTAACTCTAGAGAACAAACTGATGGTTACCAGAGGGGAGGTGGGTGGGAGGAATGGGGGAAAGAAGTGATGGGGATTAAGGAGGGCACTTGTGATGAGCACTGGGTGGCTGACGTATGGAAGTGTTGAATCACTACATGGTACACCTGAAACTAAAACAACACTGTATTAACCATATCAGAATTAAAATAAAATAAAATTATTTATTTATTTATTTATTTATTTATTTATTTATTTATTAATACAAAGGTTCTGGTCTTGCCACGTTCTATGTCTTTTGAGTTCCTCTTATCTGTTGTCTTTTTCTGTCTGTCATTCATGCTAGAACTTTTCCCTCAGATGCCTGGTGACACCTGATTGTCCATTTTTTCATCAACAGTGAAGCACAGGGGTTTCCTTTGGGGGTGATGAAAAGCTTTGAAACAAGATAGAGGTGGTGGTTGCTTAATATTGTGAATATATTGTCACTGAATTGTTTGTTTTAAAATGGCTAGTTTTACATTCTGTGAATTTCAACACACAAAAAAATTTTTTTTTTTTAAAGAGAGAGAAGTACAAAACTGCTTTGGGACTAAGATCTCTGTTGTGCATGAGTAGAGCCCACTGACTGGTAGACCTGGTCCCAGAGGGTTGGCCAGTGACCTCGTCATCTCACCGGGGTTTTCCAAGTGTCACTATCTGTTGGCCTTTCCCATTAGATGGTTCAGTTTCCCCGGCAAGGAATGCTCTGACCTCCTACCTGGGTTGGGGTATAAGCCTGGATCCCCGTGTCTGGGATCTCTAGAGGGGGTAAAGGGCACACGGACCTTACTCAACCTCCCTTCCCTCACTGTGTCACCTCAGCCCACTACGCTACTCCTGCTGTGTCTGAGTCAAGGGCACTTGGGTTCAGCTTCTCCGGAGAGGAAACTCTGCTGCAGGTCTCTGCCAGGTAAGGATGATCTCCGGGGTGCTTAGGTCTGGGAGGTCCCTGCTAGGGAGGGGTAGGCCTTGGGCTGCTCGATTTGGGAGGGTTGACTTTTTCTTATGCTGATACTGATTTTAGTCCCATTCCTGCCCCTGTTGTCCTGGGTTCTTGGGCTTCCAACTCTTGAGACATTCCAAATTTCTGCTTCCTTCTTGTTACTCGGCTGCTATGGATACACCCTCCTCCCCAGACATAGGGTTCTTCATTCTGCTGACCAGATTGTGTATTTTTTTTCAAGCACGAAGATGCTATCTTTCTGGCTGAAGATGTTCCTCCAGGAGGTTGCTACTGTCGCTCCAACCCCTGAAGGAGGGTGGGGTGGTGGGATGCGTGAACAAGGACAGGGGCTGGGGGTCTTAGGATCTAGTCTTCACTTTGCCACTGACTGGCTGCTTGCACATGAACATGGTACAGGACTGCTCCTCATTCCAGTTTTGTGAGTATCTTCTGATCTGTAAAATGGTGAGTTGAAGGCAGATGCCCGTTCCAGTCCTCGAAGCCAGGGCTTGGGCAGAGGCCTTTCCGAGATCAGGTGTCGGCCCGTTTGGGAGTCGAGAGTTACTGGGAGTCCCTTTGAAACCTGGAGCAGCCATTTAATCCTTGCCCGCACCTTTGGAGCAACATTTTCAGCTAAAGGTATAAAGCACATTAAAAGTAAGAGAATACTTGAAACAAGATAATCCCCAGGGGATAAAACTATGGACTAGAACAGGTGACTTAGAACTTAACCTGTTGGCTGAAATTGATCT
This sequence comes from Ailuropoda melanoleuca, assembly GCF_002007445.2. Lineage (NCBI taxonomy): Eukaryota > Metazoa > Chordata > Mammalia > Carnivora > Ursidae > Ailuropoda > Ailuropoda melanoleuca. Next base: position 12,111,506 of record NC_048218.1, read on the forward strand.
ACTTAAATTTTCATGCATCAGGGATGGCTAATAGTTTGGCCTTACATTCCTCTACTCAAGGACCCTTCTCCTTCCTTAGATCAGATTCTGGCTCTCCCTGGCTTTGCACAAACTTTCCAAACTGCAGTGGGGCCCGGGGTCTCTGCAGAACTCACGCAAGAGGGGCTCATCAGCACGTTAGAAAAGCAAGACAAATCAGTGGTGCAGAACCAATGTTAATATTCTAAATCGTTATAAAGGGCATCCTCATTTACATACAGAAACAATTTGGGGGGGAGGGGGAAGAGGGAGGGAAGCCAAAGGGACTTGGCTGGGGAGGGAGTTAGTCTGGAGAACAGAGGGAATGATAGGCAGTTAGGCAGGATCTCCTTTCAGACGTTTACCAAAATATGCAGAGCCCTTCAAAGCTGCAATTCAGAATCTAAGCTGCTTCTGAAACTCCGCTGTTAATTTTAGAAAATAAGAATTGGAGGCAAGTTTGTGTGGTTTTGGTTTCACAAGTGTTGGGAGAGACTTCCCTCTCACTCATGTGCCTCAAATGATTCCTTTCTGCCTCACCTCCAGCCTTCACTTTCCCCTCCTTACTAAGCACCAGTCCTTCTCCTCTTTCTCCCCTCTTCCCCCCGCCCCACCACACTGTTTCCCCCAAATCCCACTGACACCCTGCCCCAGCCTGGGGGCTCTGGGAGACAAGCAGAACTTCCCCCTCGGTCTGCCTCTTCCTCTCGCCCATGGCCTCCCCTGGCTGCTTCCAGGCCAACCTCTGAGCTGTCTCTACAAGGCCTCTGAATCAACCCGTTTGGATCCCTGATGTTTATCTTCCAAGTTGAAAAGTTTAATTGCAGCCCTGAGTGAGGTCTTGGAGGCGGGGCAGGGGAGGGTGGAAGTAATAAAATCCCGCCAGACCTGCAGGATGCTGTCCAATGCCCACTGAGGGGCAGTGACTGCTGGGGAGCAGGGGCGGGGGGGCTCTCGGGGTTCAACAGGCCGGGAGGCTATGCCCACTGGTGATTAATCAGCCTGTGAGAGCTTGCGACTTGCTCTCCATGTGCAACTCTGGTCTGCTCATTTCTTCTCTGAAAAATCTAGTTTTCCTTCATCCCGTTTTTTTCATGACTCTCACTTTTTTCTTTTTGGGGCAGAATCTTCAATTCCATATGTCTAGTTTAACTGAGGTGTGCTTGGGGAGCACCGTTGGCGAGAAAGAAGCACACAAGTTTAAGTCGCATTGTCCTGCTGCGTCCTAGCAAAACCTTGGTGGGTTTGGTTGGACATGTTTGCTGTGGCCTCAAAGGGGAAAGGGGAAATTCAGCTTCTTTGACGCGTTAAATCGAGTCAATCTTTTTGCCATCCTTGAGAAATGAATGGGTTCGTGAGCTTGCTTTTGGAAAAGAATGTATTTTTTAAACATACCTGAAGTCCAGAGGACCTTGGGGTGCCTGCCAAAGTGAGGCAAAATCCTGAGCCCAGGGAAGAAATGGGAATCGGGTGGGGTCTCCCTGACTTGGCATCCTGAGTTCTACGGGTCAGGTGGGGAAGCGCCTGGGAAGCCAGTTGGATCCACCATTTGTTTCCCAGCTGGTTTGCTGTGCTATTTTGAACCATTAGTCTCTGCTCCACCATTTCCTTATGTGAAAGATCTGAAAGCATAAAATAAATCCTGAGATGAATTTTTTTGGCATCTGAGGTCTAAGGAAAAAATGTTTGGCAGTGTGTGCCATCACCTCTAGGCAAGGTGGAATTGGCCAGAAGGTCATTTGTTGGCCTGGCTTCTAAAGGACTTGGTGCCTCAGTTTCTCCACTCGCTCCCCTTTTGCTCCCTTTTCCCAAGAAACCAAGTCAGAAGACATTTTTTTAAAGATTTTATTTAAATTCAAGTTAGTTAACATATAGTATATTATTAGTTTGAGTAGAATTTAGTGATTCATCATTTGCATGTAACACCCAGTGCTCATTACATCAAGTGCCTTCCTTAATGCCCATCATCCAGTTACCTTATCCCCCCACCCATCTCCCCTCCAACAGCCCTCAACTTCTTCCCTATAGTTAAGAGTCTCTTATGGTTTGCCTCGCACTCTGTTTTTATCTTATTTTATTTTTCCTTCCCTTCCTCTATCTTCATGTTTTGTTTCTTAAATTCCACATATGAGTGAAATCATGTGGTATTTGTCTTTCTCTGCCTGACTTATTTTGCTTAGCATAATACACTCTAGTTCCACCCTTGTCGTTGCAAATGGCAAGATTTCATTCTTTTTGATGGCTGAGTAATATTCCATTGTATATATAGATACCACATCTTCTTTATCCATTCCTCAGTTAATGGACATTTGGGCTATCTCCATAATTTGGCTATTGTTGATAATGTTGCTGTGAACATCGGCGAACATACACCCCTTCAAATCACTATTTTTGTATCCTTTGGGTAAATACCTAGTAGTGTCATTGCTGGGTCATAGGGTAGCTCTATTTTTAACTTCTTGAGGAACCTCCATACTGTTTTCCAGAGTGGCTGCACCAGTTCGCATTTCCACCAACAGTGTAAGAGGGTTCCCTTTTCTCCACATCCTCACCAACATCTGTTGTTTCCTGAGTAGTTAATTTTAGCCATTCTGACCAGTGTGAGGTGGTATCTCATTGTGGTTTTGATTTGTATTTCCCTGATGATGAGTGATAGTCAGCATTTTTTCATGTGTCTGTTAGCCATTTGTAACAAGTCAGAAGACACTAATATTTGTATTGACAAAGATTCTTTCGTCTACCAAACTACTCAGGCTCCACTGAACTTTTCAAGTAGGGCTTGACTTTTGGGCTCTTGTCTTCAGCTCTGCATTGTCCAATTTTAGTGAGAATCCTGCTAAGTCAACTTAACCAGAATCCCTGACCTTTGATATCTGATCCAGTTTCTTATCCTCTACCATCCCCCAGATGGCATCTGATCACCTTAGCCTGCCTTCAGCAAGAATCCTCTCTGGTCCATTTAGCAAGGATCCCCCTTTACCCCTGATGTTGCCTCTTGGTAATTTCCATCCACTGACTCCCATCCTGCCTCATGGCTATAAATTCCCATGTATCCACGTTGTCTTCAAAGTTGAGTCCAATTCTTCCTATTACAGTGATCCCTACTCCTACTGCCTTGAAAAAAGTCTTCCTTACCATGCTTTCACGAGTGTCACTGAATAATTTTTTTCTTTAGCAGTGGTTTTTATTTAAATGACTCTCTTACTACTTGTAATATCAGCCTGTGACAGAGCTGTTCTGACCACTATTGCTATTTCATAGATGAAGAACCTAAAACTCAGGACATGACGAGTCCAGGCAGTGCCCCTCTACCATCTGGGTCTTCCAGCTCCCATGTGCTTGCTTTCTTACCAGAGGCAGAAACGAGGTGCTCTCTAGTTTGAAGAATGCTTGGAGCAAAACGTGTTAGTGTCCGAGCTGAGTATGAAGCATAACTCTGATGAGTTCTTATTCCCCGCCCCATTCAACAGGGGCGGCTCTATCTGCTAAGACAGGAAAGTTTCAAGCCTTATTATGTAATAGCAGCTGCATTTCCCAGGAAGATCACTATCCTTGCAGCATCTAAGCTATGAGAAGTGCACTGGGAGTGGACTGTTGGATATTTTGGGCCAGATCTCTACCAGGGGAAATAATTGGAGTGATTTGAAAGAGCTTTTTTAAGGCTACCAAGTCCTGTGATGAGGCTGTGCGTCATCAGAGATGTCACTTGGTTCTCAAAGGGTCTCTAAGGCTCCCATTCTCACCAGCAAATTTCAAACTCATTGCCACTGGGCCAAACCAGGAGATAAAGGACACTCTGGAAAAAATGAATTGGAAAGGAGCCAAGAGACCCTACCATTAAGTCAACAAGCTCAAAAAAAGGAACAGAAGAGAATTTGTAGCGTTCATCTGTAGTCTGCTGGGGTTGCCAGGAAGTTGTTGTTAAAGTAATGGCAGTGTGTTTGAGATGAATGCTGATCTTTATAAAATGACCCAGCAAGGATGTTAGAGAGAAAGTCTGGGGGAGAGAAAGTGGGAATCATGTAACCTGGGCTCAAATTCTGGATCAGTTGTTAACTATTCGTGTGATCTTGGATGTGTCATCTCTCTTTCTTGTGCTGTTTCCTTGTTTGTACGAAGAGGTAGTTGGGCAGGGGAATCCCATTTTTTTAAGGCTCTTATAACTACCTGACATTCTTTAGACCTCAATTTTCTGTCACAGCACCAAGGAGAAAGTTGTGGCAGGTTGAAGCTATTGCCAGTGGGCAGAGAGAATACCTGCCAACATCCTGTACCCAACACACTAAGGAAGTAATAGTGTCACTGCCCCACAAAATTCACATCCAAATGGGGATTTGTAGTTACAGAGCCTTCCATGCACATTATCTGAATTATTATGATAAGCACTTCAGAATTCCCCCAGGCTCCTGGGAGGACTGACACAGATACGAGTATATGGAAAAGGTACATTCTTTGACCAACTGGAAGAAGCAAAATGAGCTTCCAGAAGCTGACAATGCTCAGGACTGGACCAGCTGCTTCCCAATACAAGCTTTTGCATAACCTCTGAGGTGATGATTCTGTTCGTGGTCATGTGTTTCTATCCCTCCTTCTTTCCCTTCATTCCATCATCCATCCACTCATCCACCCATCTATCCATCCATTCATTCTTCCATCCATATTCTATCCACCATCACCCATTCATCCATCCATCCATTATCCATTCACGTACCCATCCACCCATCTACCCATCAATCCATCCTTCCATTTTTCTATCCATCCATCATCCATCCACCCATCAACCAACCATCCATCTATCCCATCTATCATCCATCCATTATCTACCCATTTATCTGTCCACCATCCATCTGTCCATCATCCATCCAACCATTCATCCATCCATCCATTCTTTCATCTATTATTATACATATGTTATATATAATATACATTATATATAATAAATACAATAAATATATATATTATATATATCAATATATATAAAATAAAAATAAAAATACCAAAAGTATTTATTGAGCACATAATCGTAGGGGCTCCAGCAGGCCTTGTGGGGGTGATAGGGGACATGTCGAAGATGGGCTGTTGTACCAGAAGAGTCCTTTTTTTAATGCGGGAAGACAAGCCCCTGCAGCAAAGATAGCCCAGCTAGAATGATCAGTGCTGACGAAGAATACAAGAGAGTCACGGGGCCCTCTTCACCCCTTCCTCCCTCTCCCACCCTTTCATTCTCTTGGACACCTGTGTAGCAGGCCTATCCCTGTCAAACTCCATCCTTAGCGGAAAGTAATTATGCGGTCACATTTACACAGCTGAGAAAAGAACACTACGGAGCCACTTCACAGATGATTATTGAGCTCCTTCCTGAGTGAGCGGCATTATTATCACAGCTGGGCCCTCCTGCTCGCCCGGAGGAACGTCACTGCAGTAGAACGGGCCCTTACTTCGTTTTCTCGGAGCACATTAATATGTGTATATAAAAAATGGATGTGTCCTCTTTTGGACCCGCTTGGTATGATTCTCATTCAACTTGTTCTTTTATCATTACTTATAATATAAATGAATAATTAAAAGGATAAGTACTCGCTATGATATTCCCCCTGACCATCCCACTTTCAGGATGGTTGTGATAAACCGGAGTTTGTCAGAGGAACACGATCAGTGTGGAGAGAAGCGCGTGGTGCAGAGATCACGCCAGCACATCGACAGCCGAGGGTGGTTAGCCCCCACGCGCCGAAGGGCTTCTCACCTGAAGAAGGAGGATGTTTGTCATGGCTTAACCTAGACAGTCCAAGCTAAGAGAAAATTCTAAGGCAGCCTGTAGTTCAACCTAAGAAGCCACTTTTTTGGAGGGGTTTTTTGTTGTTGTTTTTTAAAAAAGATTTTATTTATTATTTATTTGAGAGAGTGAGTGAGAGAGAGAGAGCATGAGCACGGGGAGGGAGAGGGAGAGGCAGACTCCCCGCTGAGCAGGGAGCCCGATGCGGGGCTGGATCCCAGGACCCTGCGATCATGACCTGAGCTGAACGCAGACGCTTAACCAACTGAGCCAGCCAGGCCCCCCAAGAAGACACTTTTTGAAATCACCCAAATGCCCATTATGTGAAAAATAAATGAACAAGATGTGGCATATCCACACATAGAGATAGTATTCAGTGATGAAAGGAATGGAACACTGACACCCACTACAATATGGACGAACCTGGAAAGCATGATGCTGAGTGAAAGAATCCAGACACAAAAGGGCACATGTTGCATAAGTCCGTTTACAGCAAATGTCCAGAATAGGCAAATTCAGAGACAGAGTGTAGATCAGTGGTTGCTTGGGGTTGGGGGTGAAGGTGGTGGTCAGAAGAAAATAGGGAATAACTGCTGATGGGTATGGGGCTTCTTTTTAGGGGATGGACATGTTCTAAAATGGGTGATGATGGAAAAACTCTGGGAATATATGGAAAACCACTGGTACATTTTATGTGTGTTATGTAAATTGCATGTTATATAAATATCTCAAAAAAATCTACTCTAAAAATCAGTTTACCTGTTCTTAACTTAAAAAAAAATAGAAACTACCTTTTAACAAAGAGAGTGAAAGAATATACTAGCATAGTGCTCGACCCGTGGAAAGCCCTGGATGCCCTCTGGCTCACTTCTGTCCCCTTGACTTGCCCAGCAATGGGAAGACTCAGCTGAAGAAATCAGAGCTGTTGTCATCCCTGGAGATAGCAACAAATACACGGTAGCCATCTGAAGAGGGTTACTGAAGGTTCCTGCAGTGAGAGGGAGGATGGGTCTGAGTTCGGATTTCCTTGAAAGTAGAGCCGGAGGCATAGACTTGGGGCCAGGCATTGAGTTGGGAGGTGATGCCAGGAGCCAGTAGTTTGGAGCAGGACCGGCAAGGCAGGAAAAGAGCTAACCTAAGGAACATTGTCTAGGTCACTGCTGTGGCCCTCCTGAGAAAGGTACAGAATGCCTCTGCAGAGATTCTGCTTGAAGGGGGCGGGGGGCTGGGCCAGCCACCCACCAGCTCCTCTTCCCACTGGCGGACTGCGCCACACTTCCAGGCTGTACTTGTGTAGGCGCCTAAGGGACCACCACAAGGCCCCAGGGTCTGAGTACCGCATGCCTGGAGTGGGATGCCGGGAGCGAAGTGAGCCTGAGCTCGCACGGAACTTTCCAGTACAGCTGTGACTGAAATCAGGGGTGGCTCAAGGAGATGTGCTTCAGACACCAGACACATGTGCCATCCTGGGCAATTTTGGCTCAAACAAGCAACTTAATGGATCTGAGTAGCATTTTTTAAAAATGAAGTAAAATAAAATCGAAGTGATCCAATGCATCACATCTGAAAAATACCACTTTGGGAAATTTTTGTTTCATTACAGGCTACACGTGTTTGTGTGCATACGTATATATTGGGTTGCGACATGAGAAGAGTTTGTTTCTATGCGTCATGGAGAAAAATTCCGTTCTACTGGGACAATCTCTAAATTCTTCCAGAAAGTGAAGTTTGTTTTAAAGTAAGCGTTCAGGTTGTCGTGGAGTAACTTGAAGAGAGGTGTGTCCTGGTAGAAAGAACGGGAATGAGGTATAAGTCCAAGGAGATTAGGGCTCTGGTCATGTCTCTGTTTCTTAGCAATGACAATCTGGGACCACCTACCTTATGTAAAGAGATTTATTTTAAGGAATTGGCTTATGCAATTGTGGGAACTGGCAAGTTCGAAATCTGCAGGGAAGGCCACTATGCTGGAAGCTCGGGCAGGGTTTCTATGGTATAGCCTTAAGCAGAATTTCTTCCTCTTTGGGAAACCTGTTTTCGCTTTTCAAGACCTTCAGCTGGTAAGATGAAACCCACCCGCACTATCTTTTCTTTTCTTTTTTTTTTTTTTTTAAGATTTTATTTATTTATTTGTCAGAGAAAGCACAAGCAGGGGGAGCAGCAGGCAGAGGGAGAAGCAGGCTCCCCACTGAGCAAGGAGTCTGACCTGGAGCAGATCCCAGGACCCTGAGATCATGACCTGAGCTGAAGGCAAATGCTTAACCAACTGAGCCACCCAGGCGTCCCCCACCCACACCATCGAGGGCATTCTTCCTCACTTGCAGTCAACTGATTGTCACTGTTAAGCACATCTACAAAATACCTTTCATGGCAACACCTAGATTCAAGTTTGATTAAGTCATTGGGTGCTGCAGTCCAGCCAAGTGGACGCATACGCGTGAGCATCCCACGAGACGTGCAGGGATTTGGACCAATAGAGGCCTTGGTTCCTTTCAGTTCTGCAGCCCCTTGAATTTGAGCTCCTTCTGACACCCTCAATGCGAAATGCTTTAAGGGGAATGGAATTTGCAGCCGGAGGCTCTTGCTCTGTTATTCTGAAACTCCAGAATGTTCGAACTCAGCCCTGTCCCTAGTTTTACAGGTGGGAGGACCCAGATACAGAGTCCAGCTCATTGGGTAGAGGTCCTGCCATGCACTTGTAGCCAAGCCCTTCTCTCAGTGAGACATCCTGTCATTCTTAGAGAGCATGAAGGATTCCAAAATGATAGTTTGTTCCAGCCAAGTAGGGAAGGAAATACTCTGTTTTAACAGAATCTTGACATTACTGTGAGTGGTTCTCATTCTCTTGAACAAGGGTATAGCTGTGTTTCATTTGATAGTGAACATTATTGAGAGCACATTTCCTATGGAGAACAGGCCCGGGCTCCTTCCTTATGAGAGGAGGAGAAGGACCTCTGGAGAATAAAGGGGGGTGGGGGGCCGCAGCTGTTGTGGGAAACTCAAGCCACTCCAACTTGGATGGGTTTTCCAGTCATCAGAACCAGATGTGCAAATGTGTCTGGGCCCCTCCACCTCGCCACAGGGTGACCAGGCCCGGAAGGGGGGATGTGGCCTCCAGAAGGCTCTTCCCTGCCTGTTGGATGCCTGTGAGCCTCCATGCAAGCTGGAGGAGGGGCCTTGGGGCCCGGAATGCATTGGCCTTTCTCCCGCCCTTTCTTCCTCCGTGCTCTCTGGCCTTCTAATCGTTTAAACATGGAAGCGGCCAGGTCCCCATCTTTACATGGGTTCAGTTCTGACTCTAGCATAACTTCAGCAAGGTTGGAATTGGTCAAGGCCCCGTCTCTCCTCTGTGGCTTGTAAACAGCTTAGCTTAAGCTGCACTTTTATCTGTTATATGTTGGGGATCTGTGTAAGATTTCATTTGAGAAAAACAAGTTCCACTGCGCGTGTGTGTGTGTGTGATCTGAAATCATCACTGAGGATGATGGGAAATTATTTAAGGTGACCGTCTGAGTGCTGATGAATGTAATATAAGGTTAAAACATATGGGAAAAATTATTAAATCACATATGACCTTCCAAAATACTCTTTTTAATTCCCTTATTTACAGTCTCGTCCATACGAGTCAAAGAGTCAAGCATTCCTGTATACAGACAGAAATTATTAAAGATGGAAAGGTGTGCGTGACACAAGGCAAAACACCTCTTACTTGGACAAAGTTGGGAGACGAGTTAGAGCACATGGCGCTCCTTACCCGAAGGGGCAGGGCCTCTGCCATCTCACCCCTGTCTCCCAGGCCACACCCGGCAAGTCTGCCCCTTCCAGCAGACCTAGCTGAACACTGGCTTTCCATCAAATGGGCAATAATCTCCCAAGGGTCTTGTTTCACACTCAGACAACATAAAATATCAAGCCAGGAACACAGCCTACATTTTAGATGGGAGAAAGCCTTTTTTTTTCCCCAGAACCTCAAGATACCTCTAGTTTCTGATTTTTCCCCATGCATACGTAATTAAACAAAATAAAAAGATATTGCTTGGCTTTGGAGGGAAAATAAACACCTTCTGAAATTAAAAAGGCTTGGCATGGTATTGACTTCTAGTTGTACTCTTGCTCGTGAGAAAGAGTAGTTACTTACATTATAACCAGATTTATTCAAAGAAGTCATTTGGCGTTTCTCTTTAACCGAAAGATGCAATGACCCCCTGACTGTTCTGTAGTGGCCTTTGCTTCTGCTGTTGGGGATAATGGCAAATACGTGTGTGCTCGGCACAGGGGTTGTTGCCAGGAATCGTGGGGAGCATCCAGGGGGGAAAAGGGCCTGGAGAGGGGGGCCCTGGGACAGCTGATGGTAGCAGGGCATGGCCACACAGGAGCTTGGCTTCGGCTCTGGAGTTCCATGAGTGATAGCCTCATGGAGTCATGGGTATTTCACAAAATCCTACGGGTGGGTTTGTGGATTTTCTGTCTCATGGATTCTCCCTCCCCAACACTCATCCTCCTTCAGTCACACCCATTTTGGATCCCAGGGGAAGCGAATGTGCTTGTCTTGGCCCTGTGTTAGACCTGCTGTCTTGGGCATTTTACTTCTGTAGGGAACTGGAGGATAACTGACCCAGTGGTTGGCTCAGATTTCCTAGGGCCCCAGCTTCCTCTGCTCCAGCACCCACCTGAGAAATCCAAGCTCTCCTACTGAGGGTCTCTGCCTAGGGATTTGCATTCCCTCCTCTTTTGTCTCCCAGCTCCCTTCTTCTGCAGGCAGTTAGAAGTATTCTCTGCTGGTTGCCTGACACTTTACTGCTGATGGGGGTCTGGGTGAGGACCAGGACGCTATAACACAGGCTACAGGCAGAAATAGGTGCTGGGAGAAGCCATGCTTGCCAATGCCACAATCAGCTTGCGCTGTTCTAATTACTTTTGCTCTCTTACTTGGGATCGAACGAAGAAAAATCAAACACTCCTCAACCTCAGGCAGTTCTGGGCAGGTGGACACAGTGACTTCCACTCTGCTCTGGCTTAGTTTGCAGCTTGGCTCCCGCTCTGGTTGCAGAGGTGACTTCTAGAAACCATTCAATAAAGAACCTACTATAATTGCTACGGTACCTTTCATTTATTGACTGCTGACACTCCGCCAGGGACCTCGCATACATCCTCCCCTATCTCAACCCTGCCAGGTGGGTACGATCTTCACCTGCATTTGGTGGAAGAGGAGGTGGAAAGTCCAAGAGGCGAATCAATTTGCCCAAGGCCATTCAGTGGTGACTGGCAGAGGCAGAATCCAAATCCAGACAGTCTGACTCCAAAGTGGTCTTTCTCTACTACGGAAGCACATTGCCTTCAACATCATGTTT
>NC_048218.1:12122744-12137899 GCF_002007445.2 Ailuropoda melanoleuca
CTAACTAACTTCCAAGCCATCTGCTTAAAATTTGTTGATGACCAGTGTGGCAGGATGCCTCCTCGGTTGACATTCTTTGAAGAAGTCTCTTTAAAAAGGAACCCACTGCTTTTTTCCTGCTTCTGGCAGAATCTCTTTTCAGGATTTTTCTTGGGCAAATGTTTAAGGGAATTTTTTTTTTCAGATTTGAAGACGATAGGAAACAAAAAGGCTAAGATAATGTCATTGATAAGGAAGCATGTTGAATTTGAAGAATTTTGTTTTGAAGGGATTTAGGTGAGTTTAAACAGTAATTAATATAAAAGCCTGCATTCAGGTCATCCAAGTTTAGAAGGTGGGGAAAACACAACCGGTGGTATTTTATAGAGGAAGACAAGATGGAAGGGAGCCATGGGGATGACCCAGCTCCTAAGGAAAGTAAATACAGCTCATACCCACCCCCCATGGGTGACCAGACCCCAGTTAGGGATGGTCAGACCCACCCTCCATGCTGCCTGCTGTTTTCTTCCATTCCAACAGTGGGCTCCATTCCTAGGGCCTCAGTTTTAGGGGAATCTTGACAATCTTGAGAGTACTCCGCTCAAGGCATTCTGAATGGTGAGGCATGTGGAACCACCCTGTAGGAATAACGGATAGAAGAACTGAATATATTTAGCCCAGGAAATTGGAGACTAAAAAAAAANCAGGTAACACAGCTCTGAACTGTGTCTGATTCAGCATTTGGTTTTGGAAAATTGCTCTCTGGCTCACCCAGTCCCCAGATGGAGTGCATGCTGAGACTGGATTTTATTTATTTATTTTTTAAAGATTTTATTTATTCATTTGAGAGAGAGGGCAGGAGACAAGGGTGAGGAGGGGCAGAGGGAGAGGGACAAGCAGACTCCCCGCTGAGCAGGGAGCCCTATACGATGAGGCTCGATCCCAGGACTCTGGAATCATGACCGGAGCCGAAGGCAGTTGCTTAATGGACTGAGCCACCCAGGTGCCCCTGATACTGGATTTTGATGTGAGAAAGAGTTGCACCACCGAAATCAATCACCATGTGTTGACATTTACAGGGAGAATGATTTTGGTAAAGAAAGTGCACCCTTTCCCCAAAGTGAAGGGAAGATGTTTCAATAGAAGATAAAGAACTGAGGAGGAGAATTAAGTTGGTTTCAGCATTGAGGAGGGAGTGACAATAGTAGTAGCTGTCATGAACTCCTTTAAGGTGTTGTCCAGTAAGCCTAAAAACAGTGTATGACTAGCAAGAGCAACTGTACAATATGCAAAGTCCTTGGGTAACATTTAGGGTTTTCAGCTATAAGAGTGGCTTAGACAAGCAGGGCTTATCTTATACATCAAGAGGTTGGAGGTTAANCAATCACCATGTGTTGACATTTACAGGGAGAATGATTTTGGTAAAGAAAGTGCACCCTTTCCCCAAAGTGAAGGGAAGATGTTTCAATAGAAGATAGAGAAAGAACTGAGGAGGAGAATTAAGTTGGTTTCAGCATTGAGGAGGGAGTGACAATAGCAGTAGCTGTCATGAACTCCTTTAAGGTGTTGTCCAGTAAGCCTAAAAACAGTGTATGACTAGCAAGAACAACTGTACAATATGCAAAGTCCTTGGGTAACATTTAGGGTTTTCAGCTTATAAGAGTGGCTTAGACAAGCAGGGCTTATCTTATACATCAAGAGGCTGGAGGTTAGNTTATCTTATACATCAAGAGGTTGGAGGTTAACATCTGCAAAACTGGTGAACTCTAAAGCTTGCTGGCATCAGAGCTCTATGCCTGAGATGTTTTTGGGCTTTTGCCTCATGGTCACAAGATGGCTGCCAGCACTCTATGCCCTGTATCTTTACATTTCAGTATCCGAAGGCACAGAGTATGAGTGGGCACCTCTTTGTGTGCCTATTTTTTTGATCAGGAATGAAATCTTTTCCAGAAAATTCCAGCAGATTTGCCTTTCTTATCTCATTGGCCCAAAATGGGTCCCATGCCCACTCCTAAACCATCACTGGCAAATCATGACTTATGTCCATGAGGTTCGGTACATCTTCTCTAAATGTATTGCTGCTTAATATCCGAACAAAGTTCTAGGCTAGGTTTTATTTANCATGCCCACTCCTAAACCATCACTGGCAAATCATGACTTATGTCCATGAGGTTCGGTACATCTTCTCTAAATATATTGCTGCTTAATATCCGAACAAAGTTCTAGGCTAGGTTTTAAATATATCTAGCAACATACCATAGTGCTATGAACTGAATGGTACCCCAAAAATTCATATGTTGAAGCCCTAATCTCCAGTGTGATGGTATTAGTGGTAGCACCTTTGGGAGGTAATTAGGTCATGAAGGTAGAGCCCTCATGATGCCATTAGTGCNGATCCCATAACACCGGGATCATGCCCTGAGCCAAAGGCAGACGCTTAACCGCCGTGCCACCCAGGCGCCCCTAGGCTAGGTTTTAAATATATCTAGCAACATACCATAGTGCTATGAACTGAGTGGTACCCCAAAATTTCATATGTTGAAGCCCTAATCTCCAGTGTGATGGTATTAGGTGGTAGCACCTTTGGGAGGTAATTAGGTCATGAAGGTAGAGCCCTCATGATGCCATTAGTGTTATTACAAGAAAGGCCAGAGAAACCTCTTTCTCCCTTTCTCTGTCTCCGTCTCTCTCTCTGTCTCTGTCTCTCTCCATCTCTGCCATGTGAGTGCACAGCAAGAAGGCAGCTATCTGGAAGCCAGGAAGAGGGGCCACATCAAGCACCCAACACACTTGCCCAACACACCCTGATCTCAGACTTTCAGTCTCCAGAACTGTGACAAATGTTTCTATTGCTTAAGCCACTCAGTCTTTGATATCTTTGTTACAGCAGCCTGAACTGACTACACACATCATTTATCTTTACTGAGTGAATGGACCATGGACCATGGACCATCGACCAGGTCACTTGCTCTGTGCTCTGCATGTATTATCTCATCTTTATAATACCCAGTGAGTTAAACATCTCCATTTTGCAACTGAAGACACTGGAGCTCCAAAATGTAAAACAATTTGTCCATGGTCTCACAGGAATCTACAATTCAAATCTTGTTCCAACCAGCTCTAATACTATCCTATGGTAAAGGAGAGAGAATGGAAAACAGACTTACCAGGGACTGATTTTTAAGGGGATCTCTGAGCTATAACTCATTCTGAGTGAGGTAGGAGGCAAGCAGACCCAGACTACACCAGCAAGAAAACGTTGTTGGTCCAAGGGAGTAGGCAATCTGGAATATAGCATGTCATCTGTTGGCTTGATCCCTGTTGTCTCAAACATTATAGGAGATCAGGGCCCAACTGACACCCCTTGGTTCCCCTCTGACAAAGATGGAGCAATGTGTTAGTTTCCCAAGGCCGCCATAAAAAAATCATCACAAATCTGGTGCCNTTTGAAACATTTATTTGTAGGATATAGAATTAACAGAAAGGTATGGAGAGCTATTGCTTGGGCAGATAGTTACTACTGGTAATGTTTATGTCTCTGCTGTCAACATAAGAAGCTCTTCAAACCAAAAGGTTAAGAGTAGCCATTTTTGAAAATCTTCTTGAAGGCCACAGGTGCAAAGATTGTAGGAGTCCATTCAGGCATTCTAAACAACTTTAAGAGTTCTGATGATGGGTAGTAAGGAGGGCACGTATTGCACGGTGCTGTGTGTTAATACGCAACTAATGAATCATGGAACTTTACATCAAAAACCAGGGATGTACTGTATGGTGACTAACATAATAAAAAAAATATTTAAAAAAATAATCTGGTGCCTTAAAACAATAGAAATTTATTCTCATAGTTCTGGAGGTCAGAAGTCCAAAGTTAAGATATCTATCCCCAGAGCCTCATTCCCCCCAGAAGCTCTCAGGGAGATCCTATTTGTGGCCTCTTCCAGGTTCTGGCAGATGCCAGCATTCCTGGGCTTGTGGCTGTGTCACTCCAATCTCCGTCTCTGTTGTCAAATGGTCATCTTCTCCTTTCTCTTGTGTGTCTCTTAGAAGGATACTTGCCATTGGATTTAGGCCCAACCCAGGTAATTCAGGATGATCTCATCTTAAGATCCTTAATTTAATTACATTTGCAAAGACCCTTTCTCCAAATAAGGTCAGATTCACAGGTTCTGGTGGTTAAGACACAGACACAACTTTCTTTGGCTGGGGTTGAGGGGAGGGATTCAACCTTCAACCCACCACAAGCATCTTGAATTTTATGTGACAGAACCACTACCCAAATTAAAATAAGCAAAAGGGAAATTTGTATGTTCATGGACACAGAAAGTATAGGGGAGACTCTAGCTTCAAGTGGGCCTAAGGGCTCCAGCGAAGTTAGCAGGGCTCTTTTCTAGTTTTCATTCCATTTCGCAGCTCTACTTGTCTCAGCTTGACTTTGTTCTTCCTGCACACCTTTCCCATGGGGCTCTTAGAAGCTCACATTCATAATCTTGCAGTGGAAGAAGACAGTTTTCCTTGACAGTGCTACAGAACATTCCTAGGGAAGACTCTGATTGGCAATCCTGAATCACATGTCTCTTTCTGCAGAAAAAAATGTGAGGAGAGGGCCTTTACAATGATTGACAACACCACTCAGACTATAGGGAAGAGTGGAAGCATAGTTTCTCCAAGGAAGAGATGCTGGGCAGGCAAACTAAGTATGTTTACCACAGGGCATTCTTCTCCCTGCCACTATTGAATGAGGGACAGCTTTACATCTAGAGAGCTCCAGGTCCCTGCTCGCATGAGAGGTGACCAGCAGATAACACACCACATTGGAAATTTGCATCAGAAAATGGTGGGAATGGGGTGGCCCCTGAGGGGTGAGAACTTACTCATCACCACATGTAAGAAAGACACCTACATGGAGTCCCCAAAGCACTTGCTGAGGAAAACCTTCAGGGAAATGAGAGCCTGTGCATAAATTCACAGACTAGTAGCACCTGGAAATAATAACTAAAAAACATGCAGAAAAGTCCCGAATGCTTGCAAATCAAGCAACACACTTTGAAATAACCCATGGGTCCAGGAAGAAATTACAACAGATACTAGAAAAGATTTTGAAATGGGTGCTAAGTAAATTGTGATGTATTACAGCATGTGGGGATGCAACCAAAGCCATCCTTTGAGGCACATGTATATCCTTAAATGCACATATTGGTTGGCGTGAGGAGCTAAATAATGAGATAGATGTAAATTTCAAAAAGTTAGGGGTTTAGCCAAACTGGGGGGATATATTACCTCCTGTAGCTGAAAAGTCCAAGCAAGGTTCTGTTTTCAGACACATATGGATCAGGTGTCAGAACATGTCACAAGGAGTTAGTAGCTGTTCATCGTGTTTCTCTGCTTGCTTCCATGTTAACTCCATTCTCAGGTAGGTTCTATTTCTGTGGTGATTGAAGACACCTCAGGTTTGTATCCTCCAAGTTTGGCAGTTTCATGAAAAGAGAAATAAATAGTTCTAAATAGCTCCAGAAAAGGTTTCTGGGTTGACTCTGATTCATCAGGCTGGGGTCACAATCTCTTGTCCGAGCCAATCTATGTGGCTAGGGGTTAATATAGTCCCATTAGATCTGAATATGAGACAGATGATTTGAACATTTTAAAATTTAGTGATCACTCGGAATCAGCATACATTCTCAAAAAACAAGCCAACCGCATTTGTTTTTGTGTTTGTGTTTTTAGAGGTATTAGTTTTAAAATTCAAGAGAATCATCCTTCATGTGATCTAATTCCCACAAAGCATTTGATGAAGGCTACCATGATGTCTTTATGGTGGATGAGATGGAACCTTAGTGCATTTATAGCTGAATTGAGTTGACCAGTTGGTTGACTGGTGATGATCACTTCATCCTTTTTCTAACTAACTTCCAAGCCATCTGCTTAAAATTTGTTGATGACCAGTGTGGCAGGATGCCTCCTCGGTTGACATTCTTTGAAGAAGTCTCTTTAAAAAGGAACCCACTGCTTTTTTCCTGCTTCTGGCAGAATCTCTTTTCAGGATTTTTCTTGGGCAAATGTTTAAGGGAATTTTTTTTTTCAGATTTGAAGACGATAGGAAACAAAAAGGCTAAGATAATGTCATTGATAAGGAAGCATGTTGAATTTGAAGAATTTTGTTTTGAAGGGATTTAGGTGAGTTTAAACAGTAATTAATATAAAAGCCTGCATTCAGGTCATCCAAGTTTAGAAGGTGGGGAAAACACAACCGGTGGTATTTTATAGAGGAAGACAAGATGGAAGGGAGCCATGGGGATGACCCAGCTCCTAAGGAAAGTAAATACAGCTCATACCCACCCCCCATGGGGGACCAGACCCCAGTTAGGGATGGTCAGACCCACCCTCCATGCTGCCTGCTGTTTTCTTCCATTCCAACAGTGGGCTCCATTCCTAGGGCCTCAGTTTTAGGGGAATCTTGACAATCTTGAGAGTACTCCGCTCAAGGCATTCTGAATGGTGAGGCATGTGGAACCACCCTGTAGGAATAACGGATAGAAGAACTGAATATATTTAGCCCAGGAAATTGGAGACTAAAAAAAAAAAAGAACAGCTGTTTTTAAATATTAAAGGACTGTCATGTAGAGGAGAAAACGACTCTGATCTTGTTACTCCAGAAGATGCTAGGAGAATGGCAGGGATTTTTAAGAGAGTAGGTTGGACTCAGACTGAGAAACTTCCTGATAACTCAAGTTGGTGAAAGTGGAGTGAGCACCCCCTCTCCCTTTGCTAGACAGCTCTAGCTGATGTGAGGGGAACTTCTTCAGGCAGAGATGGTGCTTTTGGGAGTCCCCATGTTGAATAGGTTGGAGAGTTGGGACCAGTTGAATGAATGGCGTTTCCCAGTCTGAGTCCAGGCTGCAGACCTGGGTTGAATGAGTTGGGTGCAGAAGTGGGACTGACACAGACGCCTGGTGAGGACAAGTGAAGGAGAGAAAATCCCAGTTGGAAAGGAAGTGGGTTTCCTCTTACAATAATCTCCAGATTATTTTGCCAAAGGGCACACTGAGTGCATCTGCTGAAGTCCAGGCCAATAGGAGTTGGATTTTACTGTGTTAGGCAGGGCAGGTTGTCTTTCTAAGAATTTTTGTTTGTTTGCTTGTTTGCATGCTGTCAAATGACATCCTAGAGAGTCCTGCAAGGGATGGGCCTCCCGGCAGTGGGATCCACATGAGGATAGGTCACTGGGCTCTGGCTCTGGTCCAGTACCTGCTGACAGCTCTGACAGGTTGGTTCTTTCTCTTGGGGAACTCGCAAATGAGCTGTCCCCATTGGCGGTCTACCTACCACCCAACCCCTCAGGCTCTACCAGTTTGTTACCAGAGCCCACTGGCTCCAGAGGAGGAGGCAGTGGGAGAGGCGACTGGTTTTCCTCTACGGTCTTAGTGGGATGAACACTGATTGGTGGCATCCCCTCTAAGTGGCTTGAGAGGAGGTGGGAAGGGGGTCATGTCTGTACCAGGAAGACAGCCAACTTGCCCACTGAGAAAACTAGAACCTTGAGAGAAGCAGTGAGACGTAAAGGAAAGAATGGTTTTATGAGTCAGCTGGGACCATTCCTGAGTCTGAATTCCATCTCTGCTACTCAAACCTGTATGAACTTGAACAAGTGACTTGGTCCCTTTGTGCCTCAGTTTCCTCATCCCCACAGTGGAGGCAGTAACAGTACCTACCTCATAAGATACAGTGAGGTAATACTTGTGAGGTAGTTAAAACAGTACCAGGAGCATAGAAAGTGCTGGAAAAGTGTTTAAAACACACACACACACACACGCACACACACACACACCAAATTGAGGTTAGACAGACTCTGGTTCATACCCCAGTTTTGCCATTTTCTGGTTGTGTGACCTTGAGAAGTATCTCAACCTCCCTGGGCCACTTCTTCATCCATGAAATGGAAATGGGAACGCTGACCCCACAGGTGAGGATGGTGTGAGGCAGCATGTAAACTAAGTGGGGCAGGCCGGCCCTCCATCCGCAACCCTTGTTAGTAACCAGAGATGCTGAAGAGAAGCAAGAGGGAATGCCCTTGACCCCTGAACAACATGGGTTAGAATTTCACAGGTCCACATCTATGGATGTTTTTCGATAAATGCCGTCTAGTACTATACGTGTATTTTCTCTCCCTTATGATTTTTTCAATCACATTTTCTTTTCTCCAGCTTCCTTTATTGTGTATTTATTTGTAATACATGTAACACACAAGCTATGCATTAATCAACTGTTTATGTCATCAGTTAAGGCTTCTGGTCAACAGTAGGCTCTTAGTAGTTTAGTTTTGGAAGAGTCAAATGTTACACTCAGATTTTCAACTGTGCAGGGTGTGGGGTTCAGCACCCCTCACGCCCTCATAGTTCAAGGGTCAACTGTACTTGGCTTCACGATACTATTTTTCCCCAAGTTTCCGTTAAGAACAGGCTCAGAGAGTCAGAGAACCCTCTGTAAGCACGGCAAGGAGGCCAGGTGGCCGGAAGTAGTAAGTGAACCCCAGCCCCAGAAGTAACTTGCTTGACCTTACGCTGCTTTTCAAGGTGAAACCTGGATTGAAATGGGTGTCTGCTGACTCACGCCCATGCTCTAAACCAAAAAGCACACAGCCTCTGAGCCTCTGAAGACTGAATTCATCAGAATCAAAGGGTTCCATGAGGAAGATTCAAGGGTCTTGACGTACCACAAGACTAAATGAGCCAGAACTGTGACATAGGTAATAAAAAAGTAAATGTGACCATTTCAGACAATTCTGGGCATGTTCTCAATTGTCATCTGCCCCACCCCGGACTGGCTCTGGATGTTTGAATGCAGTCACATTTTGGTTGGCTGGAGTTAACTAGAATTTTCCCTTGTCCTGGCATACCTTTAAGCGGCGTTTTAGAGATCATCCTTGAAATGCAAATACTCCAGATCTGGATTGTAACTTCACTGAAACTCACAGATACTGAGGAACAAATTGCCAACATCTTTTCCTCTGAAGACTGCCTGATCCATGTCAAACTGCCTACAATCTCAGAGGAGATAAGAAGACCCAGCTTGGGAGGCTAGGGGCTCTGAGGGAATCCAGCTTTCATCTCTGGTGCCTAAGGCTGTGGGATGTAATCCCTCAAGACTGTCTCTTCCTGCTGGAGCCTCATTACAGGTTCCAGGCTCTTCTCTGTAAGAAACTAAGTAACTTCTCCAAGGTGGAACAGCTGACAGAGAGAGAGAGAGAAATGAGAGGTGTGGGGAGAGAGAAAGAGAGAGAAAGAAAGAAAGTACAAGGCCCAGATTCCTAATCCACAAGGGAATCAGGGGGTGGAAGAGCCACAACCTAGGAGGGAGGAGACTGTAGCTCATGAGGCTGGATGCTCTGGGGGGAAGGTCAAAGGAAAGACGTGGCCGCAAGCAACATGGTGGGTGGAAAGCAACCATTTCTGATGAAGACTTTGAAGTAACAGAAAGAATGGCAGTGATAGCTAACACTAGCGTGCATTTATGTGTATCAGCCATTGTATCTGCGCTCAGCCTCATTTCGTGTGGCTATCCCAGTTTACCAAGAGAAAACAAGTAAAGGATGAAGCAGACTTTCAACAGGAAGAGTTTGGTTCAAAGTCTAACTTTCATGCTTTAATAATTATTTATAAATAAATAATAAATAAATAAATAAATTTTATTTATTTATAAATTTATAAATATTATTTATGAATAAATAATAATTAATTAAAATATAATTAAATATAATTAAAATATAATTAATTTAATAGTAATGTCCTTAGTAGGCAGGAAATGTCATTGTCCCCAGTTTACCAAAGAGAAAACTCAGACATATAATTTAAGTCACTTGCCTAAGATCACACAGTGAATGGTAGGGCTGGCATTTGAACCCGTGTTGTGGCTCAGATGCACCATATCATGCAGAACTGTCAAAGACATGAATGGATGGTTGGCCCTGAGATGTGTGATGTAAGCCTCTCTGTCTTCCCTATGAAGTATCCAGCAAAATCGCTATTGCTTACCAGCTCTGATGCAAGGGCTCTTTTGGAGCCTAGGAAGAGAGGCTGTGTCCTGCCTTAAAGCAGAGCAATGATGAAAACAGAAGGCACATGTGGAAGCAGATGACATCAAGGTCACACCCAGGCTATAGCAAGAAGGAAAAAAAGATTCTTTCTAAGGCATAGAGCAGAGGTAAACTCATCTTTCCACAGCATCTTCTCATGACCCACGCAGTCTCCTCACCTGTCCAATCGGAGATCAGCTCAGTAACAAAGAATGACTTACAATCACAAAAGTTTACTCTTGCTCAAGCTGCGTGTCCATTTTGGGTTGACTGTATCCCTGCTCTCGTCCTCTTTTTTGGAATCGAGGCTGATAAAGCAGCCTCTTTCTGGATCAGGTCCACTTTGTAGAAGTGGGAAGAGACACCTAGCAAACCATGTGCTGGTTCTTAAAGCTTTTGCTGGACATCACGCAGGTCACATGACTTTTGCCTGCATTTGTTGACAAGAGCAAATCACAGTGCTAAACCTGATGCTGGGGATGGGGAAGAGAACCAGAGCATCATCTCCTTCTGGAAGGGCCGGCATATATTTTTAAATGATACTATCTAAGACAGTCTCAAAACATTAAACCTCTGAGGACAGACAAAAAAGTTCCACCCCTAGCACCATGACCCAATAAAATGTCCTTGCCCTTCATCATAACGCATCCCATGGGGAGGAGGGAGGAGCAGAAGGGATGGAGAGCAGAGAGGAGCCCTCTGGAGGGCAAGAGCATAAATTAGTGATGTCAAGAAAAAGAGGACAGCACAGCTTTCGCTGATGACAAGGGTGAGTGCCCTTGGCCCAGAGAGGAGCAGAGGCTGCAGAGGAGACCTGTCCAGAAGGTGGGCCCAGAGGAGGGGAACCTGGCACTGCCCGAAGCTGCTGTCTGGTTAGAAAATGGAGCAACTATTTTCTATGACCCACTTTTAATACTGTGAGTTTGTAAAGAAGCTGGGGAGGGGCAAACTTTAATCTCTAAAGGAGCTTAATTTCGTAAAAAAAAAAAAAAAAAGCACTTCTCTACAGATAAGTGCAGATCAGTTCAAGTCTCAGAACAGAAAAAGTAAGTCAGAGAGCAGCCAGGGTGAGGGGATCAGAAGGAGTGGTCCTTGGTCTACTGAGTTTATGCCTTCTGGGGTCGACTGTCAAGAGGACCAGAAGGGCAAAAGACATAAATCAATTGGCATTCGGCTGAGGGGCCGTGGGGACCGTGGGGACCGTGACCACATTTTCCACAAAAAGTATGGCACACACACTTACAGAGATGTTTATGTGAACTGGGCCAGAATATTTTAAATTACAATTGTCATAAAAATCTGGGATATAAGGTCATGGAGCCCATAGGGCCTCCTACAACTCCTAAAACCAGGGTTCGCTCTGAAGTGTCCCCTCTGGGCTGGAACCCTGTGATTTGACCTCTCTGTGGACTATTTGAGAATCTGAGTATTTTTAAGAGTTCTGGGCCAACCTCCCGGATATAAGAAACCCTTTGGGGGAAGTGGAAGATTGTGCTGGTTAGCAGAAAACAAAACCAAACAAAACCAAACCGGCAACATGTGGGCAGGCATCTTGGCAAGAAAAGGTAGGTTCAAGTTTCACTCTCATGGAGCTCAACAAGCGTGCGTATCAAAAGATTACTTATTGATCCAGTGAGGGTCTGTTGGCTCAGGAGCTTTAACAGAGATGAAAATAAGAATGATTTAGGGGCGCCTGGGTGGCACAGCGGTTAAGCGTCTGCCTTCGGCTCAGGCCGTGATCCCGGCGTTATGGGATCGAGCCCCACATCGGGCTCCTCTACTATGAGCCTGCTTCTTCCTCTCCCACTCCCCCTGCTTGTGTTCCCTCTCTCGCTGGCTGTCTCTAACTCTGTCGAATAAATAAATAAAATCTTTAATAAAAAAGAAAAAGAATGATTTAAACAAGATAGAAGGTTGATTATTCTCCAATTTAAAGTCTGAGCTGTGCGGGGCAGTCCAAGGTGTAGGGAGTGCAGCAGGTGTGACCCACCGGGTCATGGAGGCATCTAGGTTTCTTTCTTCTCTCTGCTCCTTGGCTCCCTGTGATGCCATCCTCATTGGAACCGCTTTGCTATCTCCAAACCCACTTTCCAACTTTCCAGCCCGGATAAGAGGTGTGGAGGGCAAGCAGCTTCCCTGAAGGGCAGGACCCTGGGAACAGAGCGCATCATTTCTACAGCATCCCATTTGCTGGAGTGTAGTCACGTGGCCATGGCCACTGCAGGGGAAGCTGGGAAATGTAGTCCAGCTGGGCAGTTCTATTCCTACCAGGAGGAAGGGAGGGCAGGTCCTGGACCATGTTCAGTAAATAGTAGATGACATACAGTCCAGTGAATCAATAAAAGAATATTTCATGTTGTCAAAAACCTCTAAATAAGAAGCTTTAGTTGATAACTGCAATTGTGAACATTTCTCAAGGTGAAAAGAGTTCATACATGGTCTCCTGCCCTGGGGCCTCTCTGTGGGACCTGCAAGGCCTTCATAGCCACTCACCAGCACGTCAGATCCAGAAGGGACATACCCTTTGGGCAGTGCCCCATCAGCCACATGTTGCCTGGTCCTGATGTTCTCCGCTCAGGGCAGCAAAGCCTTCAGATGTCCTGAGCTAACACCATGACCCTGGGGCAAAATGGAGGGCAAGAGGGAGTTTGAGATGGGACTCCCCTCCGCCACTGCATCTCCAAGGCCCCAGGGGGTACGGTGGGGGCTGCAAGACTCCAATGCCTCTCTTCAAAACCAAGCCTTCTGCTTCTCTCCTGCATCTCTCTCTATGGAGGAAGGAGGCACCTTCCTCTCTTCCACAAGCAGCAGTTGGCAAGATAATCCATTTAAATGTTGATTTGAGTTTGTGCTTCTTTCTTTATTTTTACTGAAGTATAATTAACATACAGTTCCGTTAGTTGCAAGAATACAACATAATGATTCAACAATTCTATACATTGCTCAGTGCTCACAAGCGAGGTCACCAACCATCACCAAACAATGTTTTTACAGTCTTATTGACTCTATTCCCCTGCTATACTTTTCATCTCCCCAGACTTACTTATTTTGTAACTGGAAGTTCCTGCCTCTTAATCCCATTAACCTATTTCACCCATCCTCCTTCCAGCCTCCCCTCTGGCAACCACCTGTTTGTTCTCTGTATTTAAGAGTCTGTGTTGGTGTTTTGTGTATTACCCATTGTCCCCATTTCCAGCAGGTAGCCAGGTTTTGTAATTCTTCACCAGAGAAGCAGGCTGGGACCCAGTGAAGGTGAGTGAGGGCATCCCAGGAGCCCCAGACAACACCTAATACAGAAGGTTGATCACCGTCCCTAAACCCTTGACGTCTTGTCCAGGGCCTTTCCAGGGGTCGATCAGAGTCCCACTAGAGTCCCCACAGGCGCTCAGGTTTCCACGGCAACTGCAGCACTGTCCTCGGCTGTCCAGGCCGATGCCTCACAATGTCAGAAAAGCAGGCTGGCTGTCAGCGGGGCAGCGGGTGTCCTGTGACAGTAGGGAGGGAGAGCCAAGGCATCGCCTGCAGGGTTGGGATGACAATGCGAGGGCCAGAGCAGCGTCTCTGCAAGTTAAGCTGCTGCTAAAAATGGCAGCAGAGACAAGGTTTCCAAAGCAGAAGGACATTCAGATTGAGACTGGCCTCCTCCCCCTTCCCTGGGGCCTGCGAGTTGTGCCATTCTCGGCAGCCTGACATCCCTCATCTGCGCATCTTACTGGGCCTCCCAAGGAGATGGACAGATGAACAGATGGATGAGGGACCGGGCAGGGGCACAGGTAACGGAGAGAAGAAACAGAGGGGACATGAGAGAGGGACAGAAGGAAGCAAGAGAAGGTAAGGGAGGGGGGGCAGGAAAAACAAAGAAGGAAGGAAGAGCGGAGGGAGGGAAAGAGGGAGTCCTATTAACTCACTGTAGGGGTTCAGGCACTTCCAATTCAAACTCCTTCTAATCCCAGTTGTTATGGGTTAAATTGTAACACTCATCCTCACCACCACCAAAAAAAAAAAAGAGAGAGAGAAAGAGAGAGAGCGAAAGATTGCAGTCTAACCTTGAGTTCCTTAGAATGTGACTTTATCTGGAAATAAGGTCATTGCAGATGTCAGCAGTTAAGATGAGGTCATACTGTAGAGCCCCCCTACTCCAGTATGACTGCTGTCCTTTTTTTTGTATTCAAGTGTAACCAACATACACTGTTATATCAGTTTCAAGTCTATAATAAAATGGTTCAATAATTCTATACATTACTCAGTGCTCATCACCGTGAGTGCACTCTTAATCCTCCACACCTATTTCACCCACCCACCCCCACCTCCGCTCTGGCAACCTCCCAGCTTATTCTCCACACTTAAGAGTCTGGGTTTTTGTTTGTATCTGTTTCCTTTGTTCATTTGCAGTTCTTGCATTCTACATATGAATGGTTTGGAGTTTGTTTTTCTCTTTCACTTCCCATTATGCGCTCCAGATCCATCCCTGTTGTTGCAAATAACAAGATTGGTGTTTTTTTGAGAAGACAGACAGAGATTGCTAAGGACTCTGCTACAAGCCAAGCAATGTCTGGAGCCACCAAAAGCTCAAAAGAGGTTAGGAAGATCCTTCCCCTACAGGTTTCAGAGAGAGCATGGCCCTGCTGACAGCTTTGGACTTCTAGCCTCCAGAACTGTGAGACAACAAATTTCCATTGCTCTGAACCACCCAGTTCATTGTACATGGTCACGGCAGCTCTATGAAACTGGAACATGGGATTCTGGGATGAGGACGAGGGGCCCTTGAGGAAGGTGACCCACAGTGGAGCTGGCTGATCCNTGGAATCAGCATACATTCTCAAAAAACAAGCCAACCACATTTGTTTTTGTGTTTGTGTTTTTAGAGGTATTAGTTTTAAAATTCAAGAGAATCATCCTTCATGTGATCTAATTCCCACAAAGCATTTGATGAAGGCTACCATGATGTCTTTATGGTGGATGAGATGGAACCTTAGTGCATTTATAGCTGAATTGAGTTGACCAGTTGGTTGACCGGTGATGATCACTTCATCCTTTTTCTAACTAACTTCCAAGCCATCTGCTTAAAATTTGTTGATGACCAGTGTGGCAGGATGCCTCCTCGGTTGAC
>NC_048218.1:12137999-12146404 GCF_002007445.2 Ailuropoda melanoleuca
AAAACAAGTAAAGGATGAAGCAGACTTTCAACAGGAAGAGTTTGGTTCAAGTCTAACTTTCATGCTTTAATAATTATTTATAAATAAATAATAAATAAATAAATTTTTATTTATTTATAAATTTATAAATATTATTTATAAATAAATAATAATTAATTAAAATATGATTAAATATAATTAAAATATAATTAATTTAATAGTAATGTCCTTAGTAGGCAGGAAATGTCATTGTCCCCAGTTTACCAAAGAGAAAACTCAGACATATAATTTAAGTCACTTGCCTAAGATCACACAGTGAATGGTAGGGCTGGCATTTGAATCCGTGTTGTGGCTCAGATGCACCATATCATGCAGAACTGTCAAAGACATGAATGGATGGTTGGCCCTGAGATGTGTGATGTAAGCCTCTCTGTCTTCCCTATGAAGTATCCAGCAAAATCGCTATTGCTTACCAGCTCTGATGCAAGGGCTCTTTTGGAGCCTAGGAAGAGAGGCTGTGTCCTGCCTTAAAGCAGAGCAATGATGAAAACAGAAGGCACATGTGGAAGCAGATGACATCAAGGTCACACCCAGGCTATAGCAAGAAGGAAAAAAAGATTCTTTCTAAGGCATAGAGCAGAGGTAAACTCATCTTTCCACAGCATCTTCTCATGACCCACGCAGTCTCCTCACCTGTCCAATCGGAGATCAGCTCAGTAACAAAGAATGACTTACAATCACAAAAGTTTACTCTTGCTCAAGCTGCGTGTCCATTTTGGGTTGACTGTATCCCTGCTCTCGTCCTCTTTTTTGGAATCGAGGCTGATAAAGCAGCCTCTTTCTGGATCAGGTCCACTTTGTAGAAGTGGGAAGAGACACCTAGCAAACCATGTGCTGGTTCTTAAAGCTTTTGCTGGACATCACGCAGGTCACATGACTTTTGCCTGCATTTGTTGACAAGAGCAAATCACAGTGCTAAACCTGATGCTGGGGATGGGGAAGAGAACCAGAGCATCATCTCCTTCTGGAAGGGCCGGCATATATTTTTAAATGATACTATCTAAGACAGTCTCAAAACATTAAACCTCTGAGGACAGACAAAAAAGTTCCACCCCTAGCACCATGACCCAATAAAATGTCCTTGCCCTTCATCATAACGCATCCCATGGGGAGGAGGGAGGAGCAGAAGGGATGGAGAGCAGAGAGGAGCCCTCTGGAGGCCAAGAGCATAAATTAGTGATGTCAAGAAAAAGAGGACAGCACAGCTTTCGCTGATGACAAGGGTGAGTGCCCTTGGCCCAGAGAGGAGCAGAGGCTGCAGAGGAGACCTGTCCAGAAGGTGGGCCCAGAGGAGGGGAACCTGGCACTGCCCGAAGCTGCTGTCTGGTTAGAAAATGGAGCAACTATTTTCTATGACCCACTTTTAATACTGTGAGTTTGTAAAGAAGCTGGGGAGGGGCAAACTTTAATCTCTAAAGGAGCTTAATTTCGTAAAAAAAAAAAAAAAAAGCACTTCTCTACAGATAAGTGCAGATCAGTTCAAGTCTCAGAACAGAAAAAGTAAGTCAGAGAGCAGCCAGGGTGAGGGGATCAGAAGGAGTGGTCCTTGGTCTACTGAGTTTATGCCTTCTGGGGTCGACTGTCAAGAGGACCAGAAGGGCAAAAGACATAAATCAATTGGCATTCGGCTGAGGGGCCGTGGGGACCGTGGGGACCGTGACCACATTTTCCACAAAAAGTATGGCACACACACTTACAGAGATGTTTATGTGAACTGGGCCAGAATATTTTAAATTACAATTGTCATAAAAATCTGGGATATAAGGTCATGGAGCCCATAGGGCCTCCTACAACTCCTAAAACCAGGGTTCGCTCTGAAGTGTCCCCTCTGGGCTGGAACCCTGTGATTTGACCTCTCTGTGGACTATTTGAGAATCTGAGTATTTTTAAGAGTTCTGGGCCAACCTCCCGGATATAAGAAACCCTTTGGGGGAAGTGGAAGATTGTGCTGGTTAGCAGAAAACAAAATCAAACAAAACCAAACCGGCAACATGTGGGCAGGCATCTTGGCAAGAAAAGGTAGGTTCAAGTTTCACTCTCATGGAGCTCAACAAGCGTGCGTATCAAAAGATTACTTATTGATCCAGTGAGGGTCTGTTGGCTCAGGAGCTTTAACAGAGATGAAAATAAGAATGATTTAGGGGCGCCTGGGTGGCACAGCGGTTAAGCGTCTGCCTTCGGCTCAGGCCGTGATCCCGGCGTTATGGGATCGAGCCCCACATCGGGCTCCTCTACTATGAGCCTGCTTCTTCCTCTCCCACTCCCCCTGCTTGTGTTCCCTCTCTCGCTGGCTGTCTCTAACTCTGTCGAATAAATAAATAAAATCTTTAATAAAAAAGAAAAAGAATGATTTAAACAAGATAGAAGGTTGATTATTCTCCAATTTAAAGTCTGAGCTGTGCGGGGCAGTCCAAGGTGTAGGGAGTGCAGCAGGTGTGACCCACCGGGTCATGGAGGCATCTAGGTTTCTTTCTTCTCTCTGCTCCTTGGCTCCCTGTGATGCCATCCTCATTGGAACCGCTTTGCTATCTCCAAACCCACTTTCCAACTTTCCAGCCCGGATAAGAGGTGTGGAGGGCAAGCAGCTTCCCTGAAGGGCAGGACCCTGGGAACAGAGCGCATCATTTCTACAGCATCCCATTTGCTGGAGTGTAGTCACGTGGCCATGGCCACTGCAGGGGAAGCTGGGAAATGTAGTCCAGCTGGGCAGTTCTATTCCTACCAGGAGGAAGGGAGGGCAGGTCCTGGACCATGTTCAGTAAATAGTAGATGACATACAGTCCAGTGAATCAATAAAAGAATATTTCATGTTGTCAAAAACCTCTAAATAAGAAGCTTTAGTTGATAACTGCAATTGTGAACATTTCTCAAGGTGAAAAGAGTTCATACATGGTCTCCTGCCCTGGGGCCTCTCTGTGGGACCTGCAAGGCCTTCATAGCCACTCACCAGCACGTCAGATCCAGAAGGGACATACCCTTTGGGCAGTGCCCCATCAGCCACATGTTGCCTGGTCCTGATGTTCTCCGCTCAGGGCAGCAAAGCCTTCAGATGTCCTGAGCTAACACCATGACCCTGGGGCAAAATGGAGGGCAAGAGGGAGTTTGAGATGGGACTCCCCTCCGCCACTGCATCTCCAAGGCCCCAGGGGGTACGGTGGGGGCTGCAAGACTCCAATGCCTCTCTTCAAAACCAAGCCTTCTGCTTCTCTCCTGCATCTCTCTCTATGGAGGAAGGAGGCACCTTCCTCTCTTCCACAAGCAGCAGTTGGCAAGATAATCCATTTAAATGTTGATTTGAGTTTGTGCTTCTTTCTTTATTTTTACTGAAGTATAATTAACATACAGTTCCGTTAGTTGCAAGAATACAACATAATGATTCAACAATTCTATACATTGCTCAGTGCTCACAAGCGAGGTCACCAACCATCACCAAACAAAGTTTTTACAGTCTTATTGACTCTATTCCCCTGCTATACTTTTCATCTCCCCAGACTTACTTATTTTGTAACTGGAAGTTCCTGCCTCTTAATCCCATTAACCTATTTCACCCATCCTCCTTCCAGCCTCCCCTCTGGCAACCACCTGTTTGTTCTCTGTATTTAAGAGTCTGTGTTGGTGTTTTGTGTATTACCCATTGTCCCCATTTCCAGCAGGTAGCCAGGTTTTGTAATTCTTCACCAGAGAAGCAGGCTGGGACCCAGTGAAGGTGAGTGAGGGCATCCCAGGAGCCCCAGACAACACCTAATACAGAAGGTTGATCACCGTCCCTAAACCCTTGACGTCTTGTCCAGGGCCTTTCCAGGGGTCGATCAGAGTCCCACTAGAGTCCCCACAGGCGCTCAGGTTTCCACGGCAACTGCAGCACTGTCCTCGGCTGTCCAGGCCGATGCCTCACAATGTCAGAAAAGCAGGCTGGCTGTCAGCGGGGCAGCGGGTGTCCTGTGACAGTAGGGAGGGAGAGCCAAGGCATCGCCTGCAGGGTTGGGATGACAATGCGAGGGCCAGAGCAGCGTCTCTGCAAGTTAAGCTGCTGCTAAAAATGGCAGCAGAGACAAGGTTTCCAAAGCAGAAGGACATTCAGATTGAGACTGGCCTCCTCCCCCTTCCCTGGGGCCTGCGAGTTGTGCCATTCTCGGCAGCCTGACATCCCTCATCTGCGCATCTTACTGGGCCTCCCAAGGAGATGGACAGATGAACAGATGGATGAGGGACCGGGCAGGGGCACAGGTAACGGAGAGAAGAAACAGAGGGGACATGAGAGAGGGACAGAAGGAAGCAAGAGAAGGTAAGGGAGGGGGGGCAGGAAAAACAAAGAAGGAAGGAAGAGCGGAGGGAGGGAAAGAGGGAGTCCTATTAACTCACTGTAGGGGTTCAGGCACTTCCAATTCAAACTCCTTCTAATCCCAGTTGTTATGGGTTAAATTGTAACACTCATCCTCACCACCACCAAAAAAAAAAAAGAGAGAGAGAAAGAGAGAGAGCGAAAGATTGCAGTCTAACCTTGAGTTCCTTAGAATGTGACTTTATCTGGAAATAAGGTCATTGCAGATGTCAGCAGTTAAGATGAGGTCATACTGTAGAGCCCCCCTACTCCAGTATGACTGCTGTCCTTTTTTTTGTATTCAAGTGTAACCAACATACACTGTTATATCAGTTTCAAGTCTATAATAAAATGGTTCAATAATTCTATACATTACTCAGTGCTCATCACCGTGAGTGCACTCTTAATCCTCCACACCTATTTCACCCACCCACCCCCACCTCCGCTCTGGCAACCTCCCAGCTTATTCTCCACACTTAAGAGTCTGGGTTTTTGTTTGTATCTGTTTCCTTTGTTCATTTGCAGTTCTTGCATTCTACATATGAATGGTTTGGAGTTTGTTTTTCTCTTTCACTTCCCATTATGCGCTCCAGATCCATCCCTGTTGTTGCAAATAACAAGATTGGTGTTTTTTTGAGAAGACAGACAGAGATTGCTAAGGACTCTGCTACAAGCCAAGCAATGTCTGGAGCCACCAAAAGCTCAAAAGAGGTTAGGAAGATCCTTCCCCTACAGGTTTCAGAGAGAGCATGGCCCTGCTGACAGCTTTGGACTTCTAGCCTCCAGAACTGTGAGACAACAAATTTCCATTGCTCTGAACCACCCAGTTCATTGTACATGGTCACGGCAGCTCTATGAAACTGGAACATGGGATTCTGGGATGAGGACGAGGGGCCCTTGAGGAAGGTGACCCACAGTGGAGCTGGCTGATCCTGGTCAAAGGTAGATGGGTCCATGGGGATTGAGTGGCCATGGAGAGGGTCCTTGGTGAAGAACCTGTTCTTGGGGGAGGGGAGTTGGCAGAAGAGGTGAGGGCCCAGGGCAAGGACGTTAGCAGGTGATGGGACAATCACAGCTCATGAGGCTGGAGCAGTCAGCAGACTATGATCCTTGTTGCACAGTGGCTCCTGGACACCAGACCAGTGCCCCTTGTAGCTTTGTAGTGGCCATGTTTTCAGACTCCCTTAAACTCCCCTCCCCTTCCACCCACAACCCCTCTAATGAAAACTCTCATCTTCCCCTACAGATGCTTTTGTGCCCAGATCTGGAAAATCCTTGGTTGTTCATTAGAATCAGAGTACATCAAAGTCCACGGGGGAAAAAAATAGAAGTTCCTGTTTCTAGAGCATTCCTAGGGGAACAGGAAGGGTTCTTCTTCAGGAAAGTGTACTTGCTTCTTACAAGAGATGGGGTGCTTGTATTCCAGCCTGGGAAAGACCCCCCACCCCAAGAGCCAAATGAGACATCTAAAAAGAAAGAGGTTTGCAAGAAAGGGAGGGAGTGGAAGCACATGGCCTGCTTTTCACAAATCAATGATGAAAATTGTGTCTCTCTTCAACTTGTGGTCAGGAAAATGACCATGGGTTGAAAAGTTTTGAAATTTCATCCTTCCCTTTAACAGAACCTGCATCTAAAATAGGTTGAAATGAAAACCCTTCAGTCCCTGCTCTCAGAACTGTGAAGTTCCTGGTGGGGGCGGTGGGGGGAGGCATGGCGGCAATGGGGAGAACCCAGGACCCTGGGCTTTCCATATGCCTGGGCAAAACAAGGTATTGCCATTCTTTCTCCATCAGAAATGTTTATGCTACAAAATGTTAATTCTACAAAAAGTATTAACCAAGTTTAGTGTCCATGAATTCTATCTAGAAAATTCTCAGTAAAAACTGACTTAGGAGGACTTTTCTCAAAATACGAAGTCCTAGGCCCTACCACAGATCAACCGAACCTGATTCCTTGGACAATAGGGTAAAACAGGGATCTGAGGTTTTTTCTCAAAGCTCTTCAAGTGATGCTGCACTCAAGTGAAAACAAGTGGTCTGAGGTCTGTAGACAGAAAGCTAGAGAGAGGAAGAGCTCTTACTCGATAACATGATTCCTGCTGGAAAGGGGATCCAGACCTTCCCAGAAGGAAAACACATTCATCCATCCTGAAATGCATGTTTCCTTTTCCTTTTCCTTCCTTATAGCTTATGCATCGACAGTCTCCCTGGTTAGATAGGGCTGCAAGATTGGAAGGGACTGTCCTTTGGTTTGTAGCACAGTCCTTCCTGAGTGGGAGCGAGTTGGCTCAGGAGGTTTCGTGGGGCAGTTGTTTCTCCACATGTACAATAAACCTGTTGACGTACCCAAAGATCGTTCTGCAGTTTAGAAACCAAGAATACCCTCTAAACCCAAACCCAAAACAAGTTTGACTTGCAGAAGGCCTGAGCCCTTCGATGACCATGAACATCATTTACCCTGTTCAAGGGTGCCTATCTTGTTAACACTGGGGCTGAGATTCACATCTGCGACTGAATCTCCTTGCCCTCTCTCAGGGATGGCAAGAGAGGGAATAAGAGTTGAAAAATCAGATGGCAACAAAAATGAACTCAAAATGGATCCTAGACATAAATGTAAAATGCAAAACCATAAAACTAAGAGCTAACATAGGCGAAAACCGACATGACTTAGGTATCAATCCCAGCCTTTTTATTTATTTTTAAATTTTTTTAAAAAGATTTTATTTGTTTATTTGACACAGAGAGAGGCAGCCAGCAAGAGAGGGAACACAAGCAGGGGGAGTGGGAGAGGAAGAAGCAGGCTCCCAGCGGAGCAGGGAGCCCAATGCTGGGCTCGGTCACAGGACTCTGGGATCACGCCCTGAGCCAAAGGCAGATGCTTAACAACTGAGCCACCCAGGTGCCCCCAATCCCAGCCTTTTTAGATACAATGCCAAAGACACAATTCATGGAAGAAAGAGTTGAGAAGCTGACTTCGTTAAAATTAAAACTTCTGTTCTGCAAAAGACAGTAACGAGAGAATTAGAAGATAAGCCGCAGACTATGGAAGGGAGTAAAGGAAGTTGTAGGGTTCTCACCACAAAACAGAGATTTCCTTAACCAGAGAACATACAGAAGAGATGGAAGCCTGATTCAGGGTGTTGGGATAACCTGATCAGGACCCTGTGATCTGTCTCCCCAGCTGTGCCCCTGGTCTTCATAGCAACTGCCCTAGTTTGGATCCTTAAGCCTCTGGACTATTTCACCTGTGTCATAATTGGTCTCCTTAGCTCCTGTATCTTTCCCATATAATTTTCTATATCCCCCATGGTATTTTAAAATTGCATTCTAAAATGCAAATCTAATTATGTCATTTCCCTGCTTAGACCCCTTTGATGGCTCCCCACTGCCTAGAGGACCAAGTCCAATCTGCTTAGCAAAGCACTGGAATCCTGGTCACCTCTAACTCTCATCTTCCGCTGCCCCTACAACACTATCCTAAGCTCTAGGCAGGTGAAGACATTAGCAATTCTCAAAGCGATACAACCTCACACTTCATATGTCATGCTTCTCCTGCCTGGAAGGCTCATCCCTGCTTTGTCCTTCTGGTGAATGGATTCAGCTCCGTCTTCAAGGACTGAGGCTCGAGATGTCCTTCCTGTGTGAAGCTAAGCTTCTTTGAGCCCCAGGCAAGGTCAGTCACACTGGGAAGAGAGAGAAGTCAGCAGACCTTGGAATCAGACGCACCTGGTTGCAGAGCTCACCTTTGCCGCTTACCAGCTGGGTGAACCTGGACGATTTCTTATGCCTCATTTTTCTTATCTGCAGGACAGAGCTAATCATACCTCCATCATAACATTATTATAAAAATTAAATAAGATATGTATATATAATTCCTGATACATAAAAGATGCTCAGCTCTTGGAGCTATTATTAAAATGATTACTCTGTGTGAGTTAGGGTAAAGCTAAACTGCTGTGACAGAAATACTCTTAAAAGAACATCTAGGGGCACCTGTGTGGCACAGCGGTTAAGCGTCTGCCTTCGGCTCAGGGCGTGATCCTGGC
>NC_048218.1:12149737-12157811 GCF_002007445.2 Ailuropoda melanoleuca
CTCTGTCGAATAAATAAATAAAATCTTTAATAAAAAAGAAAAAGAATGATTTAAACAAGATAGAAGGTTGATTATTCTCCAATTTAAAGTCTGAGCTGTGCGGGGCAGTCCAAGGTGTAGGGAGTGCAGCAGGTGTGACCCACCGGGTCATGGAGGCATCTAGGTTTCTTTCTTCTCTCTGCTCCTTGGCTCCCTGTGATGCCATCCTCATTGGAACCGCTTTGCTATCTCCAAACCCACTTTCCAACTTTCCAGCCCGGATAAGAGGTGTGGAGGGCAAGCAGCTTCCCTGAAGGGCAGGACCCTGGGAACAGAGCGCATCATTTCTACAGCATCCCATTTGCTGGAGTGTAGTCACGTGGCCATGGCCACTGCAGGGGAAGCTGGGAAATGTAGTCCAGCTGGGCAGTTCTATTCCTACCAGGAGGAAGGGAGGGCAGGTCCTGGACCATGTTCAGTAAATAGTAGATGACATACAGTCCAGTGAATCAATAAAAGAATATTTCATGTTGTCAAAAACCTCTAAATAAGAAGCTTTAGTTGATAACTGCAATTGTGAACATTTCTCAAGGTGAAAAGAGTTCATACATGGTCTCCTGCCCTGGGGCCTCTCTGTGGGACCTGCAAGGCCTTCATAGCCACTCACCAGCACGTCAGATCCAGAAGGGACATACCCTTTGGGCAGTGCCCCATCAGCCACATGTTGCCTGGTCCTGATGTTCTCCGCTCAGGGCAGCAAAGCCTTCAGATGTCCTGAGCTAACACCATGACCCTGGGGCAAAATGGAGGGCAAGAGGGAGTTTGAGATGGGACTCCCCTCCGCCACTGCATCTCCAAGGCCCCAGGGGGTACGGTGGGGGCTGCAAGACTCCAATGCCTCTCTTCAAAACCAAGCCTTCTGCTTCTCTCCTGCATCTCTCTCTATGGAGGAAGGAGGCACCTTCCTCTCTTCCACAAGCAGCAGTTGGCAAGATAATCCATTTAAATGTTGATTTGAGTTTGTGCTTCTTTCTTTATTTTTACTGAAGTATAATTAACATACAGTTCCGTTAGTTGCAAGAATACAACATAATGATTCAACAATTCTATACATTGCTCAGTGCTCACAAGCGAGGTCACCAACCATCACCAAACAATGTTTTTACAGTCTTATTGACTCTATTCCCCTGCTATACTTTTCATCTCCCCAGACTTACTTATTTTGTAACTGGAAGTTCCTGCCTCTTAATCCCATTAACCTATTTCACCCATCCTCCTTCCAGCCTCCCCTCTGGCAACCACCTGTTTGTTCTCTGTATTTAAGAGTCTGTGTTGGTGTTTTGTGTATTACCCATTGTCCCCATTTCCAGCAGGTAGCCAGGTTTTGTAATTCTTCACCAGAGAAGCAGGCTGGGACCCAGTGAAGGTGAGTGAGGGCATCCCAGGAGCCCCAGACAACACCTAATACAGAAGGTTGATCACCGTCCCTAAACCCTTGACGTCTTGTCCAGGGCCTTTCCAGGGGTCGATCAGAGTCCCACTAGAGTCCCCACAGGCGCTCAGGTTTCCACGGCAACTGCAGCACTGTCCTCGGCTGTCCAGGCCGATGCCTCACAATGTCAGAAAAGCAGGCTGGCTGTCAGCGGGGCAGCGGGTGTCCTGTGACAGTAGGGAGGGAGAGCCAAGGCATCGCCTGCAGGGTTGGGATGACAATGCGAGGGCCAGAGCAGCGTCTCTGCAAGTTAAGCTGCTGCTAAAAATGGCAGCAGAGACAAGGTTTCCAAAGCAGAAGGACATTCAGATTGAGACTGGCCTCCTCCCCCTTCCCTGGGGCCTGCGAGTTGTGCCATTCTCGGCAGCCTGACATCCCTCATCTGCGCATCTTACTGGGCCTCCCAAGGAGATGGACAGATGAACAGATGGATGAGGGACCGGGCAGGGGCACAGGTAACGGAGAGAAGAAACAGAGGGGACATGAGAGAGGGACAGAAGGAAGCAAGAGAAGGTAAGGGAGGGGGGGCAGGAAAAACAAAGAAGGAAGGAAGAGCGGAGGGAGGGAAAGAGGGAGTCCTATTAACTCACTGTAGGGGTTCAGGCACTTCCAATTCAAACTCCTTCTAATCCCAGTTGTTATGGGTTAAATTGTAACACTCATCCTCACCACCACCAAAAAAAAAAAAGAGAGAGAGAAAGAGAGAGAGCGAAAGATTGCAGTCTAACCTTGAGTTCCTTAGAATGTGACTTTATCTGGAAATAAGGTCATTGCAGATGTCAGCAGTTAAGATGAGGTCATACTGTAGAGCCCCCCTACTCCAGTATGACTGCTGTCCTTTTTTTTGTATTCAAGTGTAACCAACATACACTGTTATATCAGTTTCAAGTCTATAATAAAATGATTCAATAATTCTATACATTACTCAGTGCTCATCACCGTGAGTGCACTCTTAATCCTCCACACCTATTTCACCCACCCACCCCCACCTCCGCTCTGGCAACCTCCCAGCTTATTCTCCACACTTAAGAGTCTGGGTTTTTGTTTGTATCTGTTTCCTTTGTTCATTTGCAGTTCTTGCATTCTACATATGAATGGTTTGGAGTTTGTTTTTCTCTTTCACTTCCCATTATGCGCTCCAGATCCATCCCTGTTGTTGCAAATAACAAGATTGGTGTTTTTTTGAGAAGACAGACAGAGATTGCGAACGACTCTGCTACAAGCCAAGCAATGTCTGGAGCCACCAAAAGCTCAAAAGAGGTTAGGAAGATCCTTCCCCTACAGGTTTCAGAGAGAGCATGGCCCTGCTGACAGCTTTGGACTTCTAGCCTCCAGAACTGTGAGACAACAAATTTCCATTGCTCTGAACCACCCAGTTCATTGTACATGGTCACGGCAGCTCTATGAAACTGGAACATGGGATTCTGGGATGAGGACGAGGGGCCCTTGAGGAAGGTGACCCACAGTGGAGCTGGCTGATCCTGGTCAAAGGTAGATGGGTCCATGGGGATTGAGCGGCCATGGAGAGGGTCCTTGGTGAAGAACCTGTTCTTGGGGGAGGGGAGTTGTCAGAAGAGGTGAGGGCCCAGGGCAAGGACGTTAGCAGGTGATGGGACAATCACAGCTCATGAGGCTGGAGCAGTCAGCAGACTGTGATCCTTGTTGCACAGTGGCTCCTGGACACCNAGTCAGCAGACTATGATCCTTGTTGCACAGTGGCTCCTGGACACCAGACCAGTGCCCCTTGTAGCTTTGTAGTGGCCATGTTTTCAGACTCCCTTAAACTCCCCTCCCCTTCCACCCACAACCCCTCTAATGAAAACTCTCATCTTCCCCTACAGATGCTTTTGTGCCCAGATCTGGAAAATCCTTGGTTGTTCATTAGAATCAGAGTACATCAAAGTCCACGGGGGAAAAAAATAGAAGTTCCTGTTTCTAGAGCATTCCTAGGGGAACAGGAAGGGTTCTTCTTCAGGAAAGTGTACTTGCTTCTTACAAGAGATGGGGTGCTTGTATTCCAGCCTGGGAAAGACCCCCCACCCCAAGAGCCAAATGAGACATCTAAAAAGAAAGAGGTTTGCAAGAAAGGGAGGGAGTGGAAGCACATGGCCTGCTTTTCACAAATCAATGATGAAAATTGTGTCTCTCTTCAACTTGTGGTCAGGAAAATGACCATGGGTTGAAAAGTTTTGAAATTTCATCCTTCCCTTTAACAGAACCTGCATCTAAAATAGGTTGAAATGAAAACCCTTCAGTCCCTGCTCTCAGAACTGTGAAGTTCCTGGTGGGGGCGGTGGGGGGAGGCATGGCGGCAATGGGGAGAACCCAGGACCCTGGGCTTTCCATATGCCTGGGCAAAACAAGGTATTGCCATTCTTTCTCCATCAGAAATGTTTATGCTACAAAATGTTAATTCTACAAAAAGTATTAACCAAGTTTAGTGTCCATGAATTCTATCTAGAAAATTCTCAGTAAAAACTGACTTAGGAGGACTTTTCTCAAAATACCAAGTCCTAGGCCCTACCACAGATCAACCGAACCTGATTCCTTGGACAATAGGGTAAAACAGGGATCTGAGGTTTTTTCTCAAAGCTCTTCAAGTGATGCTGCACTCAAGTGAAAACAAGTGGTCTGAGGTCTGTAGACAGAAAGCTAGAGAGAGGAAGAGCTCTTACTCGATAACATGATTCCTGCTGGAAAGGGGATCCAGACCTTCCCAGAAGGAAAACACATTCATCCATCCTGAAATGCATGTTTCCTTTTCCTTTTCCTTCCTTATAGCTTATGCATCGACAGTCTCCCTGGTTAGACAGGGCTGCAAGATTGGAAGGGACTGTCCTTTGGTTTGTAGCACAGTCCTTCCTGAGTGGGAGCGAGTTGGCTCAGGAGGTTTCGTGGGGCAGTTGTTTCTCCACATGTACAATAAACCTGTTGACGTACCCAAAGATCGTTCTGCAGTTTAGAAACCAAGAATACCCTCTAAACCCAAACCCAAAACAAGTTTGACTTGCAGAAGGCCTGAGCCCTTCGATGACCATGAACATCATTTACCCTGTTCAAGGGTGCCTATCTTGTTAACACTGGGGCTGAGATTCACATCTGCGACTGAATCTCCTTGCCCTCTCTCAGGGATGGCAAGAGAGGGAATAAGAGTTGAAAAATCAGATGGCAACAAAAATGAACTCAAAATGGATCCTAGACATAAATGTAAAATGCAAAACCATAAAACTAAGAGCTAACATAGGCGAAAACCGACATGACTTAGGTATCAATCCCAGCCTTTTTATTTATTTTTAAATTTTTTAAAAAAGATTTTATTTGTTTATTTGACACAGAGAGAGGCAGCCAGCAAGAGAGGGAACACAAGCAGGGGGAGTGGGAGAGGAAGAAGCAGGCTCCCAGCGGAGCAGGGAGCCCAATGCTGGGCTCGGTCACAGGACTCTGGGATCACGCCCTGAGCCAAAGGCAGATGCTTAACAACTGAGCCACCCAGGTGCCCCCAATCCCAGCCTTTTTAGATACAATGCCAAAGACACAATTCATGGAAGAAAGAGTTGAGAAGCTGACTTCGTTAAAATTAAAACTTCTGTTCTGCAAAAGACAGTAACGAGAGAATTAGAAGATAAGCCGCAGACTATGGAAGGGAGTAAAGGAAGTTGTAGGGTTCTCACCACAAAACAGAGATTTCCTTAACCAGAGAACATACAGAAGAGATGGAAGCCTGATTCAGGGTGTTGGGATAACCTGATCAGGACCCTGTGATCTGTCTCCCCAGCTGTGCCCCTGGTCTTCATAGCAACTGCCCTAGTTTGGATCCTTAAGCCTCTGGACTATTTCACCTGTGTCATAATTGGTCTCCTTAGCTCCTGTATCTTTCCCATATAATTTTCTATATCCCCCATGGTATTTTAAAATTGCATTCTAAAATGCAAATCTAATTATGTCATTTCCCTGCTTAGACCCCTTTGATGGCTCCCCACTGCCTAGAGGACCAAGTCCAATCTGCTTAGCAAAGCACTGGAATCCTGGTCACCTCTAACTCTCATCTTCCGCTGCCCCTACAACACTATCCTAAGCTCTAGGCAGGTGAAGACATTAGCAATTCTCAAAGCGATACAACCTCACACTTCATATGTCATGCTTCTCCTGCCTGGAAGGCTCATCCCTGCTTTGTCCTTCTGGTGAATGGATTCAGCTCCGTCTTCAAGGACTGAGGCTCGATATGTCCTTCCTGTGTGAAGCTAAGCTTCTTTGAGCCCCAGGCAAGGTCAGTCACACTGGGAAGAGAGAGAAGTCAGCAGACCTTGGAATCAGACGCACCTGGTTGCAGAGCTCACCTTTGCCGCTTACCAGCTGGGTGAACCTGGACGATTTCTTATGCCTCATTTTTCTTATCTGCAGGACAGAGCTAATCATACCTCCATCATAACACTATTATAAAAATTAAATAAGATATGTATATATAATTCCTGATACATAAAAGATGCTCAGCTCTTGGAGCTATTATTAAAATTATTACTCTGTGTGAGTTAGGGTAAAGCTAAACTGCTGTGACAGAAATACTCTTAAAAGAACATCTAGGGGCACCTGGGTGGCACAGCGGTTAAGCGTCTGCCTTCGGCTCAGGGCGTGATCCTGGCATTATGGGATNTATTACTCTGTGTGAGTTAGGGTAAAGCTAAACTGCTGTGACAGAAATACTCTTAAAAGAACATCTAGGGGCGCCTGGGCGGCACAGCGGTTAAGCGTCTGCCTTCGGCTCAGGGCGTGATCCTGGCGTTATGGGATCGAGCCCCACATCAGGCTCCTCCACTATGAGCCTGCTTCTTCCTATCCCACTCCACCTGCTTGTGTTCCCTCTCTCACTGGCTGTCTCTATCTCTGTCAAATAAATAAATAAAATCTAAAAAAAAAAAAAAAAGAACATCTAGAGAAACGAAATGACCCTTGCTTGTTAGGGTTTGGGTTATGTGGGTGTAATATTTGTCCAAATCCAACAATTACACAATTACGGTTTGTGCTTTTCATTGTGTATGAAGTTTACTTCAAGAGAAAAAGAATTATTAAAGTCTAATTAATACTATGCATGCTGAAGAACTTAGGAGAAGTCTGCAATATACTGTGAATTATGTCCAGAAAGTAAGAAGGACTAATGGATGGTGGATGAATAGATGGGTGAAGAGATGGATAGATTTGTAATCATGAAGAAACGTATAGTAGAATGTCAGTGGTACAGTCCAGGTTGGGAGCATGTGGGTGTCCACTGTATAATTCCTTTAGCTTTGCTCTATGTTTAAAACTTCTCATAATAAAAAAAAATAGACTCGATCATAAAATGGTTTTAAAACTATAGTTGTTTTTTTCCCCTTCAAGTGACAGAACCGAAGTGAGTGTGCCAAGTGTGTGGGCAGTTCTGTTCCATCTGCTCCTTCAGGGGTGCCAGGCTGGTGGGCAGTGACTCAATTTCTTCTAGATTGTCTAGTCATTGCTCCCTCATTCCCTAGACCCAAGGACATTGTCCTCATTTGTGGCCAAAACGGAGCCACTGTGTCTCAGTTTCAGGGGAGAAAAAGAATGAAGTATGGTTATCCCTTAAAGCCTACACCCAGGTGTAGACAGCGTGCCTTCTGTCTATATTCCATTATGAGAACTGAGTCATGTGGCCCCATGGGACCTTAAAGGAAGACCAGAAAACATCTAGTTCTAACCTCAGGAAGAAGGTGAGTTTTTCCCACGCTGGGCTCTGTGAGAACACACCAGGAGGCCATTTATGCCGAATTGTAGTCATTTGGAACCCCCAGTGGAGTACTTGAGGACACAGTGTTTTACACATCTTGGAATTTCCAAAACTAAACATGGGGCCCGACATGACATGGGTCTTAAAGAGATGTTTGCTGAATGAATGAGTTTATGGAAGAATAAATAAAGGAACGAGGGGAAGAGTTAATCGTACCAACTTGGACCATACATTTTCCAGGATGTATCTACTTTATCTGTGGAAAGCAAGTCATCTCTTGATTTTGTAGATCTATAATACGTCAACTCATTCATGGCGCCTGGGTGGCTCAGTCGGTTAAGTGTCTGCCTTCTGCTCAGATCGTGATCCCGGGGTCCTGAGATCAAGCCCCGCAATGTGCTGCCTGCTCAGTGGGGAGTCTGCTTCTCTCTTTCCGTCTGCCCCTCCACCCGACTTGTGCTCTCTTTTGCTGTCTTTCAAATAAATAAATAAACAAAATCTTTAAAAATACATGCCAACTCGTTCAAATTAAGCAATTCTTTATTAATTTCAGCCTCCCTCCCATCTTTTCTCCTCCTTCTAACTTTATCTTCATGAGAGACAAAAATTACTATTTTGCAAAGTTTACCAAACAATATTAGATGATTTGGAAGGAAAATATTTAACCTAACTAAGAGTAGAAATGATTTTCCCCATTATTAAAGCGCTTGAGTAACACCAGTTTGGATTAAAATAATGTGAAATGGCATAGGAAAATTGTCTACTTATTACAATTGGCCCATAAGACATTTATTTGATTACCCTTTTTTTAAATTTATGTAAGTACTTGGAAGTAATATAATTGTTTTTCTTCCACTATATTCTGT
>NC_048218.1:12157911-12168199 GCF_002007445.2 Ailuropoda melanoleuca
GCTCCATGTGTGCTGATGGTCAGGCACAGGGCTGGGGTGTGGGAGCAGATTATAGGCTCCAGATAGCATCCAAACAGGACAAGCTTCCTTTCTCTTTGGGGTGGGAAGCAAGAGCTTGGTCCCACCAAGGCCACGGGTGAATGCAAGCATCCTCAAGGAGAGTCTTCAATAGCCTATGAACAGCAGATTCATGGCCTAGCCTGCCAAGAAAANGAAGAACTTAGGAGAAGTCTGCAATATACTGTGAATTATGTCCAGAAAGT
This sequence comes from Ailuropoda melanoleuca, assembly GCF_002007445.2. Classification (NCBI taxonomy): domain Eukaryota; kingdom Metazoa; phylum Chordata; class Mammalia; order Carnivora; family Ursidae; genus Ailuropoda; species Ailuropoda melanoleuca. The sequence goes on from NC_048218.1 coordinate 12,158,175, forward strand.
AAGAAGGACTAATGGATGGTGGATGAATAGATGGGTGAAGAGATGGATAGATTTGTAATCATGAAGAAACGTATAGTAGAATGTCAGTGGTACAGTCCAGGTTGGGAGCATGTGGGTGTCCACTGTATAATTCCTTTAGCTTTGCTCTATGTTTAAAACTTCTCATAATAAAAAAAAATAGACTCGATCATAAAATGGTTTTAAAACTATAGTTGTTTTTTTCCCCTTCAAGTGACAGAACCAAAGTGAGTGTGCCAAGTGTGTGGGCAGTTCTGTTCCATCTGCTCCTTCAGGGGTGCCAGGCTGGTGGGCAGTGACTCAATTTCTTCTAGATTGTCTAGTCATTGCTCCCTCATTCCCTAGACCCAAGGACATTGTCCTCATTTGTGGCCAAAACGGAGCCACTGTGTCTCAGTTTCAGGGGAGAAAAAGAATGAAGTATGGTTATCCCTTAAAGCCTACACCCAGGTGTAGACAGCGTGCCTTCTGTCTATATTCCATTATGAGAACTGAGTCATGTGGCCCCATGGGACCTTAAAGGAAGACCAGAAAACATCTAGTTCTAACCTCAGGAAGAAGGTGAGTTTTTCCCACGCTGGGCTCTGTGAGAACACACCAGGAGGCCATTTATGCCGAATTGTAGTCATTTGGAACCCCCAGTGGAGTACTTGAGGACACAGTGTTTTACACATCTTGGAATTTCCAAAACTAAACATGGGGCCCGACATGACATGGGTCTTAAAGAGATGTTTGCTGAATGAATGAGTTTATGGAAGAATAAATAAAGGAACGAGGGGAAGAGTTAATCGTACCAACTTGGACCATACATTTTCCAGGATGTATCTACTTTATCTGTGGAAAGCAAGTCATCTCTTGATTTTGTAGATCTATAATACGTCAACTCATTCATGGCGCCTGGGTGGCTCAGTCGGTTAAGTGTCTGCCTTCTGCTCAGATCGTGATCCCGGGGTCCTGAGATCAAGCCCCGCAATGTGCTGCCTGCTCAGTGGGGAGTCTGCTTCTCTCTTTCCGTCTGCCCCTCCACCCGACTTGTGCTCTCTTTTGCTGTCTTTCAAATAAATAAATAAACAAAATCTTTAAAAATACATGCCAACTCGTTCAAATTAAGCAATTCTTTATTAATTTCAGCCTCCCTCCCATCTTTTCTCCTCCTTCTAACTTTATCTTCATGAGAGACAAAAATTACTATTTTGCAAAGTTTACCAAACAATATTAGATGATTTGGAAGGAAAATATTTAACCTAACTAAGAGTAGAAATGATTTTCCCCATTATTAAAGCGCTTGAGTAACACCAGTTTGGATTAAAATAATGTGAAATGGCATAGGAAAATTGTCTACTTACTACAATTGGCCCATAAGACACTTATTTGATTACCCTTTTTTTAAATTTATGTAAGTACTTGGAAGTAATATAATTGTTTTTCTTCCACTATATTCTGTCATTCTAACTGTCATTAACTCATAGGGAGCTCTTTACCAACGGATTCAAATTATCGTGTTTTTACTGCACTTCTCCAGCATTTAATCTGAGATTTAAAGAAACATGATGCTGTTGCAAATGGCATTTAGCTCAAGCATTAATTGGATCACTATCAAAAAAATAGAATAGGAAATCTAATTTTCTCTCTATGTCTGATGGATTTGTCTTACAAAAGCTGCTGAATTGTCTTTTCCAATTCTCATGTCATTTCTTTCTGTACAATTCAGGGGCCTCCTGCTTTTTTGTGTTTACATCAAGACCTCCGCATGTAGTTCTGTGATAAATAGTAAATATCCTGGGTTCTTTTGACTAGATCTCCTTGTGTCTGTATATTGGAACTTACTTGAACAAGCTGGTATGATATGCAAATGCTAGCATGAAGCCACGGTAAGTTCTGATGGTTCAGGAATTGACTGTTAGAAGCAGGATCTCATTTGGATAGGTATGAACCTAAGATGTGTGCCTGACCAAAGAAGGTAGTGATACAAAACAGGGAGATATTTCTACAAGAAGATAAATAGGAAGAGGAATGGCTTGACACAGTTTGAGAATGAGGCAAAGAAGCCTGCAAAGGTCAGTGGTATAAAGAGACTGTTCTAAGCATGGGGTGACTAAGAAGACACCTGTTAACTGGGATGAGAATAAGAATAGAATGTCCCCAAGGTTTGGGATGAAGATACTTGTTGCTCCCCATGGGAGTTCTGGCCAGGTGGGTTAATGCTGGCTTTCTGCTTTTAGGGTTGCAAAGTTCAGGAGTCCCCAAGACCACCCTCAGGCTTAGTCATTTGCTCAAAGGCCTCACAGAACTCAGAAAAGTCATATGCTCATGGTTATGGTTTATTACAGAAAAAGGATATTGATTAAAATAGGCCAAGGAAAGAGGTGTATAGGGCAGGGTCCAGGAGTCATCAGACATGAGTTGTGCCAAGACCACCTATTTCTCCATGATACAATATCATGTGTGGCGACAAGCAGCAGATTATTATTAACCAGGGCAGTTCAAGCCTTGCAGTCCAGAGTTTTTATTGGGGCTCATCTGCATGGCTGAACTTTGTCTCCAGCTCCTCCAGACATTAAATTAATATATGGCCCAAGCCCCCCACCATAAATCACATTGTTAGCAAAGACTAAGGTCTAAAGCCCCCAGGTAAACAAAGGCAGGACATTCCAAGGACTTAGAGGTTATCTTCCAGGAGCTGAGGGCAAAAGGCCAAATCTTTATTTGACAAGGTAAATCCTCTACTGCACACAGGTGTCATTCTTGATCAGGGAGGCCTATCCTTGGATCCCCAGGGAAGATCAAAGGATCAACTATGCAGCAGAGGATCAGATAGAAACTCAACTGTCCTTGTATCCAAGGGGCAATCTCAGGATTATAACAGGAAATAAAACCCAACAGCCCAGATAGGGAAATGAGCAGACATGAAGAGGGAGGGCCTACGCAGGGCTGAGATACCAGGAGCTTGTTCTTACTGAGTGCTTGTCCTATGATGTGTATCTCTGATTTAAAAAATCCACCACTGGAGTGGTCCAACTGAAAAAACTTTTTAAAAATCCAACGAAATAGGTATTTGGAATCACATTGGTTATGACAACTAATTTGAGCGCCTGAGAGTTTCCAAGCTATATATAGCTTGAGCCGGCCATGGGGCAGATAGTGATATCCATAATAACTGATGCTCCATGTGTGCTGATGGTCAGGCACAGGGCTGGGGTGTGGGAGCAGATTATAGGCTCCAGATAGCATCCAAACAGGACAAGCTTCCTTTCTCTTTGGGGTGGGAAGCAAGAGCTTGGTCCCACCAAGGCCACGGGTGAATGCAAGCATCCTCAAGGAGAGTCTTCAATAGCCTATGAACAGCAGATTCATGGCCTAGCCTGCCAAGAAAAAAAATCCAATTCAGAACCAAGCTCTCCCCACCCCCAACCCACCTCTCAGACCAGATCAGATTGGATTTGAATGGGAGTATTGAGCGTCTCTAAGACAAAAGTCAGGTGGAGGGTCCCTGTGTAAAGATTGTGGCGGAGCCTGTAAGCAACACATTTATTTGATCGATCTGTATGTAATACTTACTGAACACCTTCTGTGTACCTGAGTAGACTGAGTTTCAGGGGAATCACCTTAAATCTTACTCTTAGGGAGCACTTAGGTTTCTCCCTAAGTCAAACGTATTATCAAACACCCACTAAGCGCTAGGAGCACATTCTCTTATTTGTCCAGGGTCTGTATGGATTCTGTGGTATCACCTGACTGTTCCCGTGAAAGGTGCTAGTTAGGATCTAGTTGTCTCTTTGCCTCCTCCTCCTGGATCCCATGGGTTTTAGAGCTCTGAAGAAGCTCTAGAAGCCCTGGTGAAAATGCTGATGTGGATGATCAAGAACAGGGTTCAAAAAATCAGCAATACAGTGATACTAGGGTAACGACTGGAGTCCACTCTGGTTGTCAGTTTCATCCTATAGAAATTGTTAAATATTTTGAATATCATCCTGGCTGGGCCCTCTCCTTGTCTTCTCCACCAGGGCTTTTTCTTCTCAAAGAAGAATCTGATCTTCTTGATGGACAAAGATGGCCTCAGGGGACACTTTCTGGAAACTTCCACTTCTCTTCTTGGATGGTAATTCTGCATCCTCCCCACCCCCCCACCCCCAGCCCAACATGACAAGCTCTAAGGATTCACCTCTGGACAATAAGCAAATCTTCAGAATCATTTCACTGGTTCATTCCCCCTCAGGGCCCAGCGTGGTGTTTGGTTCTGACAGGGCTCTATTGTGTGTGAGAAACTGTTCTGAAATCTCCCGACAAGAAACCAAGTCATATTACATTGCATTGTATGGGAAATCCACACCATTTCTGCCCGCCCTAGCGAGGTAATCACTGCCAATTCATGGTGCTATTGTGAAAATGAGTCATTTGGGAGCATGCCAAAATAGGCAAAGAAAGGAGGACAGCAACTTGGCCCGATGGATTTGGTGGCATTAAATAACACAGATTTAAACGTAGTGTACTTTGTGTTGTCGCGTCTTTAATCCTTGCTGAGACTGCTAATTAAAGAAAGACATTACCTCGATTTGTGACATTTGGTCCTGCGATTATATTACGCTTTAAAATGTTTTATTTGTCACTGGATAATATATGTACATGTTTAAAAACTCAAAATGATACGGAAATGTTCACATTAAGAAGTCACGTTCCTGATCTCCTCACATCCACCCTCCTCCTCCAGGTAACTAACCACCTTTGTATCATTTCATGTTTCGTTATGCAGATTCAAGCAATGAACCCTCCTCTTTAGTTAGGAGGTTCCTCCCTAGAGCTTGGCCTCCCCACTACAAGCTCAAGTTAACAGCTACATTCCCAGCCCCCCAGCAGCCAGGGTGCTGACATGTGATCTACGCTCAGTCAAAAGCACGCTCTCCAGGTTCTGAATCAGAAGGTGGTGACATGGCAAAGCAAGCATGGGGGAGAATCTTTCCTGCATCTCATTTCCAGAGACGGTGGAGCTCGTGGTTCAAGCTGCAGCTTCTTGGATCCAGGGCCGGGGGGTCAGTGTGCATACGAGGGCATTTGCTGAGCGAGATTACGTCCAGTCTAATGACTCTTAAATTTCGGGGCTCCTCACTTGAACGAGCCTCTTCCTAGGACCCAAAGGGGGTTCTAGCAATATGTTCACATGTTTTTATAAAATCTGTAAAAGCAAGCTATTTTATCTGCAATTGGTCAAGGCCACTGTCCCCTTCCACTCCAACTGACCATTTGTCACACTTCCTTTTGCGCTACGTCGTGCTGGCGTGGCTGCCACATTTTGGGGAACAAGTGAAGGGGACATGGGTTAGGATACATCTAGTTTGGGTTTAGTATGACACATTTATGTGGTTCATAATTACTTCCGTAGTCTTTGCTAGCCACCCTAAGGTCAGAGCGGCGGCCAGGAGCATTTCTACCACCCTTTGTGCCAATTCACCGAGCCTGATGACATGAAGGTACACGGTCGGGTTTTGTACTGGAGTATGGATGTGTCTTTAGAGCCGGGCCCTGGGATTATGTGGAGAGTGGAGGACAGCAAGATTCCAAAGGAACCCAGCCAGAAGCTGGTCTATGGAAAATTCTCCTAAATCTTCATGTCATAAATGAAACTCAATACATTTTCCCAAATCTGACAATAATCCAACAACTTTTCATGACACGGCCACTAATGGGTATGAGCTGGAAGGAACTTTTAAAAATTGCAAGTACTATAAAACAAATTTGGATCTTAGCCAGGTGACCATGTTTAACATCTGATGGGATGAAAGTGGCACTTTTTCTGTAAGGTCTTCCTCTCCAAAACCTACCATCCCGGTCTCTCCATGAGAAAAATTTTAGGCAAACCCAAACCGAGGGACATTCTACAAAATCTCTGAACCAGTAGTCCTCAAAACTGTCAAGGTTACCAAAAACAAGGAAACTCTGAGAAACTCAGAGTCTGGCAAAGCCCAAGGACACATGATGACAAAACGTTATGTGTTATCCTGGGTGACATTCTAGAACAGAAAAAGGAAATTAGGGAAAAAACAATGAAATTCAAGTAAGTGCAGAGTTTAGTGAATAGTAATGTATCAGTCAATGTTGTTTCATTACTGGTAACAAATGCAAATTGCAGAAAATGGGTGAGAGGTCACAGGAATTCTTTGTATTATCTTCACAACCGTCCTGTAAATCTGAAACTACTCTATATTAAAAAGACCACTTTAGGGGCGCCTGGGTGGTTCGGTCATTAAGCGTCTGCCTTTGGCTCAGGTCATGATCCCAGGGTCCTGGGATAGAGCCCCGCATCGGGCTCCCTGCCCAATGGAAAGCCTGCTTCTCCCTCTTCCACTCCCACTGCTTGTGTTCCCTCTCTCGCTGCCTCTGTCAAATAAATAAACAAAATCTTAAAAAAAAATAAAAAAGACCACTTTAAGAAGACATTTAGATCAACCATGCTAAAAGAACAAGTGACTTAACTCTTCTTTCTATGGAAAATATTATAAAATTAGATTTTATAACCTTGTGCTTCCACAACCAAAAAGGAAATGGAAAAATCTATTGTAGTGGTGTGTCAGGCAAAATATTAAAGAATTATGTGGTATTTCTAAATTTCATGATGTTTATGGTATTGATTTTTCCCCCTCATTCTGCATATTTACTTTTGTGCCTAATTTTCGTTTATGATTTTGTATTCTTTTTTCCTTAATAACAATCCCTCAAAAACCTGAGGGAGAAGATGATCTCAAATGGCATGTGGGCCCAGAGCCCCTGGATTTTAATATTAAATGTTTTAATATGAAATTTAAATATTATTTAAATAAATCCCTTTTTGCACAAATCTTCCATAGGTTATTTCTGCTGCCTGTCAATAAGAATTTGACAAAAATGTTGGGCATCATTTAAAGCGGTGTTTCTAAGCCCTGGTTGCCTTAGAGTCCCCTGGGGTCGGGGTGGGGTGGTGGTTAAAATATACTGATTCCAGAACAGTTAAGCCAGCGTTTCCAGGCATCAGCAGCGTTTCAGACTCCATGTGTGATTCTAATATGGAATCAAGGTTGCAAACCATCGAACAGAGTCTGGTCTCCAAGTGCTCCAAATCAGGGATTTATGCTGTGAGTCCTGATTTTGTGCCCATCATGGTGCCAAGTGTGAGGGATACACAGAAGTGTGACATAGACCATCCAGGAGCTTTCCATCTGGACAGCCTACAGTGGCGTCGGGTATCCGTTCTTCCTTGAAGGAGAGGCTGAAGAGAAAATTGAGTTCAGACTGCCTGCAGAGAGTAACATATGAAATGTGTCCAGGATAGCTGTGTTTTGCTTTATCACATCTATGGGGTGTCAAGAGATTCTGAAAAAGCGTTCTACGGATTCCCAGAAGCATCCAGTGAATTTGAGGCTATGAAGAATCTGCCATCAGATCTCTCAGCTTTGACATGAATGAGGGAAAAGATGATCTCAAATGGCCTGTGGGTCCAGAGCCCCTGCCGCCCCGGAGAAGGAAAGCAAATGGACTAGCACCCCACCAGCAACTTGGGTGTTAGGAAAACATAAAGGAAAAAAAAGAAATCCGCCCACAATGGCAACAAAAATAGAAAATCCCGAGGGGGGAAGTGTATAGGATCTAGGATCAGAACACCACAAACTTTACTGTCAGGTTTAAAAAAAAAATTCACTTCATAGATAGAAAGAACAGAGTTGGGAAAGCTTACCACTGAAAATATGTTTATTTATCCCAAACTAACTGCATTTACTCATTAGAATTTTAGCCTCTATCCCAAATAAAGTCATTTTTGGAACTTGACAATGATTTCCAAGTTGATTCTGCAGAATGTGTGAAATGGGTCAGTTTGGGTTTTGTTTTTGTTTGGGTTTTTTTTTTGAAGAAGGAAAGGCACTTGTCAGAAATTGAAACATATTTTTAAAGTGACAAAAATATAAACAGACTGATACTATCTTAGAAACCACTAAAGAGTAGAATAAACACCAAAGAAGTAGTTCTAGTTATACATAAGTAATCAGGAGATAAAATAAAAATAGTATTCCAATTAACGGGGAGGGACGAATCACTCGATTCATGATTTTGGAATAACCAGCTCACCATGTGGAAAAAAGCAAGACAGACTCCCACCTCATAACACCCATGGTAATAATTTGCATGTGGATTCTATATTTTTTTAAACGTGTAAAAGTCCAGGAAGGAAAAAGAGGGAAGATTTTACGTAAACTCGTAATAGGAAAAATGTTCTAAGCATAATACTAAAGGAAAAAAATCAATAAAACAACATATTGGGAGAAATGATTCTAAAAAATATTTTACTCTTATAAATCTAAAAAAAGCATGAAAGGTTAATTACATCTGGGAAAACAGCTGTAACATACCTCAAATAGAGGGTTTAATATACTTAAAAAGAGGGGCGCCTGCCCTTCAGCTCAGGGCGTGATCCCGGCGTTCTGGGATCGAGCCCCACATCGGGCTCCTCCGCTATGAACCTGCTTCTTCCTCTCCCACTCCCCCTGCTTGTGTTCCCTCTCTCGCTGGCTGTCTCTATCTCTGTCAAATAAATAAATAAAATCTTTAAAAAAANCGCTCAGTGGGGAGTCTGCCTCTGCCCCCTGTCCCGCTTGTGCTCGCTCTCAAATAAACAAATAAAATCTTTAAAAAAATACGTTAAAGGGAGAGAATAAGAAATATTCTTACAGTAAACAGAAATAGCCAAATAACGTCTGAAGAAAAAGGATTCGACCTCCTTATTCAATAGAATATATATATGAAAACAAAGAGAAGCCACTTTTTGCCTAACTGGGTTAGCAAACAGGATTCGACACTAAGTTCACCCCCAAAATACAAACTGATGTGTTGTTTCTGGAAGGCAGTTTGGCCACAGGTCTTCAAAACCTTACAAAGATGCATATCCTTGGGCTTAGCCATCTCCTTTTGGGGGAGTCATTCTAAGAAATGATGGCATAAAAGCACAAAGAGATAACATTAAGGACGTGTTTAGATGTTAGCAAAGCAAGGAAACCTTTTTTTTTGAGAGTTACATATCTGATACTTCAAAAAATACTAGAATCGGGGGGCCTGGGTGGCTCAGTCATTAAGCGTCTGCCTAGGGCTCAGGTCATGATCCCAGGCTCATGGGATTGAGCCCCGCATCAGGCTCTCTGCTCAGCGGGAAGCCTGCTTCGCCCTCTCCCACTCCCCCTGCTTGTGTTCCCTCTCTCGCTGTCTCTATCTCTGTCAAATAAATAAATAAAATCTTTTTTTAAAAAAGTACTAGAATCATTGTCATAGACAAACCAGAATCTTGTTGAAGCTCCTTTCTGGTTTACTGTTGTTTTCACTTGCTAATTTGGATGGGACAAGGGAACGGAGTGTGAGAAACCGTGATCTTCTCACTGTTTCAGTTATGTTTAGACGTCCACCCCGCTCTGTATAAAGATGCTCAACTACGGCTCTTCACATCACCGGTAATTTTCCTGGAAAGACTTTTTTTTTATATATATCCATTAGCAATATACTATAAATAGATAATTATTGTTTTTCCAGNGGAAAAATGTTCTAAGCATAATACTAAAGGAAAAAAATCAATAAAACAACATATTGGGAGAAATGATTCTAAAAAATATTTTACTCTTATAAATCTAAAAAAAGCATGAAAGGTTAATTACATCTGGGAAAACAGCTGTAACATACCTCAAATAGAGGGTTTAATATACTTAAAAAGAGGGGCGCCTGCCCTTCAGCTCAGGGCGTGATCCCGGCGTTCTGNAAAAAATATTTTTTAGCCTTGTATGCTGACATATTATATTCTTCCTTTATCCTTGCTTTTCAAAAAACAAATTCAAATTCCTTGCTTCGCATGGAAGAACAGAGTCTATTTCTGGAGGGCCCTTATAAACAAAGGATTTGCCTTCCTTCCCTCTGTGACTTTGACCTTGGCCTGCCCGTTCCCCGTTCTTTAGAGGGTTCACAACGTGGGTGGGGAGTCAGCCTAGAAAGCATGTGGCGAAGGA
>NC_048218.1:12168299-12182805 GCF_002007445.2 Ailuropoda melanoleuca
CTCACACGACTGCTTACAACATCCCATCTTGTCGAGGCCAGTCCAAGGATACCCCTCAAGTTCCTGGAGTCGATTACAAAGACAGGACAGCATTGGGATCCTCCAACACCAGCCCAGGGCACCTCTGACAGCCCACGGGGCCTCATATATGCCCAGCCTGGTCTGCATAATAATGACAGGAAGTGTGAGGACCTCGTCACTTCCTACATGGGCCTCTGGGGCTGCTCAGGTTGAGGGATCTCCCAAAAGTTCTAGAAGCAGCTGGAGAACTGAGATCAGCCCCTCTGGGATAATCCTATTGGGTGTGGACGTGGAGCCTGAGGCCTCTACAGACCTTGGCTCGTTTTGCGGATTTCTCTAGCACCTTCTCGAGAAAGGTCTCAGAGCAATGACGTTCTTCAAGCAGAGGAGGGACGAAGGCTGATGTTTACTGGGTTTTCTCTCACAAAGGAGACCAACTCGACAGCAGCTAAGGGCAAGGAGTCTAACCACTCGTGGGGCAGCTGAAGGACCCTGAAGTCCGGCCGGTCCACTCCTCTCAGTAAGGGGCAGAATGGACACTTAGAAGCGGCTATTTTATCCCAGGATCCTTGCCAATTCCTGGGGACAGCTTTCCCTGCCCTGGAAGGCCCTGCCTAGTGGCTGCAAGCCCACCTCACAGGCCTGCTGTTACTGCGAGCAGCCTCGCCTCAGCTTCCTTATCTGTAGAAGGCGTGTGAGAACAGCACCTGTTTCAGTAGATTGCTGTAAGGTTAGGTGTGAAATCTCGAGGGCAGTTTCCAGCACAGAGCCAGTGCTCAATAAATGCTAGGTATAGTGATTCAGAAGGCCAAGGTGACAGGCGCTCAATTCGCTCTTTCTGATCCAAAGGGGAGAAACAGGATTAACTGGACGGAGCTACTGGGAGATTTCTAATGCTTCCCAAAGAGGGGGAATGTAGTCGTCCACCAGAGAGGTGACCAGTCAACACAGCATAGATCCCCTTGACCTCCAGGCTCCTGCGTGCAGAAGCCGAGGCCTAGCTCACCCTCAGTGGGGGGCTCCCATGAGCTGGGACGCACAGACACAGGTGGACACAGGACTGCCCCCCCTTCCTGGGCAAAACCCAACTGTTAGGAGTTGAATTCTTATGTTGATGCTCTAACCCCCAGGACCTGAGAATGGGAGCACAGTTGGAAATGGGATCATTGCGGATTCGATTAGTTAAGGTGAGGTCACACCAGAGTAAGGTGGCCCCTGACCCAGTAGGACTGGTGTTTTTATAAAAGGGGGAAATCAGGACAAAGACACACACACACACACACACACACACACGAGGAACATTGTGTCAAGATGAAGGCAGAGATGGGGGAGGGATGACACATCCACAAGCCCAGGAACAGCCAAGAGGGCCAGGAAACCACCAGAAGCTAGGAGAGACGCCTGGAACAGCCTCCCAGCCCTCAGGAGGCAGCAACCGTGCAGACCCCTGATTTCAGACTTCCCGCCTCCAGGACCAGAAGACCGTCAGTCTCCGTGGTTCAAGCTCCCCAGTGCGTGGCACTTTGTAATGGCAGCCCGAGCAGACGGAAATACCAACCTGGAGATCCTTTCCTCGCTGCCAGTGGGACAGCCACGTTATCTTCTCTGTGGGCAGTGGCCCATTTTGTACCTTGTAACTTGAGTGCAGCAGGAGTCCGGCCGCCAAAGGGCGGCTCGTTGCAGACAAAGCCATTCTCAAAACGTTTCCAAGTGGAGCGCCTGCCACTCCAAGCCCCCTCACGAAGAGCAGGGCCTGGGAAGCCCTGGCTTTGGGGCAGGTTTAAATGACCCCCATCTAGAAGGAGTGCAGCCCTTTCCCGGTCAGTGATCAGAGCCCCACTGCTCAGATAAAAGCACCCGCAGGGCCACAGGGACAAAAGGAGAAAATAGGGAAAGAGACGTCCAAGGAAGGCGGGAAAGCCGTGAAAGGCCTCCCGCTCTGCCAGACTTCTAATGACCTGCTTTTAGGACAGGGCTCCCCTCCATCCAGACAATGGCTTAATTCAAGCTGGTAAGGCTGTCCTCCTTGTCCCAGGCCCATGCTAACAGTGTGTAGGCTGAACGCACCTTTTAAAACCAGAACCTACCGGCCTAAGCATCGTGGCGTTGAGCCCTCGGGGAGCACCTGGGAGGAGAGGCCCAAACCCGAGGCTCCAGCATCCGTCTCTCACAGATGCCTTAATAACAAACAGCGTCTTTCTAGCACTTCCTCTCTGTCAGGCATCCCCATGGGGATCTCCTGTGTGTTATGCCCTTTTCATCTTTTAACTGCTCTGGAAGTGGGTTCTTTCATTGTCCCATCTTGCCCATAAGGAAACTGAGGTGCAGAGGGTCGAGGAACTTGCCCAAGGCCACAGAGCTGATAGATGGTGGACCCAAGCCCCTGGGCCGAGCATCTTCCACCTCTGCTGTGGCCCCCCCACCCTGTAGGCCGTCCTCGGGCAGACAGCGGGCAGGGCAGGAGGACTGGGAGGGGCTCCTGATGTCCCGAGGAGCGAGGTCCAGGGCCCAGTATGGGCATCTTGTGTCCCTCTGGAGGCCACCGGCCCTGCAAAATGTAAAATCACACAATACGGAGGTCAAGATTCATACAGTCCCCATTTTTCTCACAAAGAGGCTGAGGTCTAGTGAGGTGGCATGACTGGCCCCAAATCCCAGAGCAAATTAGTGGCGAACCAGGCCAAGAGCAGCTGTCCCGGTTTCCCATCCAGCAATCTTTGTTCAAGACCATGTCTCGTTCTGTCTTAAGGAGAGGGACTGCTTTTCTTCCACAGCCTGAGAGACTCATAAAGGACGCCGGGAAACCCATTCTGGTCAAAAGGCTGTGAGGTATTGTTTGGGTTCGCAATGGCAGATCTTTCATGGAAGTTTGAAAAGCAGGACAGATACTGGGACTCCCAGTCCGGACAAGCTTTCGGCCTGTTGTAGGCAGACTCCCTTGAGGAAGACCAAATGTAGGCTGACATCTCCCAAGACCGTATTCTAGACGTGGAGTTGAGTGTACTAACCTTTTGCTAAAAGTCCCTCAGTCCTCCTATGTTTATTACACCAATCACTGATTAATGTTAGCTAAAGAAAAGGGAATCATTTTAATGGCATATTCAGAGATAGCTCAGAGCGCACTGCTGCTGGTTCTTGAGACATGTCTACAAAATCTGTCCATCTGTCCATCCATCCATCCATCCATCCATCTACCCATCCATCCATTAATTTACTGGGTCCTTACTTTGTGCAAAATAGTCCCCTAGACATTTGGATTTACAAAAGAACAAGACACGGTTCCTGCCCTTAGAAGAGCTTGCATTCTAGTGGTAGAGTCTGGTTGGAAACCTGTAACTACACTTCCATGTATTCAATAAGGGAAGTAACCAAACGGCTGAGGAGGCTGGAGAGAATTTCTTGGAGGGAGTGACGTCTAGTTGAGTAAGAATTTGCTAGGCAGAAAATGGTGGAGAGGGAGCGTATTCCAGATAGAGAGGCAAAGATGAGCAATAACGTGGTGTGGCTTGAGCAGGTCATGATCATGACCCTTGCATTAGTGTGAAATTCTAATTGTGTTTGCAGGGTGAGTTGACAACTCATCTCAATTAATTCTCCAGCAACCTTATTTTCAAGAAAGGAAATATGGCACTTGTTCAGGGTCACGGAACAGCACCGGTAGCTAACACCATGTGCCAGGCTCCCACAAGCCCTATGCATGAGACATTGGCTCTACTTCCTGGACAAGAAAACTGAGATTTAGAGAGGTTCGTGGACTCATCCAGGGTCACACTAGCTGGCAGCAGAGATCTGGACCGGTCCAGGTTACCCACATCCATGGGCTCTCCGGCTGATGGGACAGGATGAGCTTGGATGAGGGCACTGGTAGCAATCCCAGTACTGGAGTTGAAGCCTTGAGTCTTCGTCTCCTCCTCCATTAAATGTTTCCATGAGTTGCTCTCAAAGCAGCAGACAGGCTTGCCCAAGGAGATGCTGTGAACAACACAAGGGCAGAGCAAAGCCCCAGACCCAAGAGAGATGCCACAGGTTCCAGAAACAGACCTACTGTAGTCGCAGCCCCTGCTTTGTCCCCCAGCACTCACTGTCCCCTCCCTTCTCTCTCCATATGGATTTTATCCACAAGATAAAAATCAGAGCTTAGAAACTAAACAGACTCTACGAGACCTCTTTCACTGGCCAGGACAGCCCAGCACTGTTTTTCCAGATGTTGTCTGGGCCTGTTTCTAGGAGAGGCCAGAGGTAAAGAGTAGGGGTGAGGAAGCAAGTGCTGGAAGGTTAAGGGAAAACTGGATACCAGAACACCAGCCGGGGGTGGGGAGATCCGCGTCAACTGAACAAACACTGCGGGAAGGGGCCTGTGCCTCCTTCGCTTCATGTTTTAGGACCACCACCCCCGCTCTCCTCCTCCCTCCGCCCTCAGTCACCCACCACATATGCCGACTGCTTTCTTCCCGGTGAAGAGTTTAACAAAGCTCCAATGAAACATTAGGACAGCCCCATTTGTCGTTCTCAAATGCAGGCATACAAGGCCTGGTGAGGCTGGTTGGGGGGAGGGAGGCCCCAAAGCTGGTGGTGGCGGTGGGGTCAGTGCCTGGGGTGGGTCTCGGGTTCCTTTCTATTTACTTACATTTTGCTTCATAAAATAAGTCTGCAGATCAGTATCAAACTGTGAAGCCACCAGAATATTAAGACCAAGACATTCGTATTTTGCTGCTCAAACTTTGAATTTGGGGTTGGGGGTGGGGACCAACACTGTTATTGGATTGGCAAGTCAAGCAAGTCCACTGTATGTCAGCCCCATAGTTGTAAGAGGAAAGAAATTGTGTGCCATGCAATTATAAGTCAATGAAAGGGGAAAAAAAGAGTAATTGGTAGAGGACTAAGTGGGGATTCGAACCCTGGACAGGGTGGTCTAAGAGTCCATCACCTTAACCATCACACCATGGAAGCCACAAAACCTCACATCTATCTCTCTTGATATTGAGCATTTGCATTTCAACAGGCATGGCTAGGCCAGGCCACTAATCTTGTCAAAAGACCGAGAGGGTAAAAACTGGATCCCCTGCTCCCAGCTTTGGAACCTGAGGGACTGATGGTAAAAAGTCCTGTGGGGGAATGGGGTGGAGAATGGACTTCGGTCTGATCTGGAGGCTTGGAAGCCATCTGGCCAAGGATCTGTTTCACAAAGGATCACCTGCAGCAGAATCGCTCTGAGGGATAGTTAAAATGCAGAGTTCTGGACCCAGACACATAGACTCAGAATCTGGGGGGATGGGACTCCTGGAATCTACATTTTTAACAAACTCTCCCTCCCCCATGCCTCCCACACTGGTCATAGTAACACTGCTGTACAGCAGAGCTGGAGAAGGACCAGGTTAACTGCCTATGCCCAGCTCACCATTCCAACGTCACATCTCTCCACCCAGGGACCAGGGGCTCTGAGCTTGGCATGGGGATAAGAGGGTGACATTTGATAACATACAGATCGTTCATGTGTTATAGAGCAATTGTTGTCCACAACAATGGGACCCAATTGGGGTGCTGGGTTCTTCGGGATGTGTATCAGTCAGGGTTCTTCAAAGAAGAAAAAGCAATAGGATATACATACAGATGGATGGATGGATAGATAGGTAGATAGATAGACAGACAGATGCTATCTTTCTAAAGAGATTTCTTTAAAGGAATATGCTCATGTAATTATAGGGGCTGTCAAGTCCAAAATTTGTAGATTAGGCTAAAAGCCTGGATATTCAGACAGGAGTTGATGCTACGGTCTTGAGGCAGAATTTCTTCTTCTCTAGGAAACTTCAGTTCTTGGCTTTGAAGGCTTTTCAACTCATTGAATGGGGCCCCTCCGCCTTATCAAGGATAATCTCCTTTACTTAAAGTCAACTGCTTATAGATGTCAGCCACTCCTGTAGGATATCATCACAGCAACACCCAGATGAGTGTTTGGTTGGATAACTGGGTACATAGCCTAGCCAAGTTGGCGCATGAAACTAACCATCAGAGGATGTTTCTTAATCGATTTAATCTACCTACCCACGGTCAAATTGTAGGGAAAGAACACTTGTTGAAAAACACACCGTAACATAATTCTCCGGTTTATGGCAAAAGCTGACTTCAAAGAAAAAAGCAGAAGCATCCCACATCTGCTGCCAGATAGAATCTGTTGAAGCTAGTCAAGGCAGAGGGTCACTTCACTAATAAGAATCCCGGGTTCAGCAAGCAGGGGCCTCGAGTAATCCCGAGGGGTTTTCCCTCTCCTCCTGCCTCCTGGCAGCTGGAGCTCTCATCTCAAAATGAGCGCTTTAATTAAGGTGAATGTTTATAAGAACCAAAGAAAAGTAAAGCTGTGCCTTAATTACTTTGGCTCCAACCAAATAATTTTCCCATGTATTCTTTCTTTCTTACCAAGAATTTTTTTTAAGGTTTTATTTATTCATTTGAGAGAGAGAGACAGACAGAGAGAGCACAAGCAAGGGGAGAGGCAGAGGGAGAAGCAGACTCCCTGTTGAGCAGGGAGCCCGACGTGGGGCTCGATCTCAGGACCTGGAGATCATGACCTGAGCCGAAGGGAGATGCTTAACCATCTGAGCCACCCAGGTGCCCCTCTTACCAAGAATTTTTAACCAGAGGAGCAGAGGGGGAGGGCGGGGGTATGGTTGAGAGAAGGTTAATGTGTTCGTCTAGGTTGTGACTCTCAACATGGGTCTGTAGGTTCCCTGGAAACCCCTGCTATTATTACATATGAACTGTACGTGCGTGTGTAGTGTGTGTGTGTGTGTGTGTGTGTTTTAGTGCCATTTTTTATGTGAGGACAGTCTGCACTTTAATCAGATTCCCAAAAGGGTAAGTGACTCCCCAGTAGGTTAAGAACCTCCTCACAGAGTCTGGGAAAATCATACCGTAACCTCATTTAGAGAACAGCGAGGGGGCGGATCAGCCAGGAACCACTAAAAATGTGATTTTTAAAAAATAAACTTTAAAGGGCAGATTTAGGTCTGCAGCAAAAAATGAGTGGAAGGTACAGAGATTTGCCACCCTCCCTCTGCCTGCCCCCACTCCCATCTCCCCCTTGGTCAGCACCCCCCCACAAAACGGTACCTTTGTTATCATCCACAGAGCTGCAGGGACACACCACGATCACCCTGTGTCTGCAGGATACCTTAGGGCTTGCCCCCGGGGTTGTACACGCTATGTGTTTGCACAAACGTGTAATGACATGTATCCGTCACTAAAATATCATACAGAGGCACCGGGGTGGCTCAGTCGGCTGAGCGCCCGACTCTTGATCTCAGCTCAGGTCACGCCATGGAGCCCCACATCCGGCTCTGTGCTCAGGGGGGAGTCTGCTCGAGATTCTCTCTCTCCCCCTCGCCCTCTGCCCCTCCCCCCACCCCGCACTCACGCTCTCTCTCAAATAATAAATAAATAAATCTTCTAAAAAAATATGTCCTACAGCGTGGTTTCACTGCCCTAAAACTCCTCTGTGCTTCCCATATTCACCCCTGTCTCCCCTCCAAGCCCTAGAACCACTGAGCTATTTACTGTCTCCATGGTTTTGCCTTTTCCAGAATGTCATAGAGTTGGAATCCCACAGTATGGAGACTTCGCATATTGGCTTCTTTCACTTAGTCATGTGCATTTAAGGTTTCTCTATGTCTTTTCATGGCTTGACAGCCCATTTCTTTTAAGCACTGAATGATATTCCGTTGTGTGGAAGGACCCCAGTGTAGTTGTCCATTCACCTGCTGAAGGACAGCTTGGCTGCTTCCGAGTTTTGGCAGTTGGGCATAAAGCAGCCATAAGCTCGCATGTGCATGTTTACGTGTGGACGTAAGTTTTCAATCCCTTTGGGTGAATATCGGGGAGCATGAGTGCTGGACCAATATGAATGTTGTAGCCTGATGAGATTTTCTTTAAGCTTCGACTTGTGATTGAGCACCAATTAGCCCAGTGCATTGAAAGCAGATTGTCTATTCCTGAGAGTGGAGAAGCTTCTCTGTCTGAAACAGTAGGGTCTCAGACTGTCTGGGCAGAGGGTTCTGGAGCTGTGCAACCTAGGTTCAGATCCCGGCTCTGCCACTTACGAGCTGTGTGACCTGGGTGAGTTGCCTACCTTTTCTGTGCCAGTTTCCCCATGTGTTAGATGGGGACAGTAATGGTAGCTCCCCCGCCTCATGGGGTTGTGAGGTCTACGTGAGTTTACACATGCAAAGTGCTTACAGCAGTTTCCGGCTCCGCATAAATGTTAGATTCGATCCATTTGCGGAGGGGTTCATGGGTAGGCCCAGGAATCTGCATTTTTAACCAGCTCTCCTGGAGATTCCCTCTGCAGGCACACGTCACCACACCATTGTGCTGCTGGACATGCTACAAGGACCCCATGCTCCAAGCCCCAACGGTAGAGGCTGAGAGGTCCGAAGGCTGGGGGTGGGATTTGGAGCAGAAAGCCAGCTCTGCCATTGACGAGCTGTGTGACGGATCTAGCTTCTCAATTTCTCTGATTCTCAATCTCCCAGTCTGTACAATGGGCATGATGCTAGGAGCTCCTGCCCCAGTGCTCGGCTGTTCGGGATAAGTGAGGAGACCCACGTGAAGCACCACGCAGAGTGCCTGGCACCCTGGGGACCCAAAGGGCAGCTGCTGGCACAGTGTTTCTGTTATTATTATCCTTGTCGGCGGGCCCTGGGGTCTCTGCTCATCTGGCCGAGTCAGGGGAGGAAGGGGAGCGGAGAGGTGGCCAGACACGCTCCCGAACAATGGGATCTGGCCTCCCTGAAGGGAAAATGCTTCCAAAACGTGCTTGTATGTGTTTCCCTCTCCACACACTTTGGGGACAGGACCGAACCGCAAGCGACCTTCCCTGCGAGCTGGTAAATGCAGGCGTACCACGGAGCAATGCTTTCCTCGGACATTCTTGCAGGAAGACTATCTGCGGAAGACAAGGATGGGTCTTCGGTGGAAAAAAAAAAAAATCATTCACTCAAAACATCAATAATAATTATACTGAGAGAGGGAAATAGGGGAGAAATAAAAGCAAAGTCCCTCAAGGCTTACTGTAAGCCTAATGTGCAAATCCTGGCACCAACAACCTGCTAGCCCGGCATGTGGTCTTTGTACGCTGATGGAGCTTTAAGATAAATAGCTACCACACCCAGTGAGATATCTAATACGGTTGCACCCCGGGCTGAGGGCCAAAAGCATCTTACACAAACGTCATCGTCTCGCGCCTGTGGACAGGGNTCCCGGTGAAGACTTTAACAAAGCTCCAATGAAACATTAGGACAGCCCCATTTGTCGTTCTCAAATGCAGGCATACAAGGCCTGGTGAGGCTGGTTGGGGGGAGGGAGGCCCCAAAGCTGGTGGTGGCGGTGGGGTCAGTGCCTGGGGTGGGTCTCGGGTTCCTTTCTATTTACTTACATTTTGCTTCATAAAATAAGTCTGCAGATCAGTATCAAACTGTGAAGCCACCAGAATATCAAGACCAAGACATTCGTATTTTGCTGCTCAAACTTTGAATTTGGGGTTGGGGGTGGGGACCAACACTGTTATTGGATTGGCAAGTCAAGCAAGTCCACTGTATGTCAGCCCCATAGTTGTAAGAGGAAAGAAATTGTGTGCCATGCAATTATAAGTCAATGAAAGGGGAAAAAAAGAGTAATTGGTAGAGGACTAAGTGGGGATTCGAACCCTGGACAGGGCGGTCTAAGAGTCCATCACCTTAACCATCACACCATGGAAGCCACAAAACCTCACATCTATCTCTCTTGATATTGAGCATTTGCATTTCAACAGGCATGGCTAGGCCAGGCCACTAATCTTGTCAAAAGACCGAGAGGGTAAAAACTGGATCCCCTGCTCCCAGCTTTGGAACCTGAGGGACTGATGGTAAAAAGTCCTGTGGGGGAATGGGGTGGAGAATGGACTTCGGTCTGATCTGGAGGCTTGGAAGCCATCTGGCCAAGGATCTGTTTCACAAAGGATCACCTGCAGCAGAATCGCTCTGAGGGATAGTTAAAATGCAGAGTTCTGGACCCAGACACATAGACTCAGAATCTGGGGGGATGGGACTCCTGGAATCTACATTTTTAACAAACTCTCCCTCCCCCATGCCTCCCACACTGGTCATAGTAACACTGCTGTACAGCAGAGCTGGAGAAGGACCAGGTTAACTGCCTATGCCCAGCTCACCATTCCAACGTCACATCTCTCCACCCAGGGACCAGGGGCTCTGAGCTTGGCATGGGGATAAGAGGGTGACATTTGATAACATACAGATCGTTCATGTGTTATAGAGCAATTGTTGTCCACAACAATGGGACCCAATTGGGGTGCTGGGTTCTTCGGGATGTGTATCAGTCAGGGTTCTTCAAAGAAGAAAAAGCAATAGGATATACATACAGATGGATGGATGGATAGATAGGTAGATAGATAGACAGACAGATGCTATCTTTCTAAAGAGATTTCTTTAAAGGAATATGCTCATGTAATTATAGGGGCTGTCAAGTCCAAAATTTGTAGATTAGGCTAAAAGCCTGGATATTCAGACAGGAGTTGATGCTACGGTCTTGAGGCAGAATTTCTTCTTCTCTAGGAAACTTCAGTTCTTGGCTTTGAAGGCTTTTCAACTCATTGAATGGGGCCCCTCCGCCTTATCAAGGATAATCTCCTTTACTTAAAGTCAACTGCTTATAGATGTCAGCCACTCCTGTAGGATATCATCACAGCAACACCCAGATGAGTGTTTGGTTGGATAACTGGGTACATAGCCTAGCCAAGTTGGCGCATGAAACTAACCATCAGAGGATGTTTCTTAATCGATTTAATCTACCTACCCACGGTCAAATTGTAGGGAAAGAACACTTGTTGAAAAACACACCGTAACATAATTCTCCGGTTTATGGCAAAAGCTGACTTCAAAGAAAAAAGCAGAAGCATCCCACATCTGCTGCCAGATAGAATCTGTTGAAGCTAGTCAAGGCAGAGGGTCACTTTACTAATAAGAATCCCGGGTTCAGCAAGCAGGGGCCTCGAGTAATCCCGAGGGGT
Organism: Ailuropoda melanoleuca; assembly: GCF_002007445.2. Lineage (NCBI taxonomy): Eukaryota > Metazoa > Chordata > Mammalia > Carnivora > Ursidae > Ailuropoda > Ailuropoda melanoleuca. The sequence goes on from NC_048218.1 coordinate 12,179,377, forward strand.
TTTCCCTCTCCTCCTGCCTCCTGGCAGCTGGAGCTCTCATCTCAAAATGAGCGCTTTAATTAAGGTGAATGTTTATAAGAACCAAAGAAAAGTAAAGCTGTGCCTTAATTACTTTGGCTCCAACCAAATAATTTTCCCATGTATTCTTTCTTTCTTACCAAGAATTTTTTTTAAGGTTTTATTTATTCATTTGAGAGAGAGAGACAGACAGAGAGAGCACAAGCAAGGGGAGAGGCAGAGGGAGAAGCAGACTCCCTGTTGAGCAGGGAGCCTGACGTGGGGCTCGATCTCAGGATCTGGAGATCATGACCTGAGCCGAAGGGAGATGCTTAACCATCTGAGCCACCCAGGTGCCCCTCTTACCAAGAATTTTTAACCAGAGGAGCAGAGGGGGAGGGCGGGGGTATGGTTGAGAGAAGGTTAATGTGTTCGTCTAGGTTGTGACTCTCAACATGGGTCTGTAGGTTCCCTGGAAACCCCTGCTATTATTACATATGAACTGTACGTGCATGTGTAGTGTGTGTGTGTGTGTGTGTGTGTGTTAGTGCCATTTTTTATGTGAGGACAGTCTGCACTTTAATCAGATTCCCAAAAGGGTAAGTGACTCCCCAGTAGGTTAAGAACCTCCTCACAGAGTCTGGGAAAATCATACCGTAACCTCATTTAGAGAACAGCGAGGGGGCGGATCAGCCAGGAACCACTAAAAATGTGATTTTTAAAAAATAAACTTTAAAGGGCAGATTTAGGTCTGCAGCAAAAAATGAGTGGAAGGTACAGAGATTTGCCACCCTCCCTCTGCCTGCCCCCACTCCCATCTCCCCCTTGGTCAGCACCCCCCCACAAAACGGTACCTTTGTTATCATCCACAGAGCTGCAGGGACACACCACGATCACCCTGTGTCTGCAGGATACCTTAGGGCTTGCCCCCGGGGTTGTACACGCTATGTGTTTGCACAAACGTGTAATGACATGTATCCGTCACTAAAATATCATACAGAGGCACCGGGGTGGCTCAGTCGGCTGAGCGCCCGACTCTTGATCTCAGCTCAGGTCACGCCATGGAGCCCCACATCCGGCTCTGTGCTCAGGGGGGAGTCTGCTCGAGATTCTCTCTCTCCCCCTCGCCCTCTGCCCCTCCCCCCACCCCGCACTCACGCTCTCTCTCAAATAATAAATAAATAAATCTTCTAAAAAAATATGTCCTACAGCGTGGTTTCACTGCCCTAAAACTCCTCTGTGCTTCCCATATTCACCCCTGTCTCCCCTCCAAGCCCTAGAACCACTGAGCTATTTACTGTCTCCATGGTTTTGCCTTTTCCAGAATGTCATAGAGTTGGAATCCCACAGTATGGAGACTTCGCATATTGGCTTCTTTCACTTAGTCATGTGCATTTAAGGTTTCTCTATGTCTTTTCATGGCTCGACAGCCCATTTCTTTTAAGCACTGAATGATATTCCGTTGTGTGGAAGGACCCCAGTGTAGTTGTCCATTCACCTGCTGAAGGACAGCTTGGCTGCTTCCGAGTTTTGGCAGTTGGGCATAAAGCAGCCATAAGCTCGCATGTGCATGTTTACGTGTGGACGTAAGTTTTCAATCCCTTTGGGTGAATATCGGGGAGCATGAGTGCTGGACCAATATGAATGTTGTAGCCTGATGAGATTTTCTTTAAGCTTCGACTTGTGATTGAGCACCAATTAGCCCAGTGCATTGAAAGCAGATTGTCTATTCCTGAGAGTGGAGAAGCTTCTCTGTCTGAAACAGTAGGGTCTCAGACTGTCTGGGCAGAGGGTTCTGGAGCTGTGCAACCTAGGTTCAGATCCCGGCTCTGCCACTTACGAGCTGTGTGACCTGGGTGAGTTGCCTACCTTTTCTGTGCCAGTTTCCCCATGTGTTAGATGGGGACAGTAATGGTAGCTCCCCCGCCTCATGGGGCTGTGAGGTCTACGTGAGTTTACACATGCAAAGTGCTTACAGCAGTTTCCGACTCCGCATAAATGTTAGATTCGATCCATTTGCGGAGGGGTTCATGGGTAGGCCCAGGAATCTGCATTTTTAACCAGCTCTCCTGGAGATTCCCTCTGCAGGCACACGTCACCACACCATTGTGCTGCTGGACATGCTACAAGGACCCCATGCTCCAAGCCCCAACGGTAGAGGCTGAGAGGTCCGAAGGCTGGGGGTGGGATTTGGAGCAGAAAGCCAGCTCTGCCATTGATGAGCTGTGTGACGGATCTAGCTTCTCAATTTCTCTGATTCTCAATCTCCCAGTCTGTACAATGGGCATGATGCTAGGAGCTCCTGCCCCAGTGCTCGGCTGTTCGGGATAAGTGAGGAGACCCACGTGAAGCNCTGTGAGGTCTACGTGAGTTTACACATGCAAAGTGCTTACAGCAGTTTCCGACTCCGCATAAATGTTAGATTCGATCCATTTGCGGAGGGGTTCATGGGTAGGCCCAGGAATCTGCATTTTTAACCAGCTCTCCTGGAGATTCCCTCTGCAGGCACACGTCACCACACCATTGTGCTGCTGGACATGCTACAAGGACCCCATGCTCCAAGCCCCAACGGTAGAGGCTGAGAGGTCCGAAGGCTGGGGGTGGGATTTGGAGCAGAAAGCCAGCTCTGCCATTGACGAGCTGTGTGACGGATCTAGCTTCTCAATTTCTCTGATTCTCAATCTCCCAGTCTGTACAATGGGCATGATGCTAGGAGCTCCTGCCCCAGTGCTCGGCTGTTCGGGATAAGTGAGGAGACCCACGTGAAGCACCACGCAGAGTGCCTGGCACCCTGGGGACCCAAAGGGCAGCTGCTGGCACAGTGTTTCTGTTATTATTATCCTTGTCGGCGGGCCCTGGGGTCTCTGCTCATCTGGCTGAGTCAGGGGAGGAAGGGGAGCGGAGAGGTGGCCAGACACGCTCCCGAACAATGGGATCTGGCCTCCCTGAAGGGAAAATGCTTCCAAAACGTGCTTGTATGTGTTTCCCTCTCCACACACTTTGGGGACAGGACCGAACCGCAAGCGACCTTCCCTGCGAGCTGGTAAATGCAGGCGTACCACGGAGCAATGCTTTCCTCGGACATTCTTGCAGGAAGACTATCTGCGGAAGACAAGGATGGGTCTTCGGTGGAAAAAAAAAAAAATCATTCACTCAAAACATCAATAATAATTATACTGAGAGAGGGAAATAGGGGAGAAATAAAAGCAAAGTCCCTCAAGGCTTACTGTAAACCTAATGTGCAAATCCTGGCACCAACAACCTGCTAGCCCGGCATGTGGTCTTTGTACGCTGATGGAGCTTTAAGATAAATAGCTACCACGCCCAGTGAGATATCTAATACGGTTGCACCCCGGGCTGAGGGCCAAAAGCATCTTACACAAACGTCATCGTCTCGCGCCTGTGGACAGGGAATGCGTAGGAGCTGTGGGC
>NC_048218.1:12182905-12208648 GCF_002007445.2 Ailuropoda melanoleuca
TAAGAATAGGCAGACAGGTCGATGGACAAAAGCAAGCAGCAAGAGAACAGAAAGGAAAGAGGAAAACCCCTAAAGGGACAAGAAATGGCTGATGAATGGCACAGGGGGTGGATCTGTTTGGGGAAAAACGTTGCATCCCAATGCCCTGACCCATCATGATCGAGGACCATGACCCTGCAAGGGGAGACTGAGGCAAGAGGAAAACAGGTTGCCTCGGGGCTGACTCCCAGGGCTGCTGTTTCCGTCAGGTGACCCTGAGCAAGTGCCTCCTTGACCTGGCGACGGCCGTGGAAAGCTGGCCGGGAAACATAATAATTGATGAATTATTGATGAGTAGATGAATTATGTTTCTATAATAATTGATGGAGCGTGTTTATCATGATTATAGTGTTTATACATATATGAATATAACTGTACATACTTAAAATGTCTGAGCTCCTGTCTCCAACGCCTGTCCAGGAGCCTTGTAGGCACTTCGGGAAGGCTGGCTGAGTAAATGCTGATAGGTTTCACGGTGGGTACAGGGTTGCAGTCCCGAGCAGAGACCCGGTCGGTCCTCCTCTGGCTGCATGCTATTTAGACTTTGAGTTCCTAGGGGTGCAGGGAGGGGTGGTGACGGTCCTGGCTGAGATCCCACGTTGTCCACACGGTAAATATTTAGACCATTAACGTGGCAGAGTGGAGACCAGCAAGGTGAGCTCACAGCTAGCCCATGGCGTGGCCCAAGGCCTGGTCTCCAGGAGGTAGCGATGAATCTCTGAAAATTCCTGGGTAATGGGTACCTGAATACACACATAGGAGAGGGGGCCGGAGGGGGAGTCTTTTCCCGGATAGTCAGCGCGGCTCCTCACCAAAGTATGCCGGCACCCACTGAATGCCCGACATGGAGACGTCTGGCCCCCACAGTGAGGCTGATAATTCAGTGTAAGCTGGGGTCGCGTCCGCGGCCCCTGACTCGGGGCCAGACATGGCCTCATTCAACGGCTTGTTGACTCTTGCTGGGAACGGCAGTTCCGTGCATGGGGATTTTCAGTGCATCTCAGAGGATCACAGGGCCCTGGGGACAAAAGCCCCCCAGGACTTACTGTCAGCTTTGGAGTATGGCTCAGAGAACCTTTGCCCCCCTCTCCCTGCCTCTCCTCACCCACCCCCCGCCACTACAGAGTGGGAGAAAATCATGCCCGTTAAATGTTTGGAAAGGATTAATGCATAAAGCCAGATCAGATGGTTAGCTTTGGGGAGGGGCAAGGGAGGACAAAGTTAGAGCCTTCATTTCAACCTAGACTAAAATTAATTCCAGATGGCTTAAAGAATTAAATATAAAACATGGAGCCATTAAAAAAGAAACTTCAAAGGTGCCGTGGGGTAGAAGATGAGCCCAGAGATGAGCCTCTCGAACATAAAAGCCAGGCAAAGAGTCACAAAGAAAAGGCTTGCCAGATTTGAAAACCTAAAAACACAAACTTCTCCACATCAAAAAGACACCTAAAGAAAATTAAAGAGCAACTCAGAAAACACTTGCAACATATACAATAGGGTTAATATTATTACTATTTAAAGAGTTCTTACAAAACAAGAAGGAAGTGAAAAAAATAGTAAAACGGGCAGGGAATGCAAATTCATATTTCACAAAGAAATACAAATGTGAACATAGCAAAAACAGCTGGAAATCAAATAAGTGAAATAAAATATCATTTTACCTATCAAAATGAGCAAATATTTTTTGTAATAAATTTTTATTATGTTATGTTAGTCACCATACAGTACATCCCTAGTTTTTGATGCAATGTTCCATGATTCATTACTTGCGTATAACACCCAGCGCACCATGCAATACGTGCCCTCCTTACTACCCATCACCAGCCTATCCCAGTTCCCCACCCCCCTCCCCTCTGAAGCCCTCAGTTTGTTTCCCAGAGTCCATAGTCTCTCGTGGTTCATTCCCCCTTCTGTTTACCCCCCCTTCATTCTTCCCTTCCTTCTCCTACCGATCTTCCTGCTATTTCTTATGTTTCAAAATATTTTGAAAATTACATTGCTCTGAGGACATGATTATGATCACACAAGTACATTGTCGTGAATTAGACAGTCTTTCTGGAAAAGCAAAGCAGCACCATGTAGGAAAGAGATTAAATACATACCTACTCTTTGAAGGGCAGTCCCTGCCTGTGGACTCTATTTTAAGGAAATAATAAAACACATGAAGACATGCGGGGAGACTTACATCTGAAGACACCACTGCAGCATGACTTCTAACATTGGGAAACCGGGAGAGGCCCAGATGTCCGTGAGGTGGGACTTCATTGGAAAAAGGCACATCCAAGGGCCCCTGGGTGGCTCAGTCGGTCGAGTGTCGGACTCTTGGTTTCGGCTCAGGTCTTGATCTCAGGGTCCTGGGATTGAACCCCACATCTGGCTCTGAGTTGAGATTGAGATTCTCTCTCCCTCTGCCTATCCCCCCACTCACTCTCTCTCTCTCTCTCTCAAATAAATAAATAAATAAATCTTAAAAAGAAAAGGCACATCATGTGGGGTAGTATCAACCCACTAGTGATACTCATAGCTTAGTACTTGGTGAATAAAATGATGCGATTTGATATTTAAATCATCCCAGTTTTGAAGTCTCTCTCTCCCTACTTCTCTCTGTCTCTCTCTCATTTTCTTTGTCTTTCCTCTATATCTCTCTTTCTCTCTGTCTCACACACACAACTACAAGGAAATTAGCCAAAAAGATGGGTATCACAATTAATAATTTTTGTGCTTTTTTACAAGTATATAATACTTTTATGATCAGGGAAAAACCCACTTTCATATCGTAAAACACAGTGTGAATGAGACCCATCTCATAACCTGCTAGGCTACTGCCCAGGCTCCGCTAGCTACCTGCCCCTTAACTCTGATGACACACTTGCATGAACGTGGCCCCCCAGATACTGGAGCCATCGTTGATATATTTTAATAGACCACACAAAATGGTGACAACCTAGGATTCTAGTAAATTCTTCCACGGGGACTTTTGCACCAAGTTCCAGCCCGAGAGTTACCCGATGTGACTTGCCATCCTGACTGCTGAGAAATGGTGGAGTGAAGTGTCTCAGGCTGGTGGGGGTGGCAAGGGGCGGGGGGGGTGGGAAGCATGGCAGTGGGAGCCGAGGTCAGTAACTGTGACCTGTAGGCCAAATCCAGCTCACCGCCACCTCGCTCAGGGTGCAACCAGGAGATGAATGGTCATATAACTACCTACACAATATCTTCTGTTTTACCTCTTGGCCCACAAAGCCTAAAATATTTACTTGCTGGCCCTTCCCGCCCCCCACCCTCTCCCCCAACTTGGCGTCTGGCTATTTGGAGTTAGAATATAGGTGTGCTCAGGCAAACGTTAGTAACAATTTTCAACAAGCAGCACCTTCTGGAAAACTTTTTTAAAAAGTGGGAGATTACCTCTCGTTTGGGAGCCTTCTTCCCTGATACCACTGGCGAGGGTGGACAGTTTTGGTCTCTGTCTTCCCAGTAATTGGAAATTAGCTATCGATAAACCTTCACTGTAGGCAACCTTGTGTACTTAGCAATTCCACTTTTTGGCATTTGTGCTAAGGGAGTCAGCACATACGTGCATGGAGACGTAGCTGTGCAGACGTTCACTGTGGAAATGAAGCACTGGAGCCAGCTTCAAACGTCCAGCAGTCAGACATTTGTTGAACAAATTCTGGAAGGTCCATGCGATGCAGTATGACGAGGCCCTAATACACACATTACTGATAGACATGCAGAGACGCTATGACCTACTGGAGAGTAAAACACGTCACTAGCCGTCGCACGGTGTGAGCCCACTTCGTACGATGATCAGCCTGCCTACAAAAATTCCCCATATACATGAAGATGCCAGCAGCGCTTATCTCTGTGTGATGGGATAGGGGATAACTTTCATTTTCTTTGCTTCTCTGGACTTCGGGATTTTTCTACAGGGAACAGACGTTACTTATGCCTCTGTTCCCTTCCCTCCCCGACACCCTGACGAAGTAGACTGAAAACTGATGCCTATACCAGCATAACGACACGTCTTAGAACTTCTTGCAGAGTGCTGTACAAACACTATTTGGAATTAATTTTCATCTGGGTTGAAGTGAAGGATCTAACTTAATCCCTCTCCTCCCCACCCAAGGCTGATCAGCTGATACTTGGCAAATCCGTAAGGTGCGTGACTGTCTCCCGTTCTGTAGATTTTCAAGGTACCGTGTCTCTGTTATCTATGGCTGCAAGACAATATACCCCAAATTCTGTGGCTTAAAACAGCCACCAGTGTATTCTTTGTTCAAGGTGTTGCAATTTTGGATCGAGTTTGGTGGGGGGAGCTTGTCTCTGCTCCACATGGTGTCGGCTAAGGCTGGCTGAAATGATTCCACTTGGGTCATGTGTCTGAGGCCTCAGTTCTCATTATTGCAGGTTTGGGGGGTGATCCTGATTCTTCTCCATGTGGCTTCTTCACACGGTTAGCTTGCTTTTCCTCCTGTCATGCTCGTCTTAGGGCAGCTGGGCTGCTTATATGGCAGCTGGCTTCCCCAGAGTACAAAAGCAGAAGCTGATGGGTCTTTTTAAGAACAAACCCCAACTAGCACAGTGTCTCTTCTTCCACAAATGATTTGTTAAAGCATGCCCGGGCCCACCCTGATTCAAAGGTGGGGGGAAGGCTAGGATCGGTTGGGGGGATACCAAAGGAACAGTCTCCCCCACTCAGCACTTAAAGAAATCTTGCAACAAATTCTCTGGATATGTATACCAATTGATTACTCATACAATTTATATTTCCCTAGATAGGAATTCTTAAACTCAGCAAGAGCTGTGAAAGGATGGTTTGAGGTGCCTGGGTGGCTCTCAGTCAGTTAAGTGTTCAACTCTTGATTTCAGCTCAGGTCGTGATCTCAGGGTTGTGAGATCAAGCCCCGTGTTGGGCTTTGCACTCTAGTGCGTATCTGCTTGAGATTCTCTCTCTCTCTCTCTCTACCTCTATCTCTTCTCCTCCCCTTGCTTGCCCTCTTTCTCAAAATAAATAAATCAAAAATCTTAAAAAAAAAAAAGGATGGTTCATTATATATTTTACTACTAATTTACACCTCTCATTTGATATAGTGTGTATTTTATCAGTTCAAACATCTTAAAACGACTGCCTTTATACAGGCCACTCAATAAGATAACTGCCATCAAAATATCAACATCTACTTATCATTCCCTTAAATGCAGCTAATGGCACCAATAAATTTGAGCTCAAATATTGTTCAGGTTCCATATTTCTTTGGTGAGAATCAAAACAGCTAGGTGTTTTGGACACAGGTTCCAAAAACTTTCCAAACCATTTATCACAGGTCAGCGGGAAGGACTAAAGGGCGGGGGCGGGGGGGTGGCGACAGACCATCAGCTGAAGTCACTCTGGCCGTGGTGGGCGGCCGGGGTGTTGCCTGGTGGGTGGAGGGAAGTGTGGGAATTCTCCTGACCCCCTACCCACCCCCACCCCCACCTGCACCACCTCCCACAGCACCAGAATCTTGCTTCTCAGTTTTCTCTGCTCTCTTGGGCACTTTCAACCACTCCTTGTGTGTTGGGTCATTGCCAAAATATAAAACTCCAGTCCATCTGGGATTCAGACCGTAGCAGCACCCCACACGAACTGTCCACTGCCATGACTATCCTCTTTTCTCACCCAGGCCTGCTGCAGGAAGGCTTACCTTCACCGTCCGCTCTTCCTCCCCTCCCACTCATGCTCCTGTCCTCTCCCCACCTCCACTTTCCTCTCAGAGGTCCAGGCACAGCTCAGCCATGACCACCACCGCCGAACCCCCAGGAGATGCTCTTCAACCATGTGCCCAAACTTCTCTATGAGCACAGAACGCTTTGATCCTTCAGTCGATTCTTCCTGGGACTTTCTCCTCTTTGGCTTAGTCCTTAAGCATCTAGGTTCTCTTCCCATCACTCTGGCCAACCTCCTTAGTGGGCTCCTTTTTCTCTGCCCACACCTTGAATGTGGATGTGCCCTCACAAGGCTATGCTTGACCTTCTTTCTGTTCTCAAGGGCAGACCAGAGGTTCTTAATCTTGTGTCCAGGACCTCATGATGTCCATGGTTCTAGAACTGGAACCCATATGAAGATTTTTGAGTGTATTCTTTTTCTGGCAAGAGGACCAAAGCTTTCAGTAGATTCCCCAAGAATGCTGTGACCCATACAAGGGGAAGGCCATTGTCCTAGGCCATTTCACCTGCTGGTTTCATTGATGTCCCATAGGCTGAAGACTTTTGGATCTTCATCGCCAGCCCCTACGTCTTTCGTGTGTGTTCAACCCTGATGTCTCACGGTTACATCATTGTCTTCTCCTGGATCCTTTCCCCCTCTTACCAAAGCTCCCAGGCTAGAAAATGATCTCTTTTCCTCACCTCATATTCAACTGGTGGCCAAGCCCCTTAACTCCACTCCTTCCCATCACTCCTGGGCCCATATCTTTCCACCACCTCCACCTTTCTGTCTTGGTTTAAGTCAGGAGTTGGCAAGCTTTTTCTACAAAAGGCCAAACAATAAACATGTTAGGCTTTGTGGGCCATGTGGTGTGTGTCACCGTCAGTCAACTCCAAGCTCAAAGGCTACATAATACATACATAAATAAACGTGGCTCAGTTTCCATGAGCTATTCATGGACGTTGAAATTTGAATTTTATATAATTTTTGTTTAGAAAAACACTCACAGGACTGAAGAATTTTATATAATTTTTGTATGTCACGATATGTATTTTTTCAACTATTTAAAAACGCAAATTCCATGCTTAGCTTTCAGACCTTACACAAACAGATAGCAAGCCACATTTGGACATGGGTCATAGTTTGTCTACTCCTAGCTTTAGGACATCACATCTCTTGCCCAAAACAGTCTCCCTTCCTCCAGTATTCCCCCACTTAGCTCTGCCTGCCATGGTGCTTCACCTTCCTAAGAAAGAAGCTATGGGAGCCACTCTCTAGCTTAAAACCCTCCAACAGCTCCAGTAACCGCGGGAGTAGGATTTGTCAGCCTCGGACTAGGGACACTTGAGGCTGGATGATTCTCTGTTGCAGGGGGAGCTGTCCTGTAGGTCCTGTAGGATGTTTAACAGCATTCCCAGCCTCTACCTGTTAAATGCCAGTAGCCTCCCTACCTCCCTGGTGGTGACCATCAGAAATCCGTTCAGATACCGCAAGCTCGCCCCTGGTTGGGAACCAGTGATCTGGGAGGAAAGCACAAACTTCCTAGAAGAGCACGCAAGGTCCTCCCTGCCTCAGCCCTCCTCCCTCCCCACAGCACCTTGTGCTCCCCGTGCTCTACCACGTTAAGCCACTTTTGGTTTCCCAAGTTTGGCAAGCGTTTCCCATCTCTGTTCCCACCAGGAACCCCCTTCTCTCCTGCCCACTGGGCGAGTGCCCACTCGCCTTTCAACATGCGGTGTAGCCTGTCTTGTGCCTCTCTCCTCCATGGGGACATGTGAGTTTTTCCTCCACTGTGTCCTCCTCATGGTCACCCCTACTAACTTCCATCAAAGCCCCTAAGATCCCTTTAAGCCCTTGTTTTCATATTTGTCTCTCATCTTAGATCGTAAACTCCTTGAGAGCCTGGGTTGTGCCTTATTTGTCTCTGTCACCCCAGTGCTGGGTTGAATACGCAAATGGGTAAACTGAGGCTCAGTGTCTGTGAAGGTAGAGCCCAAGATCAAGAACTTGTGCAGTACAGCCAAGCCAGAAGACCAGTCTCCCCTAACCCCAAGTCTTCCACCTCCACTCTGCCACGAAGACCCCCAAGCCTCAGCTGTTGGTTTTGGTATCTGAAGACGTTCTCTTGCAAATACACAGTGATCGTTGCCGGGTGAGAAGGCTAAGTGGGAGAAGACCTTTGGGACATGCGTTACCACATCCTATGCCCGCAGACCCCCTATTAAAGCTCTGGGATTCTCTAGCTGTGCCGTGGGTGAGGGCAGACTGGCTTACAGCGTGGTGACAGGCCCCTGCACAAACACAGACCACGATGACCAAAAGGAATCAAGACAGCAGCCTCTCACCAGAGGCCGGGTCATTCGAGGTGAGTGCAAAGCCAATAAACACAAGATGTGCCCGGGTCCCGGCAACCTGGATCCTTGCATGTCACAGGGAATTTGCTAGCTGCTGTGAGCTGAGAAAAATTACTATAATTAATTCATACTAAAGCATAATATTATGACACATGATTTTTGCAACAGGGCTTCCGAGCACCTCAGAGCCACCAGCGCCCCACGGCTCGCAGCAGCCGGGCACAGCGGGAGACAAGTGACTCGGGAGGGGTTTTAGGAAAACACTCACAGGACTGAAGACATCAAGCACCTGTTTTCTGTTTTAGAAACCCAAAGCTTAATAAGTCATGGAGGTCACCAAGAGGATTCAGAAACAAAGGCAAGACATTGAGAAATGGCCCGGACCTTCTGAAGGCTGGGACAGTCCTGCTGGTGCTACTAAGAGGAGGCAGTGCCACCCGCAAAGGCCACCTAGTGCTGGCAACCTTACCCATCCAACAGCCCAAGCCCCTGGTTTGGACATGGAGTATGGGGCTTGAGCGCTCAGCCCTCTGGACTTCATTGAGAAAGTTTCCTCTGCCTGAGTCAGGACCCTTCTCCTCCTCCCACACTTCCCTCCCACGTGTAAACCACCATCACTCTGTGCCCAGGGAAGGAAGCCAGGAATATAGGACTGCCTCTCCTTTCCCCAGACCCCCCACTTGAGAGCACACAGCAGGAGGGATTGGGGAGTTATAGACCTTGACACCTGACAGCTGGAAGGTGGGCCGTGACCGTCTCTCCAACTGTGCGTCTTACAGAGGAGGAGCCCGAGGCCATGGACGGCAATCACCTGCCAGGGGCGGGGGGGAGGGGTCACTTGCTAGGATCAGATTGAACGGGCTCTAAAGCTCTCATCTCTCCAAAGGTCCAGCAGTACAGGATGGGTCCCCTAAATGGTGGCATTTCCCCAGCAGACAGCTATGCAGGCTTCGAGAGAGTGAGGGCACTCTTGAAGGGTTCCTATGGAACAATCATCAAGATACATCGCAAGGTGAAAAAGAGAAAGGTGCCGAACTTCACTTGGGCGAAGGAGAGATTAAATATACGTATTTGCTGTCACGGGCTGAATTGTATCTCCCAGAAAGATAGGTCTCCGTCCCAACCCTCAGTACTGGTGGCTGAGACCTTATTTAGAAATAGGGCCTTTGCAGATGTAAACAGGGTGAGGATTTTGAGATGAGATCATCCTGGACTTAAGGTGGGCCTTAAATCCAATTATAAGGTAAGAGAAAGGAGAAGCCTATTTGATTCACAGAAAAAAGGCCACTTGGAAATGGAGGCAGAGGTTGGAATTATGCTGCCATGAGCCCAAGGACACCTGGGGCTGCCAGAGCCTGGAAGAGGCCAGGAAGGACCTTCCCCAGAGCCTTCAGAGGGAGCATGGCCCGCTGACACCTTGGTTTTGGACTTCTGGCCTCCGAAACAAGGAGAGAGTAAATCTGTGTTATTTTAAGCTGCCCAGTTTGTGGCCATTTGCTATGGCAGCTGCAGAAAATGAACACAGATGCTAACTGATAAGAATATTTTTGGAAAGGAATTTAGAGTTTATTGACTATGAGATCAATATAAAAAAAATAACCATAGAATTTCTATATATAGGTCATACATTATTAGAAAATAAAAAAATTTAAGCCATCCCATTTATATCAGGGTCAAATCTATTAAATTCATAGGAATAAATGTAACAAAAGATATGCAAGACTTCTACCCAAAAAGTTTTAAATGTTAAGAAAAATTAAAGAAGGTTTAAATACATGAAGGTATATGTTTTGTTTATGGATTGGAAGGTTCAATAATGTAAAGATACTAGTTCCTTCCCAAATGGATTGATCCAATTGCTATGTATAGTAGCTGTAACTACAGTCAAAATCTAGGTATTTGTGAAAATTGAGAAGTTGATTCGAAAATGTGTCTGGAAGTTCAAAAGTTCAAGAGGAGCCGAGACAGTCCCGGCAGACAACAGAGCTGAAGCTCTTACCGTACCTGGAAACCAAGATTTATCATAGAGCTGCCGTCATGAAGGTAGTGCGTTATTGGCACAAAGACGAGAGGAACAGACCCCTGGAAGAGGACAGGACATCCAGGACCCGTGTCGCATGTGCGTGAACATCTTTGCTTTTGTTACACAATGCAAGATTCGTGCGGTAGGGCAGGGGAAGGAGGGGCTTTTTGGTAAATGGCTCTAAGCCAGTTGACTATAAGGAAATCTCTGTCTCTTGCCAGCCACCTCGCATACTACATAGAAATCAATTCCAGATCAACTGTAGCTCTACATGGGAACAACAAAACCATAACGGTTCTGGAAATAAAACAGAGGAACGTCTAAATGACATAGGCGTAAGCCAAGATTTCTTAAAGACACATAAAACAATTACCATGGTGGAAAACATTGATTTACTGGATTTCACCCAAATCAAGAACTTGTATTCATCAAAAGACACTATTAAAAGAGTGGGGGGGAGCAGGAGGGCCTGGGTGGCTCATTTGGTTAGGTTTCTGCCTTGGGCTCAGGTCATGATCTCAGGGTCATGGGATCAAGTCTTACGTCTTACGTAGGGTTCCTTGCTCAGCAGGGAGTCTGCTTCTCCCTCTCCCTCTGCCTCTCACCCCGTGCACATGAGTTCGTTCTCTCTCTGTCAAGTGAATGGATAAAATCTTTAAAAAATTAAAAAAGAGTGGAATGGGAAGCCATAGAAGGGGATAAGACATCTGCATTCTATCCGTCTGACAAAAGACGTATCCAGACTATATAAACCAATTCTCTAATTAAACAACAGCAAAAAGACAGCCCAAAGGAAAATAATGGTTAAGAAGTTTGAACAGGCACCTCATAAAAAAGGCTCTCCTAATGAGCCGATTAGATGATGATAGATAGATAGATAGATGATAAAAGCTTGTGATAATTTGATATGGCAAATAACACAGATGCCTGGAACATTTTTGGAAATGAATTTGGGTCTTAAATTGCCTTAGATCACGCATCTGCTATGGATCAGGCCTTGCTGAGTCCCCAGCCAGGAGATCTTTAATTATCTGAAAAAATAAACTCAGTGAAAATAAAAAGGCGCTCGGTCTCATTGGTCATCAGAGAAATGCAAATTAAAGCCATAAGAAAACCCATACACACCCATCAGAACAACCAAAACAAAGAAGACTGACAATACCACTTGGGAGCAGCTGGAACAGTTGATATCCTGCTGGCAGAAGGTATAACACCGCTCTGGAAAGAAAATCTTGGCAGCATCCCCCAAAGATGTATCTGTCCGAACGTTTATCCAAAGACGCGAACCAGGGCGCTTGTAGCCGCATTATTAGTAATGGCTCAGAAATGAGAGAGCCCGAACACCCATCAGCAAGAGAATGCCACAGGAAGCCGGATACACTCACAAAACGGAATACTAAGTAACAATGAATGCATGCATCACAGCTACAAGCAGAAACACAACGTAAGGGGCAGAAGCCAGCCTCAAAATAAGACAAATCTGTTATGTGTAAGCAGTAACCTACAAGGTTAGAACTCAGGGTAGAAGAAAGGACCCAGCAATTGGGAGGATGTCTCCCATCCTGATAAACTTCCATTTCTTGACGTGGGTTGTGGTTATGCTAGTGTGTTCGTTTGTGATGATTCCCTGAATTGCCTGTTTATGACCTTCGTGTGTGTGATCTAAACTGTCATGTATGTATGTTAGACACCAATGAAAATTTTCTTCTAAAAACCTTGAGGGAAGACCAGAAAAGCTCAGACATCCACCCCCCCCCGAAAAAACCCTTAAAGGTCTAAAAACAATATTAATTGCTGAGGAGGTAGAAATTAAAGGTGTTTATTTATTTATTTATTTGACAGAGAGAGAGGGAGAGAGAGAGAGCAAGCACAAGCAGGAGGAGCGGGAGAGGAAGAAGCAGGCTCCCCACTGAGCAGGGAGCCCCATACAGAGCTCGATCCCAGCATCCTGAGACCATGACCCCAGCGGAAGGCAGGCACTTAACGGACTGAACCACCCAGATCCCCCAGGGCAATACAATGTTTAAAAATAAATTCTAATTACACATTTCTCCTTCCCTTGCTCCTCTTGCTGCATACCTTTGGGTAGTAGAAACAGCTCCCACAGGGAGACAGCAGGGCTGGGAGGAGGGAGGTAGAGGGGAAGATGGGGAGAGATGAGCAGGGGTACTGGAATCAGAAAAAAACACTGCTGGATCCCTGTCTCACATCGAGGTCTTTCATCCATTCGGAGTTCATCTTTGTGTATGGTGTGAGAGAGTGATCAAGTTTTATTCTTTTGCATATAGCTGTCCAATTTTCCCAGCACCATTTATTGAAGAGACTGGCTTTTTTCCATTGGATGTTTTTTCCTGCTTTGTCAAAGATTAGTTGCCCAAAGAGCCGAGGGTCCATTTCTGGGTTCTCTATTCTGTTCCATTGGTCTATGTGTCTGTTTTTGTGCCAGTACCATGCTGTCTTTGTGATCACAGCTTTGTAGTACAGCTCNAGAGAACATAGGCTGCAACATCTTTGACATTGGCCATGGCAACTTTTTTCATGACACATCTCCAAAGGCAAGAGAAACAAAAGAAAAAATGAACTTGTGGGACTTCATCAAGATAAAAAGCTTCTGCACAGCCAAGGAAACAGTCAAAAAAACTAAGAGACAGCCCACAGAATGGGAGAATATATTTGCAAAGGACACCNCTACAGATAAGACTGGTATCCAAGATCAACAAAGAACTTCTCAAACTCAATACATGAGAAACAAATAAACAATCAAAAAATGGGCAGAAGATATGAACAGACACTTTTCCAATGAAGACATACAAATGGCTAACAGACACAAAAAAAATGTTCAAAATCATTAGCCATTCAGGGAAATTCAAATCAAAACCACACTGAGATACCACCTTACGCCAGTTAGAATGGCAAAGATAGACAAGGCAAGAAACAACAATTGTTGGAGAGGATGTGGAGAAAGGGGATCCCTCCTACATTGTTGGTGGGAATGCAAGTTGGTACAGCCACTCTGGAAAACAGTGTGGAGGTCCCTTAAAAAGTTAAAAATTGAACTACCCTATGACCCAGCCATTGCACTACTGGGTGTTTACCCCAAAGATACAGACGTAGTAAANTTAAGATACCACCTTATTCTAGTTAGAATGGCAAAAATGGACAAGGCAGGAAACAACAACTGTTGGAGAGGATGTGGAGAAAGGGGATCCCTCCTACATTGTTGGTGGGAATGCAAGTTGGTACAGCCACTCTGGAAAACAGTGTGGAGGTCCCTTAAAAAGTTAAAAATTGAACTACCCTATGACCCAGCCATTGCACTACTGGGTGTTTACCCCAAAGATACAGACGTAGTAAAGAGAAGGGCCATATGCACCCCAATGTTCATAGCTGCATTGTCCACAATAGCCAAATCATGGAAGGAGCCGAGATGCCCTTCAACAGATGACTGGATTAAGAAGCTGTGGTCCATATATACAATGGAATATTACTCAGCTATCAGAAAGAACGAATTCTCAACATTTGCTGCAACATGGACGGCACTGGAGGAGATAATGCTAAGTGAAATAAGTCAAGCAGAGAAAGACAATTATCATATGATTTCTCTCNGATTAAGAAGATGTGGTCCATATAGACAATGGAATATTACTCAGCCATCAGAAAGAACAATTACCCACCATTTGCAGCAACATGGACAGGACTGGAGGNAGATAATGCTAAGTGAAATAAGTCAAGCAGAGAAAGACAATTATCATATGGTTTCACTCATTTACAGAACATAAGAAATAGGAAGATCGGTAGGAGAAGAAAGGGAAGAATGAAGGGGGGGGTAAACAGAAGGGGGAATGAACCATGAGAGACTATGGACTCTGGGAAACAAACTGAGGGCTTCGGGGGTGGGGGGGACTGGGATAGGCCGGTGATGGGTAGTAAGGAGGGCATGTATTGCATGGACCACTGGGTGTTATATGCAAATAATGAATCATGGAACATTGCATCAAACACTAAGGATGTACTGTATGGTGACATAACATAAAAAAAAATTATTATTTAAAAAAAAATAAAGAAAAAAAAGAAAAAACACTGCTTGAAACCTTTTCAAATTCCACATTCATTTGGCTACCGGCCGGCATTTTTAAAACCACAGATGTTCCCGAGGGTTGATAGCCACTCACAGTATAGCCTGGAGCTATGGGTTTACCTTCCTCCAGTGCCCACTGCCCTGATCAGTGCTCAGGAATGGGCCCATTTGGGCGGAAAGGAGAGAAGACAGTTCTATATTTAAATCAGCTCAGTAGGGAAAGGTCAGGCTTCGATGGGTAATTGTTATAGGCCACCCAAGGGACAGCAGGGAAGTCCCAGGCACATAGAGGGACAAGGGGAAAAGGGTATTCAAGAGCCCAGAAAATAGAATGCACAGTTTCCCAGGAATACCAAGTGTCCACCCCAGCAATGAGCGTTTCCATTCTTGCTGACCATGCCCCCCATTGGAGGTAATCAGAGATCTGGCTCATTCACAGTCTCACCTGAGCTGCTGGTGTCGGCCTCTGCCCGTGACCAATGGGATGCCCAGCCCAGCTCTGCCCCTGGAAAGCTGTCAAACCCGCAGGCTCAGCCCTGCCCCACTCTTGAGGGCCTGATGGAGGACAAATGGAGAAGCCCGGGTCCCACCGATCAGGGAATCATAGTGACCTGGGGGCCCACACCAGCTGCCCTATGGCTGCCATTTCCTCCCACAGACCCGCCCCAGTTCCCTGAGCACCAGCCGAGGCACCCCCGTCGCACTCTGCTCCCCCAGCCCACGCCAGCCTTGCTGCACCCCCAGTCCCCCCACCAGCTGGCTGGAGCCCAGCACACTTGCCTCACCTTGGATGGCTCCTCTCACCACCCGGGAGCTCCACTGGGTCAAGAGGAAAACCGCGGCTGCTGGCAAACAGCCACATGGGATTGGCTGGGCGCGGGCACTGTCCTAAGCACTAACCCAGTGTCACGGCAACACCTCCGGCCCCCTGTGCAAGGCAGGTACCACTGATGAGCAATCGTATTCTGCATAGAGAAACGGAGGCACAGAGAGGTTAGGTGACCTTGCTGAGGGCATGCAGGTAGCACCGCGCGGTAGCGGGGGTCAGACTCTTCACCACCGGGCTGTGCGGGCTCAGCAGTGAGAATGCTGGTCCAGCCTCCAAGTGAGACCCGCCGCGGCAGTGACCACACGCAGCGAACAGGCGAGAAGCTTCCAAAGGGGCAGCAGGCGCGAAGCTTCCCCTCTGCAGCCCTGTCAGCCTCCCAGTCCCGGCGGGGGCTCCAGGACCAGCAGCTCAGGAGGACGGCAGCCTCGGCCCCAGAGCCACTGGCCGTGCTGGGCTGTAAAGCCGCTGTCCTGGGGTCCCGCCATCCGAGTCCTCCCCCTCCTCCTCCTCTCCCCCCATAGCTTCCTTTTGCTGCCCTGACCTGCCCCAGCGAGGATGTGAGCTCAGGGCGCCCACAGGCCTCACTACACAAACACTGTGCGCTGAACAGACTCTGTGTGCTGGTCTTTCTCCAGATTCACACCGGCCCTTCTCTGGCCTGCCGGGGGGCCCCAGGCCACGGGATCCCCGGCCCGTGTGTGGTGGGGTCCTCCAGCGGTAAATGGGGGTGCAGGAGCGGAGAGGGTGAGGGCCGGTTTCGGGTTCCCTCCCAGCTGTGTCTCCTGGATGACAGCTCCTCCCCGGGCCCAGATGACACCACGTCCCCCTCCAGCCTCCAGACCCAGGACTGGGAACGGCTTCTCGGGTGGGTGGCTAGCGACGGGGTTTCCCCAGACTCTCTCCTCCCCCCACCCCTGCCGCAGCTCCAGACCCAGCGTTCTGCACACTGTTCCTCCGCACCAAGTGGATGAGAGGCTGCTCGCCGCAATCTTGTCCGATGTATCAGCACCTCTCCTTTTGCGTGTATGAGAGTTACGTACCTTCTGTGTCAGCATGATTTTTCTGTCTTCAAATTTTAAAAAAATTTGCAGCTTTATTTTATACTGTCCTCTGTTACTGACGTACCAACGAAGTGAGAGTGCCTTGTGTCTGCTTTGTCATTTGTGTACCTGTGTGTGTTTGCCACAAGGGAAAACTGTTTAACTGGATAAAATTTAGAAACATCTAAACAATACACAATATCTTTAAAAAGTTTTTAAAATACCAAAATCTAAACATTGGTGGCAAAATGTAAACTTTCCTAAACTAATCTATGAGTTTAGGGATAATCTAATACAAATATTATGAAATTGGAATGGGGTGCTGTTATTTAGGGTTTAAAAAAATTTTTTTTAAAAAGAGTGAAAATTTATTCAGATAAATATTAAATTACTCCTACAGACTTTTCCTACAGGTTCATGTGTTTCACAACGAACGGCACACGGAAACGCTCTTGCCAACAGAAATGGTCTTTACTGATGTGACTGCATCGACGCCAGATTTCAATGACGGTTCCAGTCATGGGGCCCTCTGATTTAGGTCAAAATACAAGAATTATAGCATTTAATTCTAGAAGATTGGGTGATGTGGAGACACGAACACATGCAGATGGTCGTGAATGTTGGGGACCCCGCTGCCATGAGCCGAATCACACCTGCAGGTGACCCTGGATCCTGGAGCCCTCATGGTGTGATCTTCCTCCTTCCTGGGGGGGCCCGAGGACCCCGGGGACCCGCTGACACTTTCAAGCCTCCTTGGGCTCCTAGTGGAACAGTGGGAGCAACACGTCCGCTTGGGAAAGGCGGGCCGTTGGATTTGATGTTGGCCGGCGGGCGCCCGTGGTGATCACTTCTTAGCTCCTTGAGCTTTCTCTCGGTCAGCACAGCTGCCGCCCGGCCTTCTGGAGCTCTCTTCTCCTGAAGAGGACCTCCTGGTGACCGTGGCAGGTGCTTCTCTCCAACTCCTTGTCCAGGTCTTTGGCCGTCTTCCCGGAGAGGTTGCAAATCGGACACGTGGAGCTCGTGTTTCCGCACAGTCTGGCCAGTGTCTTCTCAATTGCCAAGTGGTGCATTTCCTCCTCAATTTTCTTTGAAGTTGCGAGATGTGTTCTTGATGTAATTCAGGCAGAATTCGAAGCTTCAGCCACTGAATCTCACTTTCACGCTGTGAATTTTCACGCTGCAAAGATGCTTCCTCAGTTTGGAGGCTTGTTCTTTGTCTCGTAAGCTCTTCGTTCCTTTGCTTTTCCTCCCACGCTTGTCTGGCTATTTCTTGATGTTCCTGGTCAGAGCCCTGGAGGGACACAGGGAAGCCAGCATCATCAGTGACACCCTTCAGATCAACTGCGGCCCGATGGGCACGGTGATGGCCATTTCCTGCTCCGCTCTTTTGCTGGACTCGCCAGGTCCCGGCACCGGCGTGATCTGTGGGGAGGTCAGGCAGGCGGGAGGGATGGCCGGCAGCCCAGGTCCTGCCAGGACCGTGACTGGCAAACTTGATCTTTCGGGACGGGCTCCCTGTGTGCCTTCAACAGCTCCAGGCTTTCTTCCCCCTCCTTTTTGTGCCCTCTTGCCCCAATCTCGAAATTTCTTGGTTGAACAGTTCTGGACTTTCTGGGAAATGAGTGTTTTCACTCAAATGATCCATTATTTTCTTCCAAAGTTGCTCTCCATCCTTCTCTGATATTCCTAAGATGGGTTTTTCACCAGTGACTTGGGAAAATTTAGGAGGCTGGCCCTTCTGTGCCTTTTTCAGAAAGTCGACAGTGTCCCAACATAACAACCCATTCGGGTTTGTCTTCATCGTGGACAAGCACAAGGCTTGTAACGTGGGAGGACTGGCCACCACCCCAGGTGGCTTGAGGGCGTCATCAGCTTGTGTGGTTGGGCCAATGTCCTGCCAGCTGCACAGACGTCGTGGCGGGCAGAACACCTCTGGCCCAGCGCCTTTGCACTTCTTAGAGTGAGTCGTCTCTTCACGAGGAAAACCAGCAGCCCAGTGCATACCAGCATCACCCAGGGCAACACAGAGGGGAGACTTGGGCTGGGTTTCCAGCTTCCAGAAATCACAAGCACTGCACCCCACAGGTGCTCCAGGACCTGCGGGAAAGCGGATCCGCTGGCCGAAGGTGGGCCCTCCATGGCTGCGTTGGGCTCCACAGCTCTGCCTCCGAATGCCAGCTTCCTGTGGCCACAACTGACCGCTCAGAACCCTGCAGAGAGTTCCATCTGTGAGGTAAACAGGTGCCCGGCAACCAGAGCAGATCAGCTGGGCTGGGGGAGGGGAGGCCAGCCAGGTTCTAGAAAATAGTTGTCCCTAACTTTGCTCTGAGGTAGAAAGCGATCTCAATCACACAAGCCCTGGGGGAGGTGGGAAGGGCTGATCCCAGCCTGAAGCTCAGCCATTCTAGGCCCACCTGGCCCCACAGCAAACCTATGGCTTCAAGGCAGGGCCAGGCCATGTCCCTTTCTGTGGGCAAGGAGTCAGGGCAGAATGGTAGCACCCCTGTCCCTGGAGGAGGCTCCTTCTCCTGGTTTAAAGTTTCCTTCTGCTTTAGGAACTCGGGGAGCTATCCGCAAAGGTCCCAGGATCTTCCTTCTCCTAGGCTCCCTGTCTTTGCGTGTGGTCTCTGTGGGCAGCAGCGACCCAGGACTGAAAAGTGTCCTCAGCTTAGAGACCCTTACCTCAGACACCAGAATTCCAATCCTAACAACTCAGGAGAAATCAACGGACTCTGGCAGCATCTTACAAGTTCATGGGTGTTCTGGGAAGCCAGCATGTCCCTGTGCAATCCCGGGGTCCCTGGAAGGTGGTGACGCTGTGCCCGCAGTGACAGGGCAACCCAGGCTCCTTCACTCCTGCAGCCCTCCGTCTTCCCAAGGTCGCCCCAGAGAGTGTCTCCGCGTTGCCTACAAAAGTGGGCCCCTGCGGAGGAGATCGGTCTTCCATCTGGCCCCATGACCACCTTTTCCTTCGTTAAACCACATCTCCCTCCTCTAGCATCTGCCTGGCAGACTCAGGCTCAGACTCTGTCACGAGCGACTTGTCCCCAGTCCCTTTAGCCGAGAGGGAAACAAGGGAACTGTCAGCCGAAGGCCGTCTGGGGCTCTGGAGTGGCGCCAGGGCTCAAGGTGTGGAGGCCGGGTGGATGGAGAGAACAGAGGCTCCGACCAGGCTGCTGGTGTGGGGAGAAGGGGGCCAACTGCCCGCAGTGGGAGTTGTTGCATTTTTTTGTTTTTAAGTTTTTTAAAGTTTTTTTTCATTTTTAAAAGATTTATTTTTTAAAAGATTTTTTAGAAGACTGATTTTTTTAAAGATTGATTTATTTATTTTGAGAGAGATTTAGAACACAAGGGGGGTGGGCAGAGGGAGAGAATCTCAAGCCGACTGCCCACTGAGCACGGAGCCCTCAGGGCTCATTCCCACGACCCTGAGATCACGACCTGAGCCGAAATGAATAAGAGTCAGACACTGAACTGATTGAGCCCCCCAAGCGCCCTGAGACTATTTTTTTTTAAAGAGCAATTTTAGGTTTAAAGGAAAATTGAGCAGAAAGAACAGAGTTCATATATACACCTCAGCCTTCCCCAGGAAGGGTCCCCTACTGTTAATGTCTTGGAGTCATGTGGCGCATTTGTTACAACTGGCGAACCAATATCGATACATTATTGCCAACTGAAGGCCAGAGTGGACAAGAGGGTTCACTCCTTGTGTCGTGCAATTCTGAGAGTTTTGACAAATGCACAGTGTCATGTATCCACCATCACAGCATCGCACAGAATCATGTCACAGTCCTGTAAGTCCCCTGTGCCCACCTACCTTCCCTCCTTCCCTCTTCTGGAGTTGCTGGAAACCACTGGCGATTTTCCAAGTTCTGAAGTCGGCCTCGGTATCCATATAGCTGCCCTCGCTTTCTTTCCATCAGTCTTAGCCTGACGAATCTTTCTCCATCCCTTCACTTTTCATCTATGTGTTTAAAGTAGTCTGTTGTAGACAGCATATAGCTGGGTGTTGCGTTCTGATCCACTCCAACGGTCTCTGTCTTTGAGTTCTTGTACCATGGATGTTTAAAGTGATCAAGTGATCAGTGATACATTTGGACTAATATCTGTCCTGTCTGTTACTGTTTTCCGTTCATTGTCTTTGGTTTCTTTTTTATCTTTCACTCTTTTTTGCCTTCTCTGGTTTTATTTTAATTTTTTAAAGATTATTCGTTCGAGAGAGACAGATAGTGAAGAGATAGCGAGAAAAAGCACAAGCGGGCGGGAGAGGGAGAAGCAGGCTCAATCCCACGATCCCAGGACCCTGGGGTCATGACCTGAGCTGAAGGCAGACGCTTAACCTACTGAGCCACCCAGGGGCCCTTGCCTTCTCTGGCTTTAGTTGAACATTTTATATGATTCCATTATGTCTCCTCTTTTAGCGTATCACTTAAATGCCTTAAAAGTTTTTTTAGTAGTTGTCTTTGAGTTTGCAATATACGTTCACCAGTGATCCAGGTTTCCACCTTCCAACCACATCCTACCACCTGATGGGCGGTACAAACCCCTCTAGCAGGGCATTCCCCTTGCCTCCTTCCCATCTCTTCACACTGCTGTGGTCATGTCACTTTTCCATAAGCTATACTCACATAATACATTGTTGCTATGATGATTTGGAACAAACTATTTTCTGTTAGCTCAATCAAGAAGAAAAATAAAATATTTTATTTTACCTTCATTTAGTCCTCCTCTAATGCTCCTCCTTTTTCATGTAGATCTGGGTTCCTAACCTCTATCATTTTCCTTCCCTCCGAAAAAATTCTTTTAACAATTCTTGCAAGGCAGGTCTAGCAATGACAAGTTCCCTCAGTTTTTGTTTGTCTGAGAAAGTCTTTGTTTCCCCTTTGCCTTCAAAGAATAATTTGGCAGGGTACAGAATTCTTGGTTGGTGGGTTTGGTTGGTTGTTTGTTTTTTTCTTTCAACACTATAAATATTTCACTCCACTCTCTTCTTGTTTGCCTGGTTTCTGAAACAAAATCCAATGTGATCTTTATCTTTTTTCTTCTGTAGAGACAGGGTTCCCCAGCCCCCTTGAAATCCTTTCAAGATTTTCTCCATGTCTCTGATTTCCTGCAGTTGAATATGATACATGCAGATGCAGCCAGCGCTCCTAACCCATTGTGCAGCTTCAGGACCACCTTGTTCCGCGGGGACTCCCCTCCTGTGCACTCGTGTGTGTGTACGCCTATACACAATGATACAGACACACACCAAACTATGTCAAGAAATTCTAAATCAGAAAAAGAAGAGGCTCCCTCAGCATCTATACATCTTCCAATTCATGTGAACACGTTTCCAGACTGTATTTTATGGGATCCTGGAAACACGAGCCACGGTGACCCACAGCCATCCTGTCTATCCTCAGCCTGGCAAATAAACACTTTGAGTTATGCACTGTCTTGGGTTTCAACGGCAATGCAAAGTTCGGGGCAGGGGCCACAGTCCCCACCTTGAGGTTCAATAATTCACTAGAAGGACTCAGAGAGCTCCCTGAAAGCTTTACACTTATGGTTACAGTTTATTTCAGGGAAAGGGTACAGATTAAAATCAGCCACGAGAAGAGGAGCATAGTGGGGGTTCAGGAAAGTTCCAAACGCAGAGCTTATAATTGCCCTCTCCTGGTAGAGTCAGGGCAGTTTCACTCTCCCAGCAGAGATGTGCAATGATCTTCCAAGAGCCCTACCAACCAGGAAAGTTCTCCAAACCCTGGAGTCTGAAGTCTGTCAGAGCTGCCTCACTTCACCCTGGCTGACCACCTACATGGTTGACCTCAGTATCCAGCCCCTCGGGAAGTCAGCTGATACCAAGTGACCTGAAGTCCAGCCCCTACCCTAAATCACGTGGTTGTTGTAGCTCAAAACCTCAACACTTCCAGGCCAACAAACACTCTCCTGCCAGGCAAGACATCCCAGGGTTTAGAGATCCCCTCCCGGAAGCTGCAAAGACCAGACCTCTCTCTTGGGAAAAGTGGAATTCTTCAGCACACAGAAGAGGAGATTGCTCTCTCCCCTCAAAGGAACCACATCTCACATCCCATCCACATCTCTTCACTGGGTTTCACCAGTCTGGACAGACTCGATTCCCAGCCCATTTGTCTTTTCTGGATCAGATGCGATCTCCACACCCTCGTCCAAATTCGTCCCTGGGCTCTGCCAGTGACGCGGGGGGCTGGTGAGAACTGAAGTTTTGTGTACCCCTCTAAAAACTCCTTGTAGATGATACCTAGACGCCTTAAATATGAGACAAATCGGATTCACTTTTTTCTTTTTGTAATCTTGGGAATGTGTCATCCAAGGTATAGGTCGTGAGCAGATAGAACATGAATTTGTAATATTATTTGAGGATATTATACTCTGCCCTAGAGGACAGGAAAACAAATGGATGGGATGAAATTAATAAGGTGAAAGAGAATGAGGAAGCAAGTACCTTGTGAGACATAAGCAGAATTCATAAGAAATGTTAAGTATAATAAGAAGTTAGTAAGAGATGTTATGTGATTTAGAAAAGGGGCTCAGTCGTTAAGCATCTGTCTTTGGTTCAGGTCATGATCCCAGCATTCGGGGATCGAACCCTTTATCAGGCTCCCTGCTCAGCAGGAAGCCTGCTTCTCCCTCTCCCACTCCCCCTGCTTGTGCTCCCTCTCTCACTGCCTGTCTCTCTGTCAAATAAATAAATAAAATCTTAAAAAAAGAAAGAAAGAAAGAGAAAAGGGGAAGGAGAAGGAGGAGGAGGATAGCAAGAGTGCTACTCGGTCTTGGAAAGACCAAGTCAACAGGTATGGGTCATGTCACCTCTAAGCTGATGGGTTTGTCATTCCTGTATCAGCTACCCATCTGTGACACTCAGCATGTCCCAGTCCGAATCCCTTGTGTTCTGTCCAAGAAATGCAGATAAAACCCACCGCTCGTCAGCAAGCTAGTTGGCAAATTATAGCTATGGCCAGGCGTAATATCCCCCACATCTCTCCAATAGAACAAGCGTACATGGACTGCAGGCACCTTCCTCCTGCTGAGCCCCTCTTCAACCTGGGCACCAAACCATCATGGCGGAAGGATGACGCAGGCCGCAGAGAGACAGGACGTGCACACATCATGTAACCAGGTTTCGGGTGGATGGTTTTTCCACTTCACCTGCCCACCATCCCAACTGTGGTCATGGCCCCCTCCTTGTCCCCCTGCTTCTTTCTGCTTGTTTTAGGTTGATGTAACAAACCAACAAGCCATGAGAGGCAAGCATCTTAATCTGAGCTGTGCATTCCCTGTTCGGGGACCACTGGAACTGTTTTCAGGGCAGAGTCCACAAGACCAAGGTAATTTTTCAGGGCAGTGTCCACAAGACCAAGGTAATTTCCCTACTTGACAGCAGAGATTAAGTGTTACAAGCTATTACAAGAGAAAATTCGGCATAGAGCTCAGGGATGGACCCAGCATTTCACTGAGCTTTAAAGAAGGAAAGAGGAAGAGGAAGACATGGGAAGGGCTCTGAAGGCCCTGGCGGCAGCATCTGTTACCTCACAGCCCAGGGGACGAGCCTGGATGGTCATGGGAACGGTGATTCAGGCACCTCTCTGCCTTGTGATTCCCACACGGGAGGGAAAAATCATGAAGCCGGGATTTGGGTATTTATTTTGCTTCATACCAATTAAAATACGAGTATTTTACTTTTTCTTTAACGTCACCCTGAACGTCTATGACTTGTCCTCAGAGGAGTTCCACTGGAGAGGGTTCAGGATCCAGGACTAAAGTTCCTCTCTGTCCAGGTGAAATGATTGAGAAGAAGAGCCTGAGGCAAATAAATGACCTTAGGAGAAGCGAGAGCTCCCCTACAGAGACTGCATTTGGCCTTGGGGAAACAGTGGGAATGAAGTAGAGAGAATCTAGCCCTGGGGAAAGGGAGGGGATTGGTTGCTAGGGCTGGGAATTGGATTCGAGAACCTTCTTCCCCCGCTCCCCCTTCTGCTCCTCCCCACGCTGTCCCCAACCACACATCTTTTCCTTAATAATCCCCAATAATTCTAAAATTTCTTCTAGGAGAGAGTTAGGGAAATAGACGTGGCCAAAGGCTCTGGGAGAAATGTAAATGACTAATAAATATAAGACAATCGACAGCCCTAGTAACTCCAGAAACAGGAATTTAAAACAATACAATTCCTTTGGAGAGTTTAAAACAGCTGAGGGAGATAGTCTCAACTCTCTCCAAGACTGGAGACCTTTAATAACTCCTTGGGTATGACTCAAGATGTAAATGATTCTGATTTTAGAGATGGGTTTTTTTTCCCCATGATAGTGAAATAATGCTATTATATCAACAAAAGTTGCAGGTATTTGGGGATTTAATAAAAGCATGGGATCCAGGATTTATTGAAATCGTAGCTCAAGGCAGTCTTGTGAGATGACAGTCTTTTTTTCTTTGCCATTGTTCTTGTGGAGATTTCATTTGCAGAAATCAGATCTGACAAGCAGCATTGAGTTTTGCAAGAGGAAACTGCAGGATGCCCAGAGCCTTCTCTTTCTTTCTGCCTTGGACTCTCACCCCACCCGCAACCCCGTCCTGCTCCTTCACCTGTCAACTGAAGCCTGGGCGGTAGAACTAAGAAGCTATCGAGACCCAGTTACTTTCTTGGTTAGCAGCTCCTCCTCCTTCTGGTCCAGAAAACACTGAGGGATGGAGGACCAGCTAAGGAGCTTTCTGGCTGGCTCCTCTCTGAAATAAAGCTGAAACGGAACAGAAATATACAAGATGGGATGTCCACATGTTTCTTCCACCTTTCACTTGTTGAAAGAGATCTTTATTCCATACCCCAGAAGGAATTTCCTCTTCTCTTCCTCTGATTCCTCCTATCCGCTAGGAAAGAGGTTATCATTTGAGAAGTAAACCTGAAGCTTCCAATACAGCCAAATTGCCATAAGGCATTTCCCTTGGGCTCTGGTCTATCCACACCCTACCTCCCAAAGGGGTAGGTCTACCAAATGTCAGGGATCCAGGATATGAGGGCCCCCTCCTGCAGGGAACCTGGCCTATCCCTTGGGAAGTTCTGCCACATTCCCAAAGATATGAACAGGGGGGAGTTCTTGTGTCATGATCACTAAAGGATTCTGGAACCACTTTCCAGGATGAGCACAGGACGGTCTAGTAGGATTTCACTGACCGCCGCAGTCGTGACCCTTGGAAAAGTTCACCAAAATATTTAAATCAAATAGCAGAAATGCTGGCAAAACCTCCTGGGGGCTTCTTTTATTAACTGTTTCAACTTGCACCGTTCTACCTTTTGCCTCAACCTTTGAAACTAATAAGTGCGCAGCAGGGAGGATCACAGACACGGGCTTTGAAATTCCTGGTTGTTGTTGTTGGGGTGTGTGTGTGTGTGTGTGTGTGTGTGTTTTGTTTTTTTTAATTCTCGTTTGTATCCACCCAGGAGCCGCTTGGCACCACATGGCTGGGAACAGGCTGGATGCCAGAGCAGCATGGCTGTTCCAGCAGCAAATTAGAATGTCGGAGAGGCTGCTTCATTCACAGTTTGCCTGCCCTTTGCCAACGTGAACTCCTCCGGGAGCCTCCCCACCGGTCACGTGGAAGGGGGGCAATGCCCAGCGCGCCCCTGCCACTCACGCTCCTGGCTCAGACTCAGTGCGGTTGCAGTCAGCAGCCAAAGGGAGA
>NC_048218.1:12212945-12215074 GCF_002007445.2 Ailuropoda melanoleuca
GAGTTAGGGAAATAGACGTGGCCAAAGGCTCTGGGAGAAATGTAAATGACTAATAAATATAAGACAATCGACAGCCCTAGTAACTCCAGAAACAGGAATTTAAAACAATACAATTCCTTTGGAGAGTTTAAAACAGCTGAGGGAGATAGTCTCAACTCTCTCCAAGACCGGAGACCTTTAATAACTCCTTGGGTATGACTCAAGATGTAAATGATTCTGATTTTAGAGATGGGTTTTTTTTCCCCATGATAGTGAAATAATGCTATTATATCAACAAAAGTTGCAGGTATTTGGGGATTTAATAAAAGCATGGGATCCAGGATTTATTGAAATCGTAGCTCAAGGCAGTCTTGTGAGATGACAGTCTTTTTTTCTTTGCCATTGTTCTTGTGGAGATTTCATTTGCAGAAATCAGATCCGACAAGCAACATTGAGTTTTGCAAGAGGAAACTGCAGGATGCCCAGAGCCTTCTCTTTCTTTCTGCCTTGGACTCTCACCCCACCCGCAACCCCGTCCTGCTCCTTCACCTGTCCACTGAAGCCTGGGCGGTAGAACTAAGAAGCTATCGAGACCCAGTTACTTTCTTGGTTAGCAGCTCCTCCTCCTTCTGGTCCAGAAAACACTGAGGGATGGAGGCCCAGCTAAGGAGCTTTCTGGCTGGCTCCTCTCTGAAATAAAGCTGAAACGGAACAGAAATATACAAGATGGGATGTCCACATGTTTCTTCCACCTTTCACTTGTTGAAAGAGATCTTTATTCCATACCCCAGAAGGAATTTCCTCTTCTCTTCCTCTGATTCCTCCTATCCGCTAGGAAAGAGGTTATCATTTGAGAAGTAAACCTGAAGCTTCCAATACAGCCAAATTGCCATAAGGCATTTCCCTTGGGCTCTGGTCTATCCACACCCTACCTCCCAAAGGGGTAGGTCTACCAAATGTCAGGGATCCAGGATATGAGGGCCCCCTCCTGCAGGGAACCTGGCCTATCCCTTGGGAAGTTCTGCCACATTCCCAAAGATATGAACAGGGGGGAGTTCTTGTGTCGTGATCACTAAAGGATTCTGGAACCACTTTCCAGGATGAGCACAGGACGGTCTAGTAGGATTTCACTGACCGCCGCAGTCGTGACCCTTGGAAAAGTTCACCAAAATATTTAAATCAAATAGCAGAAATGCTGGCAAAACCTCCTGGGGGCTTCTTTTATTAACTGTTTCAACTTGCACCGTTCTACCTTTTGCCTCAACCTTTGAAACTAATAAGTGCGCAGCAGGGAGGATCACAGACACGGGCTTTGAAATTCCTGGTTGTTGTTGTTGGGGTGTGTGTGTGTGTGTGTGTGTGTGTGTTTTGTTTTTTTTAATTCTCGTTTGTATCCACCCAGGAGCCGCTTGGCACCACATGGCTGGGAACAGGCTGGATGCCAGAGCAGCATGGCTGTTCCAGCAGCAAATTAGAATGTCGGAGAGGCTGCTTCATTCACAGTTTGCCTGCCCTTTGCCAACGTGAACTCCTCCGGGAGCCTCCCCACCGGTCACGTGGAAGGGGGGCAATGCCCAGCGCGCCCCTGCCACTCATGCTCCTGGCTCAGACTCAGTGCGGTTGCAGTCAGCAGCCAAAGGGAGAGATCAGCCTGGGGGGAAAGCATGGGGGGGCCCCTGGAAAACCCCATCCTCTCTGCAAGCATGCCACGTGCCTCTGTGGCAGCCAAGGCAAGGGTCTCACATCATCCACGCAAGCACAGAGGCATGAGCTGGAGGCCAGAGCCAGGATTCTTGCCCAGAAGGGCTCTTTGAGGCTTGTGTGTTTTGCTGGTGTCTCTGTAACCAGCCTTCGCGGGGCATGTTACAGACTGAATTGTCTTTTCCAAATACTTCTGTTGGAGCACCAGCCCCCACGGTGACTGTATTTGGAGGCCTACGCACGGGCAAATAAAGTTAACTGAGATCGTAAGAGTGAGGCCCAATATAAGAATTAAGTGTCCTTATAGGAAGAGACTCCAGAGATCTCTCTGTGCACTTGCACAGCGTAAAGCCCAGATGAGGACACAGCTCGAAGTCACCTGTCTACAAGCCAGCACGAGACGTCTCACCAGAAACACCCCTGACGGCACCTTGATCTTGGACTTCCAG
>NC_048218.1:12215618-12283588 GCF_002007445.2 Ailuropoda melanoleuca
ATCTGTGATCATGGATTCAGGGGCGTGGCTGTAAGGACCCTGGGCAGCCGAGGGGTGTTTTAGTGAGTGGGGACACCAAGGACAGCGACTGAGACCCCGAGGTCCAGTGACCCCGGCTTTCTGAGCGCCTGGTCCATCGCCGCCCCAGCAACTCGCCCTCTGCCATCACCCATCCCTTCGTCCGCTCGAACCTACTCGTGCAAACCGAAGCCAACCCAAACTGCTGTTTGCTTTTCGGAGCCTCAAGAACACATGTTAGGAATCAAGAGTTCCCCGTGGACCTCCTACCGTGATATTTCCAAGGCTGGCGCTTTACTTCGCTGAGGAGCTGAAAAGGAGCCAAGCGCACGGGGCGGGGGTGGGGGGGGCGGCTCCGTTCTCCCACTAGCATCCCCCCTGCGGGTCCTCAGGCAGTCACCCGGGACGCACGGGCCCCCCAGTGACCCGCCGGCCTCGCAGCCTGGGAGGCAGGGAGCACCACCAGGCGAGCATTCCTCTCCGCTCCTGGCCAGTCCTCTCCGGGCAGGAAAGCCGTGGCCCTCAGGCAGGCAAGGAAGCTGCCAAGCAAAATGGCATTTACGGAGAGGTTTTTCTTAGTAGACCAATTGCGTGCGTTATGCATTTGCGTTTTGTTAAGTTAACAAAACCGGTGGCAGCCAAGACAGCATATGCACTTAAAAAGACAAAAAGTTTTAAAGACTCCTATCTTCTTGATAAGGGTTCCTGGGTGCAGAAGATCTTATCCCTGGGCACCGTCCCTAGAATGGCTCTCCTCGAAAAGAAAACAGAGAGCAAGTGTTGGCGACGATGCAGAGAACGCGGAACCTCTGTGCTTTGCGGCCGGGATGTAAAACGGTGCAACCACCTTGCAAAACGGCACAGGGATGTCTCAAAGCACAAAGCACAAAGTTATCTTATGATCCAGGAATTCCACTTCTGGGTGTGTATCTAGAAAAAGTGACAGGACGGTCTTGGACCCATTTCGTAGTACACCCGTGTTCACTGAAGCTGCATTCACAATAGCCAAGAGACGGAAGCAGCCCATGTACGCATCGAATGAATGGGTGAAGCAAACGGGGTCTATTCATACGGAGGACGATGATTCAGCTTTAAAAAAAAAGGGAATTCTGACACCTGCTATGACATGGGCAGCATGTGAAGTGAAATAAGCCACTCTTATGTCAAAGACTGGAGAAAGGAGAAGGAGATTTCCAAGAGGAGAAATACCGTCTGCTACCACTTACAGGAGGCACTTAGAAGAGTCAGATTCAGAGACAGAAGGTAGAATGGTGGGTTAATGAGGGGGAATGGGGAGTTAGGGTGTAATGGGGACAGAGCTTTAGTTTTGCAAAATGAAAAAAGTTCTGGAGGTGGACGGTGGTGAAGGGTGCACAGCAGCGTGAATGGACTTATGCCACAGCACTGCACACTTAAAAGCAGTCGAAATAGTAAATTTTATATGATGTATATTTCTCCACAATTTAAAAAAATGAAAAAGATAGTATCTCTGGGGAAACCAGGCAAAGGGTGAGCAGGAACTCTCCATGCTAGTTTTGCAACTTACATGAACCTAAAACTATTTCAAAGTAAAAAGTTAATTAAAAAAATTAAACCATTTAAAGCGTAAAGGTGTCTTTATAAATGCACAGGAAAAAATTCTGAGTACATACCAAATGTTGCTTTTAGGTCATGGGATTTGGGGGAAACATTTTTTTACCTTTTTAAAATTTTCTAGACTTGCTAAAATGCAATGGTATTATCACAATTAGAGGTGAGAAGAAACCCTACTTTTTAAAAAGTCCTCTGAGTTTATCTTTGTGTATGGTTTGAGAGAGTGGTCAAGTTTCATTCTTTTGCATATAGCTGTCCAATTTTTCCAGCACCATTTATTGAAGAGACTGGCTTTTTTCCACTGGATGTTTTTTCCTGCTTTGTCAAAGATTAGTTGCCCAAAGAGCCGAGGGTCCATTTCTGGGTTCTCTATTCTGTTCCATTGATCTATGTGTCTGTTTTTGTGCCAGTACCATGCTGTCTTTGTGATCCATCAAAATCCTAGAGGAGAACATAGGCTGCAACCTCTTTGACATCGGCCATGGCAACTTTTTTCATGACACATCTCCAAAGGCAAGAGAAACAAAAGAAAAAATGACCTTGTGGGACTTCATCAAGATAAAAAGCTTCTGCACAGCCAAGGAAACAGTCAAGAAAACTAAGAGGCAGCCCACAGAATGGGAGAATATATTTGCAAATGACACTCCAGATAGAAGACTGGTATCCAAGATCTACAAAGAACTTCTCAAACTCAATACATGAGAAACAAATAATCAAATCAAAAAATGGGCAGAAGATATGAACAGACACTTTTCCAATGAAGACATACAAATGGCTAACACACATGAAAAAATGTTCAAAATCATTAGCCATCAGGGAAATTCAAATCAAAACCACATTGAGATACCACCTTACATCAGTTAGAATGGCAAAAATGGACAAGGCAAGAAACAACAAATGTTGGAAAGGATGTGGAGAAAGGGGATCCCTCCTACATTGTTGGTGGGAATGCAAGTTGGTACAGCCATATTGGAAAACAGTGTGGAGGTCCCTAAAAAGTTAAAAATTGAGCTACCCTATGATCCAGCAATTGCACTACTGGGTATTTACCACAAAGATACAGACATAGTGAAGAGAAGGGCCATATGCACCCCAATGTTCTTAGCAGCATTATCCACAGTAGCTAAACTCTGGAAGGAGCCTAGATGCCCTTCAACAGATGAATGGATTAAGAAGATGTGGTCCATATATACAATGGAATATTACTCAGCTATCAGAAAGAACGATTACCCAACATTCACAGCAACATGGATGGGACTGGAGGAGATAATGCTAAGTGAAATAAGTCAAGCAGAGAAAGACAATTATCATATGGTTTCACTCATTTATGGAACATAAGAAATAGCAGGGAGATCGGCAGAAGAAGGAAGGGAAGAATGAAGTGGGGGTAAACAGAAGGGGGAATGAACCACGAGACACTATGGACTTTGGGAAGCAAACTGAGGGCTTCAGAGGGGACGGGGGTGGGGGATTGGTAGGCCGGTGATGGGTATTAAGGAGGGCACGTATTGCATGGAGCACTGGGTGTTATACGCAAACAATGAATCATGGTGACATCATGTATGGTGACTAACATAGCATAATAAAAAATTATTACTAAAAAAAAAAGTCCTTTGATACTTTCCTAGTTAAACATAGAAATGTCTCTTTTGACATCCAAGGGCCAAAATAGAGTCTTATTTTAAGATCTCTAGCCACTCGCAAAATTTATTTATAAACAAATATTTATAGATGTGTAAATCTATATTTATAGTAGCAAGTAAATTTTTGTTGATGGGATTACGGCCACCATCCCTCTAATCAGCAGTGAAATGAAAACAAGACAGACCAGCTGCTAAATAAAGAAAACAGGCATCAGCCACAGCTGAGGCTAGTGGCCGGCTACTGTAATCTGAACGGGAAGGAATGTCATTGCCACCAACAGGCTAATGGTCTTGTCAGTGGCAATCAGGAAGCTCTTCTATGAAGCTCCATCATGACACAGGGACATAGGGGCCCCAGTGTCTTTCCTCCGGCTCCTCTGTCCCTTCCCACCCCCTCCTCCATTGCAAACCACCGCAGAAAGGGTGGAGAAAAGTTTTCTTGGGAAAATGTGAGCAAAAATTCTCATCTCCTAGCTGACAGGCTGTAGGTTAAATTGTGTGTCCCCCCCCCAAAAAAGAGACATTAGAATCCTAACCCAGTACCTAGAATGTGACCCTATTTGGAGACAAGGTGTCTGTAGAGATAATGAAGTTAAGAGGAGGTCATGAGGGCGGCCCTAAATCAATATAACTGGTGTCCTTATAAGAAGGGGGGATACAGAGGCAGACACGCACAGAGGGAGGAAAACGTGTAGACACGCGGAGAAGACAGCTGCGTCCAAGCCAGGGAACAAGCGAGGCTCCCAGAAACTAGAGAGAGGCCTGGACCAGAGTCTCCTTCACAGCCCTTGGAAGGACCCAAACCTGCCAAAGCCTTGATCTTGGACTTGGAGCCTCCAGAACTGTGAGACCATATGTTTCTGATGCTTAAGCCTCCCGCCTGTGGCTTTGTTATGACAGCTCTCACAAACACGGGCCTTCACTGCACTTCCAAGCCTGCCGCTTTCTGGTCAAGCCCGTTCTCTCTCTGACAGAGAGGCTCTGCATCTGGATTCAGTCATCCCTGGTTCAAGCCCTCCTTTCCAGACCCACCGCATCTGAAGCGGCTGCTTTCCTATTTGTACCCGAAAGGTCCGAGCTCGTCATCTTTGGCCCTGTTATTTTCAAGTCTGGTAGGCTGCTTGACAAACTGGCTCCCAAGCCATCCAGAAGACCCCCTCTCTCATCTGCCTCACAGCATCCTGGAACAGGGACACAGGACCTAATGACCTTCAGGACCCAAGACACCAGCTACCCTGGGAGACCTCAGGGCAGAGGGACGACGGGCTCCAAACAGCCTGTTATACAGCCTTGCATGTCCTGGGCGGACAAAGCGAGTGGGCACAGCCCAAGGTCGGGGTGCGTTTCCCACCCTGTGAGGAGTGGATGGTGGTTCCAAACCCCCAGCTTGTGGCTTAGCCCAGAATGAAGGAACCGCACGCCCCCCACGCCGCAGTGGGGAGGGTGGGTGGTGAGTTCAAACGGAGTCACCGGCTCCAACTCTGTGTGGTTTGGCAACATGAAAGCTCAGCAGTACTAACCTCTTCAAACCTCAAACCTCCACTGCGTGGGGAGGAGGGACCCTCAGAGAGCCTTCCCCACCCTGATTCTGCAGTGCCTCCCGGTCTGCACGCCCCTGACCTGCAGCTCCCTGAAAGTGCGGACTGTGGCTCCTCTCGGCTTGGAAAGGGGGGCAGGGGTTCAAAGGGAGCCAACCACTTGCTGGGCCATTTCTTCTCTGAACTAGCTACATTCTTGGGCGATCTCAGCACACGTCAGGTCCAGCCAGAGGTTAGATCTGAAAACCACAATAATGTCTCTATTTATTTGATCACTCAACAAATGTTTGCAGACCACCTCCTCTGCTCCAGGCACAGCTGGTACTGCGGATACAAGGCGGGAAAGACAGGGTTCCTGTGCTTGAAGACTACGCAACTGGAGGGAGAAGGGGGGCGACAGATGCAGAAATTGACAACCGTCAACCAAGATAATAAGAGACCAGGACATACGTAAGCAGGTGTGGGGGAATCAGGATCATTGTGGTTGACTGAATCACGTCCCTGCAAAAGATAGACACATCCTAATCCCCAGAACCTGTAAGTGTTTTTTTTAATGACAAAAGGAACTTTCAATCACGGATATGATTAATTAAAAGGGTCTTACTATGGGGGAAGATTCTCCCGGATTACCCAGATGGGCCCCATCTAATTGCAAAGGGAAGGACAAGGGTCCGAGTCAGAAAAAAAAAAAAAAGAGGTATAAGATGAAGGAAGCAAAGATGGGTGTGATGTGTTCTGAAGGGGCCACAAGCCCAGGAATACAGGCAGCCTCTAGAAGCTGAAAAGGCAGGGAGACAGATTTGCCCTTCAGAGCCTCCAGAAAAGACCAGCCCCGACAACACCTGGATGTTAACCCCATAAAATCCATTTCCAACGTCTGATCTCCACGGACGTGAGAGGATACATTGTGTTATTAAGCCAGTAAGTGTGCTGTGATCTGTGACAGCAACCATAGGCAGCTAACCCAGGGCCGGAGGTTACGGATAATGATTTCTTCTTGTAGGAGCACATCTGACGCCATCTTACAAAACAGGCAGGAAAGGGGGCCCAGCAGAGAAGACGGCCAATGTGCAGGGGGAAATCTGAGCAGTTGAGCACGGCCAAAGCACAAAGCTATAGGCAAGAAACAGAAGTGGGCTGGGCGATGGGCAGGGACCAGACTGCACAGAGCCCTGCCTTCTTGCTAAGGAGTGGGGGATTTTGGATGATGGCCACTGGGAAGTCAGGCAAGGGCCCTAAGCTGGGGAGTCACATGGTCAGGGTTTGGTATTAGGAAGAACAGGGGCCGGGTGGACGCAGGATGGATTTTGGGAGACAGTTAACTAGATGCTTGCTGCAGGGGGCTTGATCAGAAGTGATCAGGGTCGGTGTGTAAGCGACTGAAGTGAAGTGGCTTCCGTGAAGGGTGGAAAAGGCAAGATCCTGAAGCTGGCTGAACGGGGGAGTTTCAGGATGGGGATCAGGCCCAACAGCCAGGATTCTGGCCTGGGGGCCAAAGACAACAGACAGAGGAATGAGAGCAGATTGAGAGGGGGAAACTGGTAAGTCTGGCTTTGCACGTGTTGACGTTGAGGTGCCCGTG
The DNA here is from genome assembly GCF_002007445.2 of Ailuropoda melanoleuca. Classification (NCBI taxonomy): domain Eukaryota; kingdom Metazoa; phylum Chordata; class Mammalia; order Carnivora; family Ursidae; genus Ailuropoda; species Ailuropoda melanoleuca. The sequence goes on from NC_048218.1 coordinate 12,221,993, forward strand.
GAGTATCTGACAGACGTCCCACCAGAAATGGATACCCACGTTTGAAGTTCAGGGAGACACACATGTGACAACTCTGGCTGGCAGACAGAAGCTGAGACAATGAAGGGGAGTGGGATGGCTGGGGACGGGAGAGGGGGACACCATTGTTTAGAAAGCAGGTGAGGAGAGAAGAAATCCAGAGGGAGACCACGAAGGAAGAGTCAGAGAAGAGGAGAATCATGGAACTGAGGTAAGACAGAGTTTCTGGAAGGAAAGGGTCTTCACTTGGGCTGCCATAACAAAACACCGCGGATGGGTTTAAACAACAAACGTTTCTTTTCTCCCAGTTCCAGAGGCTGGAAGTTCCAGATCAAGGCGTTGGTGTCTCCTGGCAGGTGGCTGTCATCTCACTCTATGTTAATGTGGCCTTTTCTCTGTGTATGAGCATTCCTGATGTGTCCCCTTCTTCTTAGAGGGCCACCAGTTCTTTCTCATTGGGGACCACCTTTATGACCTTATTTAGCCTTAATTACCTCCTCTAAGGCCCTCTTTCCAAATATAGTCACACTGGGGGTTAGGGTTTTAACATGACTGACTTGTGGCTCTCAGTGTCAGGTCCTGGGGACGCAGGGGACCAAAAAAAAAAAAAAAAAAACAAACCCAAAAATGTCTAATATATTTGACAACGAGAAAAGTCCTAATGATAATGGACAACAATTTCAGCGAGGCGGTGGGAGAAAATGCCAGAATGCAGGGGTCCCGCAAGATGAATGGAACAACAGGAAGAGACAGAGGCAGCAAATGTGAGGACATCTTTCATTAATTAATTTTTTTAGAGAGAGAGGGAAGGGGAGAGGGGCAGAGGGGGCAGGAAAGAGAGACTCTTAAGCGGGCTCCACCTTGGGGCTCGATCTCACGACCCTGAGCTCATGACCTGAGCCAAAATCAACAGTCAGACGCTTAACCGACTGAGCCACCCAGGCACCCCAAGAGGACTTCTTTAATGAGTGTGGATACGTTGGGATGAGAAGGGGAGAAGGGAGAACAGATTTAAGTTGAATTGTGTTGGGCCAAGACAGAGTATTACTGGTGGCTTACTGTCGTTTATGGGGCTCTACAGAATAAAGCTTTGTGGGGAATTTGGAGGGGTGCCTCCTAGCCAAATGGCACGTGGCTCTTCTAAGGTCAGTATGTTAGTTGGGGTTCTCTAGAGAAACAGAACCCATAGAATATCTATAGATATTACACCTATATGTGTGTGTGTATGCAATATATATGTCTATGAGAGACAGATTTATTATGAGGAATTGGCTCATGGGATGAAGGAGGCTGAAAGGCCCCACAGTCTGCCCTTTGCAAGCTGGAGGCTCGGGAAAGCTGGGGTTATAGTTTAGTCCAAGTTCAAAGGCACGAGAACCAGGGGAGCATCCCAGTTCAAAGGCCACAGAGGATGAGATGAGATGTCTCAGCTCAATCAGGGAGGCAGGAAAAAAGGGGAGCATTTCTCTTTTCTCTGCACTTTGTTCTATTCAGGCCCTCAAGGAATTGGGTGATGCCCTCTACCCTGGGGAGGGCAGTCTACGTACTGTGTCCTCCAATATGGTAATGCTAATCTCATCTGAGAAGGTTCTCACAGACACAGGCGGATATAACGTGTAATTGACTAGTGCTCCATGGCCGGTCAAGGCGACAGGTAAAACTCATCATGACGGACAGAATAAACATTTTAACATTTTAACTCTGCACCATGAATATCTGTCTGTCCACTGAAGTGGATTTCTGTGTGCCTAAAGAGGTGGCCTGGAGGCCAATAGAAGTCAATGACTAACCTTAAAAGGCATTTGCTCCAACCCGTCTGTGCCTGGCGGCGGCAGGACCCCCCACACCTGGCAGACAGGTCTGGGCCAGAAGGTTGAAGAAGATGGGCGTGTTGCTTCATGCCTGGATGAAAATGGTTGCAGTTTTAAGAGCAAAGGATCTCAAAGTTTGTATAAAGTAAAACAATGGGCAAGCTAGACATTTGACATATTAAAAAGTAGCATTTGGAGAAACAGCCAAGAACAGATGGCAAAGAAGAGAGGTTTTTGGTTGTCACGGAAGGTTTAAGGGAGGCAGGAGCCGGTTCAGGGATGGAGCACAAAGGAGTGGCCTTGTCACTTACAAGAGCAGTGGAAACGCTGAAAGGCCAGCATGTGGGACAATTAATCGTGAGCAGTGCTGGCTGACGTATTACATTCACTTGGAAGAGAACTTGACCACCGGAGGAATTTCTGTGAAAACTTGCCAAGGACTCTGAATGATGAACTTAAAAGTAAAAAGCCTTGGAGTTTGCTCTGATTGTTCAAGGCGGGGGTGGGGGGGGCTTGAAAAAATAAAAAAAGCACACGTTGTTGAGAAAACTAGGAACTGATCACTGAACATGGTGTTTCTATTATGATTCAGAAGCAAAGCCTCAATGTTTGTGGTCGAAAACTTCGACGTCCCTAAGACTTAGAAGAAACACCCATTTCAAAAGCAAAAGTGAAGAAAGTACTCATTTGTTTCTTTAACATCAGTGACATCGCTCATGCTCGTAAGAGACTTGACCAGATTTTTTGCACGCAAAAGCCACACGTGATAGTTAATGCTTCCATGGCACGTACTTCATACCAGGAGTGTACGAAGCGTCTTGTATATGTTAACTAAGTAACCTCATTTATCCTATTACCCCCAAATTCCAATTTTGCAGATGGTTCTGGATTTGACGTGTCTTCTGTTGCACCGTGCTAAATGGCAGGAGTGGGAAAAGAGCGGGGTTCATGCCGCCCATGTGGTTTGTACCGATGGCCCTGGCTAGCCCTTCATGGCCCTGGCTAGCCCTTCATCTTTGGAGGATGGAACTCACAGGTACATTGTGAATGGCCCAGATGTGGGAGGTGAGGAGAGAGTGTGGTCCAGAATGATGTTCAGGTTGGGGCATCAGGGTAGAGTCTGAGATGCCCTTTACTAAGAGAGGGAGCATAGGAGAAACTGGTCTGGGGCATGAGACTCCTGGTTTTGAATACGCTGGGTTAATGTGGACCTTCTGTGGAGCTTGATAAACATGCCCAAAACTCCGAGAATATTCTGTTCCAAAGACAGAGTTGATGAGTTGATAGAATTGATCTGGATTTTGTGGGGAATCACTGGTCATGTCAAGATTCCATCAACTCCTGAGCACAGCATTCTCAAATTGAGCACCCTGCCCTCAGCTGTCCCTCTGTGAAAATCTATGTCAGGAGGAGACCAGAAATTCCACCTGCTTCCATGTCTGCCTTCCTTGGGGTGGGCATGCCAGTCACTTCATGTGGTCAGAAGTGGATTCCTCCCCTCTCTGCCTCTAAGCATCCCAAAGTTTCCACGTAAGATGTCACTTCCTAACATGCTCTATCTATTCTGGACATCACAAGACTTCGCAGAGTTGACTCCCCTGTTGTGCCCAAGGCCTCATGACAAGTCCAGATTTGCCAGCAAAGTTAGGGCCCTTCACCAGTCAGGTGTTGAATAGTATCTCCTCTAAATTCACATCCACTTGGAACCTCAGAATGTGACCTGAGGTGGAAATAGGAGTTTTGTAGATGTAATTAATTTAAGATGGCTCTAAATTCAATGACTGGTATCTTAATATTGGCAGGCCACGTGAAGACACACAGGGAAGAAGGTCACGCGAAGCTGGAGCAGACCTCAAAGGAGAATTGGACACTGGAGCCGAAGAATACCGAGCCCTGCCTGGAATCAGCAATCTGGAAGAGGTAAGGAAGGATCCTCCCCCTAGAACCTTCAGGGAGAGTGTGCCCCTGGTACACCTTGATTTCAAACTTCCCTTCTCCAGAACTGTGAGGGAATTAATTTCTGTTTGCAGGAGCCAAGTTTGTGGTGACTTTTTACAGCAGTCCTGAGAAACGAATGCAACCAGATCAATGGGGTGAGAAGACAATACACTAGAAACAAATAATCAAATCCAAAAATGGGCAGAAGATATGAACAGCCACTTTTCCAATGAAGACATACAGATGGCTAACAGACACATGAAAAAATGTTCAAAATCATTAGCCATCAGGGAAATTCAAAATCAAAACCACATTGAGATACCACCTTACGCCAGTTAGAATGGCAAAAATGGACAAGACAAGAAACAACAAATGTTGGAGAGGATGTGCAGAAAGGGGATCCCTCTTACACTATTGGTGGGAATGCATGTTGGTACAGCCACATTGGAAAACAGTGTGCCAGTCCCTCAAAAAGTTAAAAATAGAGCTACCCTATGACCCAGCCATTGCACTACTGGGTATTTACCGCAAAGATACAGACGTAGTGAAGAGAAGGGCCATATGCACCCCAATGTTCTTAGCAGCATTGTCCACAATAGCTAAACTCTGGAAGGAGCCGAGATGCCCTTCAACAGATGAATGAATAAAGAAGATGTGGTCCATTTTTACAATGAATATACTCAGCCTTCAGAAAGAATGATTACCGAACATTTGCAGCAACATGGACAGGACTGGAGGAAATTACGCTAAGTGAAATAAGTCAAGCAGAGAAAGACAATTATCATATGGTTTCACTCATTTATGGAACATAAGAAATAGCAGGAAGATCAGTAGGAGAAGGAAGGGAAGAATGAAGGGGGGGTAAACAGAAGGGGGAATGAACCATGGGAGACTGTGGACTCTGGGAAACAAACTGAGGGCTTCAGAGGGGATGGTAGTGGGGGACTGGGGTGATGGGCATTAAGGAGGGCACGTATTGCATGGTGCACTGGGTGTTATACGCAAACGATGAATCATGGAACACGACATCAAAAACTAAGGATGTGCTATAGGGTGACTAACATATCATAATAAAAAATTTTTAAAAAATGGGGTGAGAAGACATCCTGCCACCCTGTGTGATACAGTGCGTACAAATGGACGGTGGCTGAAACATATAGGACAGCGGAACTCTGACCCGCCACCTCCGCAGTCACCAGCCCCTAGAGCCAAACCGCAGCCTCAGCCACAATCAGCCCAAACGGTTAGGGCTTCTCAGTGACTCCTGACTTCCCCAGGTTTGCCCCTCCTTCCAACTCAGGACCAATCAGAAAAAGCCAAATATGCTTCCTGAACCAATCCCGCAGGATGCGCCCCCTTCTAGTTAGCCTGCTTTTGCTTCCCCGTGACAAGAGCCACCCAGCAGGGCCCACCTGAAACCTTCCCTTTCTGCCACTCTAAAGCTCTCCCACTCCTCGGCCCGCCACTGAGTCTCCGTGGAACACGAGTGATGGTTCTGACCTTTCGCTCCAGCAGGCTCTGAGAAACTGCCTCTGTTTGTTCTCCTCGGATGGTCTTCGTTATTTCCACACCTGCGATTTGTGGGTGTGCTAGTTTGGGGCCATAACAAAATATCACAGCCTTGGTGGTTTAGACCACAGAAATTTATTTTCTCACTGTTCTGGAGGCTGAGGATCAAAGCACTGGCAGATGTGGGGGCTCTCTCGTGGGCTGGCAGATTGCAGCCTTCTTGCTGTCCTCACCTGGTCTTTCCTCTGTGTTCTTGTGTCCCTGGGGTCTCTCTGTGTCATCAAATCTCCTCTTTTTACAAGGATACATTGCCCTGGGTTGGGGTCCATCCTCCCAGCAGCCTCATTTTTAACTTAATCACGTTTTCAAAGGCCCTATGTCCAAATACATTCATATCCTGCAGGACTGGGGGTTTGGGCCTCAATATATGGACTTCAGGAGAACACAGTTGAGCCCACAAGAGTGGAGAAGGTCAGCTAGAGTGAGACAGAGGCTGGAAGCTTGGGCGACANTGTGTGAATTCCATCCGATCAGCTGTATGCCTGCCTCGTAAAAATGCATTGTCTGTGTGTAGCTTTTAGGTGGCTTGTGCACCATGAGTGGAAGCTTGGGCGACAAGACGTGAGTGAGGATACCAGGAGTTCAGAGTTGGCATTAGGATACAGAAAGGAGTCTGGGTCTCCGTGTACTGGCCCAGTAAACAACTGTGTGAGCCAAAGAGCTGGGCCACAGAACTGGTCCCACTTCTCACATAGTTGCCTCACATTCTTGCCATATCTCTCTAAGGTCACCAAAGGGAAACAGTCCAATGGATGTACGTGCATTTGACAGATGAGGACATGGCTTCGCCACACAATCAAGGTCCATGATTACTTGTTTCCAGGGTGGCGAATGGACTCAGAGAAGGAGGAGGCAGTTCACTGGCCGCCATGTGTGAAGGATGTTGATACCCAAAGTGCATGCCCAATTTATTTTCCTGGTTCTTCATTTTTATGTTTAGAAAGTATTTGAGGGCTTATACCCTGAATTAGAGGAGTATCTCCCTTTCCCTTAAGTGCCTTTCAGCCATCCACTAATCTAAGTCATGTGACTCCTCTTGGCATTATTTTCAATCCTATTCATTCATCATTCCATCCTCCCATTCACCATTATCCATCTACTATCCACCACCCATCCATCCACTATCTACCATCCACCCACCCATCTATTTACTATCCTTCCAACCACCCATCCATCTACCACCATCCATCATCCATCCACTCATCCATTCATCTCCCCATCCACCCACCTATCCATCCACTGCCTACCACCCACCCATCCATCCATCTACTATCTACCATCCACACACCCATCTATTTACTATCCATCCAACCACCATCCATCTACCAGTATCCATCTTTCATCCACCCACTCATCCATTCATCTCCCCATCCACCCACCCACACACCCACCCATCCACCACTATCCATCTATCATCCATCCATCATCTACCCACCCATCCACCCACCTATTCATCCATTAATCCATTCATCTATGTGTTTAGATCACTGGGTATAGATACAAAAATGAGTGAGACAGTGTCCTAGAGCCCTGGAGGACAGAGCAATGCGTTAACAATTATTACATCAGTGCTACAACATGTATACCTAGGAGCACTCAAAGGAAGGCAAGACAAATTAAGCTTGGGAAGGTGGACAGAGCACTTGTATGTAGCCTCTCCCTTCAAACACTTCACAAATCAATTTCCTTCTTTCTATTATGACCATCACCATATCCACTCTGTGGACAAAAAATCTGAAAGGGAAGCAAGTAGACCCAACAACATGACATCCCTAAGCATCCCCAGCCGTCCTTTAACTCTGGGCTCTTTGCCAGGAATAGTGGGGAGAAAACTGACCATGGAGGCAGACTTTGCCACTGACAAATCAGGACTTCTTCAATGCATCATTTCTCCATTTTGGTGTCAAATACATCATGTAAATCAATGTAAATGAGGGAGGTGGGCTCTGACTTCTACCTTTCAAAATTATTCCCAGGTATCCACAGCAGAGAGGACAAGGAGAGTTGGACTCACAAGGTTCACACTGATTTTGCGTCTGAATACATGACGTTAGTTGTGAGTAAAAAATAATAATAATAAAAAGATTTGAACTAGCAGTGAGTTATAAAAACTCTGCTCCACGAAGTTGCTTTGTGCTTATTCTAAGAATCCACATTTCTTGGTGCTCTGCGTTCTTGCGTCAAATTCCAGGGGACTGAGCCTAGGGCTGGGTGACCCCCCCCCAGGTCCCCGTGATTCTGTGGCTTGGGCCCGAACATTCTGAAAGTAAGACTGGTTCATGTAATTGAAGTGGTCATGGGTGGGAAGGACTCTGAATGGGCTCTTTGGAGCTGATTCAGATGACACGATTCATCTTTTAGGAAAGGGGACACTTGTCCAACCTGCGGTGACACGGAATCATTCAGGCGTGAGTAATGGCGATGATTCGTCTCTGAGGCATCACCCAGCTTCACGTCTGCTCCAGATTTAGACTTGCTCCCTAAGACTTTCAGCAAGCTCTTTCTTTATAAGCCGTAAGAACCCATCTTTGAGAGGCCACTCACAGAGAGAAAGGGGACATGGCTTGAATGGAAAGCGATTTGCATACGGGAGCTATGCTCCCTTCTGTGCAGATGAAGTCAGGGATCAATCGGGGGCGGGGGCTCCATGGCAGGGGAGGAATCTGAGGGGGGAGCTCCATGGCAGGGGAGGAAACTGGGGGGGGGGGCTCCATGGCAGGGGATGAATCTGAGGGCAGGGGCTCCATGGCAGGGGCACACTCGTGGCGGGGACAGCTCTCCCGAAGCACCGCCAGGCCTGCGGATGAACAACCAACCCTGGAAATCCACTGAAAGCAATACAGGGAGGGACAGCAAAGAGCAAGGCCAGAGTCTCTCCCCAGGTCCAAATTCCCTGAGGTTAAATCCTTGCCCCTGACCCTCCGCCAGTTCGTGACCGTGAATGATGACTCCTTCTGAGCACCTACGAGCCCAGACGGCACAAAAGGAGCTCTTTCCTTTTTTACAGGTGGCTCGTTCCTAAAATGAACACGTGCAGTGTGCGACTGAAATCCTGATCGTGAGAACCGGGCAAACTACTGAATTTCCGTGTCAGAGACAACACGACCATTTACAGGGCTCTCGGGAAGGGAACGGCAGGAGGCCTAAGGGCCCAAGTCTGCGGTGGCCTGTTCTTATGTGCCCACCAGGTAAAAGTTGTTTTCACATGTTTCAAGGGTCGTAAAAATACAAACACAAACTGCAAACACAAGGAAGAGTATACAACAGACTGCACGGTCGGCCGCTAAGCGTAAGATATTGACTCCCTGGCCCTTTACAGAAAAGGTTTGTGCATCTCTGGACTAAAGGAAGAAATGTACTTGAACTAACTGGCACGGGGCCTCCACACAGGGGACACTTGGAAAGGTGGGATTTTGCTGCCAAAAAAAAAAAAAAAAAAAGGACATTCTGGGAATGATTTAGTTGTAAGAAAATGTAAATGGGATGCAGCACATGGGAGAAAATTTGTCCGATTTGTGGGGCATGTAAATATTCCTATCTGGCCTGCCCGCTATGTTGGTCCTCTAGGGCTGCCGCTAACAAAGGGCCACAGACTGGGCAGCTTAACTGAAACTTATTTCTCTTTAGTTCTAGAAGCTGGAAGTCCAGGATCAAGGTATCAGAAGGTTTGGTGTCTCCTGAGGACTCTCTCCTTGGCTTGTAGATGGTTGCCTTCTCCCTGCGTCTCTCATGGTCTTTCCTCTGTCTGGTGTCCCTGTACAGGTCCAGGTTTCTTCTTCTTGTAAGGACACCAGTCAGACTGGGCTAGGTCTCACCCTCACGGTGGCCTTATTTTAACTCACCTCTTTAAAGGCTTATCTCCAAAGACAACCACAGACTGAAGTCCTGGGAGTTAAGGCTCTAATATGGATTTGGGGGTGGGTGGGTACAGTTCAGCCCATAACACCCCCCCCTTAAATTAAATGAAACATTAATGATAAATAATGCTTATCCCTTTATTTAAAACAAATAATCCGTACATACTAAGAGGTGCTGGGTAACTATGGGAAAGGCCAGTCTGGTTTTAGGGGCCCTTTACGTGGCAGGCATCTTCACCTTCCCTGTGGCAGAAGCAGTAATGGTACCCCACATAGCTACACGCGCCCCCACATTTCTCAGCCTCTCCCTCACGGGAGGGCCGTAGCACGAGTTTCAGCCCTCAGAGAACATTCAAGGGCAGAGGAAGGCCCTCCAGCTCACACTTGCTCGGCCGCAGCAGCCACAGAACCATGTTGAGAGACTGGAGCTCCAGGCAGGAAGCAGCCTGGACCCCTGAGTCACCGCATGGAAGATGGCTGCTCTAGGGGAGGGGGGTGGGGGACTGGGATAGGCCGGTGATGGGTAGTAAGGAGGGCACATATTGCATGATGCACTGGGCGCTATATGCAAATAATGAATCATGGAACACCTACATCAAAAACTGGGGATGTGCTGTATGGTGACTAATATAACAAAATAAAAATTATTAAGGAAAAGAAACACTGAAGATCAACCAATCTAACGCAAAAAAAAAANCTATATGCAAATAATGAATCATGGAACACTACATCAAAAACTGGGGATGTACTGTATGGTGGCTAATATAACAAAATAAAAATTATTAAGGAAAAGAAACACTGAAGATCAACCAATCTAACGCAAAAAAAAAAAAAAAAAAGCTGCTCTGGANAAAAAAAGATAGCTGCTCTGGAGTCCACCAAACTGCATAAAAAATTGTGTGAGAAATAAACCTTTATTGGGCAAGCCACAGAGATTTGGGGTTTGTTACCAGAGCAGAGCCTCATTTACCTAACACACTGGGGTGCCAGAGAGGAAGTGAACACCGACAAAGGGGTCATGGAAGGCATTCTCCTCCCACACCTGCCACGAATTCACGGCCCAACTTGGGCGAGAAGCCTTGCTCATGACAAAGTCTCGCATCTCGCACTTTCCAGCTGGCTCCAGTAACAAGGCCTATGAAGAGTACATTTTCGTTATTCCTGAGGGTTTTTTTTACCGGCTAAAGACTTTCCTTTCAAAATAGGTAATGGGCCATCTTCTGAGCCACGAACACGTGTAACTAGCTCAGGCCCCGAAGCGGACCCATTTCTTTCTTCCACCTGAGAATAACGCCGTTTCCTGGCATTGTCTTCTCTGCAATGCGCCATTTTTGGTTTTACACCGCTAAGCTCCAGCTGACCCCTGGGTTTGCTCCACGCCGAGCTACTGCCAGAGCTGGTTGCCCCAAATGCCTCCTCACCCACACACTAGCTCAGACGTACACACACCCATGGAAGGGGATTGCAAAGGTTGAAATACTCCCCACCCTTCCCCCACCCCAGTCTGTTGGTGCCACAGTCATCAGACCTCAGAGATAACTGTGTGTCACGAAAACAGGTCTGCAGAAAAGAAGTTCAAATATATACCCCACTCGTCTTTGGAACCAGAGGTCTGAAAAGCTCCCTTGACGAAAAAGCTGCCACAAATAATACACTCATTTACTACTCAGGAAATATGCTCCTTTCATTGAGAAGTGATGACATTAAATTGAACCAGCTCCCAGTACCGCTCTGAATTATTCTGTGCCTGGAGTTCACAGAGGGTCCCACAAAGAAAACAAATATAATAACCGAGAGGCTTCCAGGCCCCCCTAAAAATACCAGTCTTGCACTCTTTCTGAATTCATTTCGTTTTGTGACATGGCTATTTAGAAATGTTTTATTGATTTAATCTAGGAAAACCCAGCAGCCTTTTCAGAGCTAAGGCAGATAACAAAGGGTTCCAGGGGTTGCTGCTCACTTGGCAGATCTGTCGAGAAAGAAAAAGTCTTTCTCCGGTGGTTGGATGGTGGAAAGAGCGCGATGCGTAGAATCGTAGGAAGCTGCTCGATTTTGACAATGACCTGAAACTGCAAAGACCCAGGCTACGGAAGGACCTCAGAGATACCCATTGTAACGACAGCTTGATCCGCTGTGGACTCTCCACTCTGTCCACGGCAGCCACACTATGATTTCTGTGTGTTCTTGGAGGGAGGAGACCTGCCTCCCAGACCCGCTCTGGGACCAGCTCACTGAGGGACTCTGGGGCATCTTTAAACCGTTCAAGGCCCCAGTTTTCTCTTCTTCAAAAAGGTTGGGGTTGAAGCACATAACTTCAGGTCCCTTTCTGTTCTGGAATGTTCTGACCTCCTAGAAGGAAACAGCATCACCAAAACCAGATACTCATTGTGGCTCCGCCCCAAGTCCATCAAACTTCAGGGAGCTTTGCATGGTGGAAACTTATTCCCACCACATCCTCGGAGCCACACCGTCCAGGGGGACACAAGGCTCTAAGCAAGGTGGCATATCTATCTATCTATCTATCTATCTATCTATCTATCTACCTATCTACGTATGAAAAGCTTTCTGCGAACAGTGATGCGGGAAGTCAGAACTGGGACAATCCAGCCCANTATCTATCTATCTATCTACCTACCTACCTATCTACGTATGAAAAGCTTTCTGCGAACAGTGATGCGGGAAGTCAGAACTGGGACAATCCAGCCCACCATTCCACGTCATCAGCCTTCGTCCCCCAGCCCTGGGTCGTGGAGGTAGTGTTCACAGACGTTATTCTTCCGTGCCATTTGCAGAATCTCCAAGGGAGATCCTGAACCCGCTAAAAAAGAAAAAAAAAAGATTTGTCTTGAACCGCCGTACTGCTGTACGTCGGTCAGATAAGAATTGTGTCGATCGTACACCTGCCACGAGCAAAATGAAGCAGTGATACGGGACCAGAAGATGCCCCCAAATACCCCTGGATTCCCACTTATATCCGGTCAGAGGTGGGGCCACGGACTTCATGTAGAAAACAGCCCTACTATTGCAACGTACTCAGGGTGTCAAGATTGACCAAATGCAAATAAATGAAGCGGTCAGAGTGAGGGAAAAGTGTATTTCACAGTCATTATAAAAGTACATATATTTAATAATGGTGACATAAATACAGTCCTTACTTACGACCAAACCATACAATTACAGTTGACTCTTCCTCCTGGACTTCCCACGGCGATAGGTCAGTCATTTCCGTCAGTCACTACAGGCTGACCGAGGTCATGGGCACAGACTAATGAGAGACAGTCATGGGCCGCACAGACAACATACTTTGTACTTACCAAAGGGACAGTCAAGTTTCCCATATAAATATAATAAAATAATAAAGAATTTAACATTTCTTCTTTCACTCGGTTTCATAGATTTGTCAGGTGCTCACATACAAAAAATACAGTTGGCCCCCCCTTTCTTCACTCCCCCCTCACCTCTCACTGGGTCTGGAATAAACCTGAGTTCACAGTTCAAGTTACCAATGGGGACACGGTCAGTCAGTTGTATGACGTCTGCAGCTGCTCCTGGATCGAGGAACAGAACACATGTCCCAGTGAGCAACAGCGATACAGAGAAACACTTGTGTTCTCAAGGAAAGTACAGTACAAGAACGAGACATAAAGGGAGAGAAGTTCACAAGGCACAGGGACAGAGCCTGCAAACCTGTAAGAGCGGGACACTTGCAGCCAGCAACCACGTCCAAAAAAAGGTTCCTTCGCTGGTCAGACACTTCATGTCAAATGGAGAGAGGTCTTTTTCAGGTGCTTTTCTCCTCTTCCCTTAAAAAAGCTCCATTTTCAATGGAAAGTTCTGGAACCCGGTCTGGAGCCATACAGAGGAATAACACCAACAGCCAGGAGCCTGACTCCTTCCTAACAAGCCCTAGAGCCGGGAAGATCCCATCGAGGCGGGAGGCCGCGGCTCCAGGGTCTTGTCAAGGTCAGCCAAGACTGGGCAGATCTCAGTGGCTTCCAGAGTCAGACAAATACCCACTCTTTCCTGGCTCAGCTGGAAACGTGTCGAGCAGAAGGAGGTCACGACGGCTAAATGAGAAAAGACGAAGAACCACCACACGGCTCTCTGGCACGGGCTAGCTGCCAGTGGAAAGGAAGGTGGGCTTCGGACTTCTCCAGGGCTGTCGCCTGGTTCCGACTCCGTGGGCTGAGCGGACTAGCCCTGGGGTGACCTCAGCTGTGGGTTCTGCTCATGCCTGACCAGCCAAGAGCTGAAGACCCCAAGCCACCGTCTCCTGAGCTAACCGCTATCCAACCCGTGCGGACTCTTCTGCTTTTCCACTTTTGCTCATGACACCGCGGCCCCAACCAAGCGCCAGGGCCCAGGCCCCATGTGGAGATGGGCCCCAGCAGGCTCCTGCGGGACACGGTCAGACAACACGGAGACCCACAAAACGCGCACGCAGGGATGGCACGGACACACAACCAGAGACGCATCTTTGGTTCAAGCCTTGGCAAAAGGTGTGAACACAGAACGTGGACTCAAAGCATGTCTGAGGAATGCTGCTGTCCTCAGAGAAGACGTGGTGCTGCGTTCTGAACAGGATCCTGCCACGTGAAGCTACGCACAGCTTACAGCGAACTCGTCCCACCGAAACCACACTTGGTTTCTTGGCAGCTCGAAAACTGCACTGAGCAGAGGTAATGAACGGTGCTTTCCAAATGCATCCACATTCAACCTTAACAGCGTCTCTCTTTCTCAATACCCAACTGTAACTATGTCCCATGCCTTCCAGAAGGATCAGGTTGTGTTGGTACGGCGGGAAGAACACAGCGCCCACTGCGATCATGTCCTCCTGCAGGCCACGGGAGGCCACCAGCCACTGAAAACATCATGTGGGAGAGCGCCGATGCCCTCCATGCATAGCCTCTCATGAAAACGTGAGTTTGGTGGGATCGCTTCTCATCTCCCTAACCCAGGTTTTTAAAATCATGTTACTGCAATTTGACATCACCTAAAGAAAAATCATCTTTGGAAAAGAGAAGCCGATGCTTAGCAAGTTTCAACCAAAAAAGAAGATGGCAAATGTGTGTCCCCTTTGGCCCTTTCCTTTCACTGGGGTGCCTGCTGTTTGGCTCCGTCTTTGCCCGGCTGCCCTTTCCGACTGGAGGGGGTGCTGCCGCCGGCAGAGGCTGCGGCCCGTCTTCCTCAGAGGCCCCCGGGGCCTGGCAGTTGAGTCAGCGGCTCCCCAGGCTGCAGGGATTCACGTCTACGAGAGGAAAGGGAACCGCCCTGTGACACCACCAGTCCCCACGTGACTGGCCGCTTGCTGAGAAGTCCCAGTCGTGAGAGGCGCACACCGAGTGAGCAAAGATCCCGGAACAGGCTGTGAGGTGAGTAGCCCAGAGGCTGATGCCCCCAGCGGCCCAGCAGAGGGAGGCGGGTAGAGGGTGGGTGGCTGGGCGGGTGGGCGGAAGGAGGACACGAATGGTGGGGACTGCACCTCTAGCCACCCCTCCGAGTCCATTCCAGCATCTCGGGGTCCCTCCGCAAGCCCGGGTTGGGTCTGTGGGTGTCTGCGGTTCACAGCTGGGACGCGGCAGGGGGAGAGGAGACCCTGAAGGAGGCTCCCATGAGGCCGATTCTTCACACCCTGATGCGCGTGGGGGCTCTATTCCGCTACTTTGCTCAGAAATACCTAGCATCCTGCCCCTGACCCAGGTTAGCACTGGCCTTTGACCCCATCGGGCACGTCGAAGGAGAGGCTCACGGGGGCCGTGGGCTGCAGCGGGGGCATGCTGGCCTCCAGGGGTCTGTCTGCAGAGGGCTGCAGGCTCTGCTGGCGCTTCCGCAGCATCTGTCCGATGCCCATCATGGGGAACCTGCCGCGGCTCTTCACGCAGTTCGGGCTCCCCAGCGGCTGCGCGGTGCCGTTCCCGGCAGCCGGAGATGGGGCACACATGCCCTCTTCCTTTGGGGGGCTGTTCTTTTCTTCATGAGCAAAGGAGACCAGAGTGGGATGCAAAGGAGTTTGCAGAGGGGACAGGCTTCCGGGCAGCAGGGCCGGGGAGAGCGTCCGCTCACCGGGATTCCCGCGGGCCAAGCCCCCGGGCGAGCCTAGAATCCTATAGTGATGAGACGGGGACAGCGGTTCGGGGTGGTCCTCGCGATCCACGGACTCGAAGGAGCGTACCATATCCAGCACCAGGGGGTCTTCCTTGGGGAGGATGCCAGGGCCCCCGGGGCCCTGCTGAGGGGGCTCCGGTCTCTTGACAATCCTGGGGGTCCTGGGGGGTGGGACGGGGATGAACTCCATGGAAGAAGAAGCCACGCAATTGGAGTCTGACGTTTTGCGGAAAATATTGCGGCAGCCAAAGGAATCTGCACCCAAGAAAGCAAAGGACATCATGAGGACAGCCACACCAACAGGGCGAGTGGTGCTCCCCTGCCTGCTGCGGCCTCCTGACCAGGACAGACCCTTCCCAGGGAGACCAGAAGGAACCAAGAAGCAAAGGGCCCCAGCGTGCGGCGCTGCCCACAGGGAACCAGATGCTCTTCCCAGGACGGAGGGGACAGCAGGCCAGCGACAGGAGGCCTCCCACGGTCTGATTTGCCCACGGCACCACCTCAACAGCTGCTCTCCTGGTTGCTTAAAATTCTGGACCCTGCCAATGAGTCTTCGAAGAAGAAAGCTACGTGGCCCAGCAAGACCACCACCCAACGGTCAGAAGCATACACACCCGGCCCGGCTTGCCACAGACCGTGACTTTGGTCCTCACAAACCGACGCCGGGAGGAGAGTTCCCTCGTGACTTTTTTTTTTTAATTGTGGTCCAAAAAATAAATAAATAAATAAACCCATAAATGTCTCATCTTCACCGGTTTTCGGCGTACAGCTCAGGAGTGTTAAGTACATCCGTGTTACTGTGAAACAGAACTCTTCAGGGTGGAAATCTAAAACTCTACCCACTCAACAGCAACCCCCGTTCCCAGCCCCTGGCACCCCCATCCCACTTTCGGTCTGTGACGCTGACTACGCTAGGTGCCTCCTGAGTGGGACCTCTGGTATTTGTCCTTCTGTGACCGGCTTGTTTCACTGAGCAGAACGTCCTCAAGGTGCATCCGTGTTGTAGCAAGTGTCCGAATTTCCTCCCTTTCTAACGCTCCCTCGCGACGCCTGATCCTACCGGAGCCTCACCCGATTCTGACGGGGGCGGGGGGGCGGGGGGTACTCCTCATCTATCTATTGACGGCAATGAGCCAGTCCCTGTGGTTTCCACCTCAAGCTGGCTCAGCCTGGAATCCGGGTTTGCAGACGGTGCCAGAGAAGAAAGGGAAAAGCCCCACCAATCTGAAGCGGAGGGAAATAAAGCCAAGTTCTTGCGGAACAAGTTCTGCCTCAGCTTCCCTTCTCTGCCGTCACACCGCATCACCCCTGGCAGAAAGGGCCGCTCACCAGCCCCCCACCCTGTGAGCATCCTTCTCAGGAGGCAGGAGGCTACACCGGTCAGGAGAGAAAGCTCTAGAGCCAGGCGGCCCAACTGGAAATCTGGACTCTGCCACTCACCAGCTCTCTGACTCTGCACGGTTCCCTGTGCCTAGTTCCTCTGCTCTAGAAATGGGGGTGAGCTAAGAGCTTAAAACAGGGTCTGCCACACAGGGAGTGCTCCGTGCTAGCAACTGCCTAAGTTCTGACCTAACATGCTCTCAGATGCCAGGGGGAAGGAAAACACACAAAGAAACAAAGGATAACCGGCCCAGGCACGGAATGCCCCTCGAGGGCAGCAAAGCTATCCAAAGTATCACCACTGACCTAGACTTTGTTGGGGACAACCAGGGGACAGTACCATCAAGGGCCCCGGATTCGCTGCTGGCGACAAAGCCAGAATGCAGAAGCACGAAGGGGGGACAAGCAGAACTCCTCCTGTGAGACCCCCTGCCTTTTGGGAAGCTCAAGAACGAAAGTGAATCGAATGGAATTTTCCTCTCTGGCAGAGAACCAGGTCTCTCTTAGGGGAACAGGCCCTCGCTGCTCTGCTCAGTGCTGTTCGAGTCTCCCCAACACTTTCCTGCTTCCCTGCTTGCTTCCCACACCCCTCAGTGCGGCCCCGGAGGAGGGGGCCTCGTATTTATCATTTGCCTGATGCGTCGGACTCTGAAAGAGGTGGACAAGCCCACGTACGCACCTCATTTAGTCCACACAGTGGCTCCGGCAGGTGGGTTTCCTTGCACCGGGAAGGGAACGAATTTGGATCCTCTGAGGGTCAGGAACTTAGCTCACAAAAAGCCAACAGAGTGGGGTCTGAGCCCCCGCCCCCAGCCCAGAGCCCAGACTCTATGGACGATGCTCCAGTGCCTCTAGGGGCTCCCTCTTCTGGACAGGCTCTCACAGCACCACAGCCCTGATCCCGGCCCCTGCACCCCAATCTCTGTTCCTACAGTACTGAACACCTGTCCCTGTTCCACAATACTGGGCACCCCATCCCTACTCCTGCATTCCGATCACCACTCCTGAAATATTTGGTACCCTGCTCTCTGCTCCCTCCCACAATACCATGGACCCCGTCTCTGCTCCCACAGTACCCTGCATCCCACCCCGGCTGTCTCAAAGCCTGCCTGCACGGGGGGCCAATACCACACGGGCTGGACCTTGACGGTTCTCGGGTTCCCTTGGGTGTGCTCACAGCTCTCCCGCGGGCACAAGAATTGTGTGTGTCCCAGGGGCCCACACAGCCAGCCACGAGGGGGACGCGGTGGCCGGGAAGCTCAACACCAGGGGCACAGCCCATAGCCCGAGCTGACCCACCTTTGTCGGGGAAGCCGGACTTGGGGGCCTTGCGGTCCTTCAGCAGAGCTTTCGTGTTTTGAATCTGCGTGATGAGGGAGGCAGAGGGCTGTTTGTGCGAGGGCACGTTCTTGTCCAGCTTCTTGGAAAACGGCCGATGGAGAAAATCTCCTCTTTTTTCTTGTTCTTTGGGCTTTTCATCCTTCGAGTCGGAAGTAAACACATGTTCTCAGACACACACACAAATACACAATGTGACTGCCCTTTGAAGGGTTATCCAAGGAGATGTGAGAAACTCCAGCCCCTCAAAACTCTGCTCTCCGCTGCACATGCAACAGTGGAAGAGCCAGGGGTCCCCGCAGATGCTCCAGGGAGGTCCCCCTTCCCCTCCTGCGACCACAGGCCAGCTCCCACCACTCCCTGCTCCCTGCACGGCACTGTTTCGAGGTGTTCCAGCAAGGGCAAGGTCACCCCAAGGAGGTCAGTTGTTCCAGAACACACCACAGGAATGAAGGCAAAGCATATGAGGACTTCTGGAAATCTGCAGTCTTATCTAAAGCAGGGCCCACAGATTCTGCCCACGGGCAGGTGAAACACACCCCTTCCATCTCCATGTCTACTTGTCTGTGCTCAGTCAAGCCAAGGAGGAGGAAGCCCTGTGCCATCATCCCGGGCGTTCCTGACCCTTGCGTACCCTTGGGCCCGCACGCCCTCGCGTGTGGGCTAAACACCTAAACTACTTAGCCATTTCTGCTCTAAGCCTTGCCTTTCCTGAACTCTATTTATAATCCCTCTGACAGGAGTGAATTTTACTATTTTATGTATCCTCCACCCCACAGCCTCTGGCATAAAGCCAGGCACGTAGAGAAGGCTTAATAAATAGTTATTGAAATGTTTAAAAAAAAAAAAAGCCAGTGAAAACCGAACTGAATTAAAATCGAGTGCAAGCTTCTGGGAAGGGTGATACCGCTCTGAAGTTCCTTCTCTGGCCCTAAAGAGTGTTTGATGTTTATCGTCTCACAGAGGCAACGGAGTCCCTGACCTTGCCACCAGTGAGGGGAAAAAAAAAGACACTTTCACATTTTTGCCTTGAACGTTAAGAGCATTTGCAATTTAAGAGAGCTCATCCATTTTTCATGGCTGTTGTTGAAAAGCCTCTTCTCTCCTTGGGCTTATAGGGCCCTTTCTCCAATGAGGATTTTCAAAGCCTTTCCAGAGTGGGGTTCCTTACGCTGCCCAACTGGCGGGTGGGAGAAAATGGGAGGGAAGGAACTGGAAGTGGGGGGGGCCATACTGAGCCCGAGGGTCACCGTGAGGGCCACGGCGCCTGAGGGACGCAAGCCTGGGCGGAGTTGGCTTTCCCGGGGGGGGGGGGGGGAAGAAAGGAGAAGTGAAGCCCAGAAAGTGGGTGTTCTTGCCACTGCACACCCTCGGGAAGCCGGGGGCAGGGCCAAGCAGGAGAAAGGTGCACACAGGGGCTGGAGAGGGACAGGGACCAGGCTGTGGTCCCCGGGCCCCAGGTGGGCACCAGGGATGCTACAGAGGAAGGCTTGAGCTCCAAGTCATGATGCAGGATGTTCCCGAGGGGAAAGGGGGGGCCCTGCTCCAGCCCATCTCGGTCAAGGCCATGGTCCCCCACCACTTCCCTCTCCCTGTTTCTGTGAAACACCAACAGCCCCCTTCTCTAATGCAAAGGGGAGCGAGCTTTCACACGCCCTACGTGCCCCAAGCATCAAAGGGCACATGACAGGCTTGTCCTGAAAAGTCTGGAAAAATTTCCTCCTCGTGGGCCTTTCTTTCTACTTCTGTTTTCATGAGAAAAGTCACCAGTTTCACTGTTTATACGACAAACAGCAAAAAGGCAATCAAATGCACTTTGATGAAACACTGTAAAACAGTATTTGGAAGGAAAGACAAGATTGCAGTTCCCTCCTGTTCAGGACTGTTCTAGAATAATGAGTACAGCTTCCTTTGGGCTGCTCTGGGATCCCTACTCTTTCGAGGGCTGCCTGGCTTCATGGCTTCATCTTGGCTCCTCCCCAACGCTCTCTGGCTTCCCAAGAGCCAAAGGGTCAAGATGCAGAGTTTCTGGAGGCCAGCAACACCCCCTAACTAAGTCCATTAGCACTGAGAGGTGTACCAGGCATGAATTTTTTGCAGAAAGAGCCCAAGGTTGGCTCTAGGATCTCTCTGGTACCCGACAAAGGGATATTTGGCACCAAACAGAAAGCTGCTTTGAGGGGCTGAAGGATGGAATGAGGACACCTGCTCAGGCCACCCTGTTGAACTTAACCCCAGGATCCTGCACCCTGGTGTTTTCTCCTAAAGCCCCCAGGACACCCTACTCCAGCCCAAAGAATGGGTGATTTCACGGTGACCAGTTTCTTAGGGGGATACCAAGAATTCACCACCCAACATCCCCTGCCGGGGATAAACCGCTGGGTCAGTCCGTGTGGAGGGGTGGACAGCCCACGCGAGAACCGCCTTTGTGTACCACCAGCCAATCTCACCCCCCCGCCCCAGGCACAGGTGACCAAATGCAACCGATCATCCAATTATACCTTTTCATTTGCATGCCCTATTTTCTCCACAAGAGATCTAGGGAACAGGATGCGAAACTGCCTTATGTAACAGAAACAGATCTTCAGAAGGACTCATTATGTTCCCCCTTCGACATGCCCACACGACTCCCGCGCTCCCCTCCCGGCGATGCTGCTGCCTGCGCGGCCTCGGTGGCTTTCTTCTGATTCTCACATGCTCCCCACACCCGCACCCCCCCAACTGAACTCCCCAAGGCAGATCAGAGAGGGGACCCCATGAGGCCCCAGAAACAAGCCCCCCACAAAACAGCTGCTGGTTTTCTTTAAACCACTTTCTACCCACTGCACAAGTGCGTGGACATTCACAAAACTGGACACTTTGAAAATGTGGCCTCATAAGGGACTGTCTACCCAAGACTCTTCTAGTGTCGTGACTGAGAGAAGAGAGGAAGTAGCTAGTGAGTGATGGTGCACTGTGCTTCTGGAAGGAGCGGCCTGCAGGCCCAACAGCCAGTGGAAGGAGGAAGAGCAGGTCCTTGGCCTCTGAGATCTGAGCCCCAGGACTGGCCCCTTGAGACTCGTCCCTGTGACTCCAGCCTCCTGTGTTCCAAAGAGCAGGACCCCCTCCCCCGTCCTCCCCAGCTTTGCTCCTGTGGGTGTAACAGGGTGACCTTCCTCTGGGATGGCCCAGGGGCCCAGCTGTTGCTTGCTGGTTGCTTTGGGAAAGCCACAGAGATCTGATTTTGCCATAGGAAAAACACAACAGAGTTGAGAAAAAGGGGGCTTGGTTCATAAATTAGGCCATGGAAGCTCTGAACTGTTGCAAAGCCCACATCTCATATAGGTAGAAACAGGAATACAGGGCCAAGTGTATAATTACAACAAGGCAATAAAAAATGGTCAACATAGAAAGCACCAGTCTGATCTGAGGGGATACTGATAAACCCACTCACAATCGGATTCTGCATTTTCATTCTGGACCAGGATGGGGGTACGTAGAATACAGAGAGCCCTGAGCAAAGACCCACCAACCTCAGGGTCTCATGTGATGGTTAATTTCAAGTGTCAACTTGGGTAGGCCATGGTACCCACTGTTTGGTCAAACAGCAGTCTAGATGTTGTTGCGAAGGTATGTTTTAAATGTGATTAAATCAGTAGGCTTTGAGTAAAGCAGATGACCCTAAACAATGTGGGTGGGCCTCATACAATCAGTTGAAGGCAGTAAGAGGAAAAAGGCTGAAGTGTCCTGAGGAAGGAATTCTGCTTCCAGAAGGCCTTGGGACTGAGCTGAAACATGCACTTTTCCCTGGGTATCCAAGCATCTCTCACACACACACACACACACACACACACACACACACACACACATACTCTGTTGGTTTTCCCTAGAGAACTTACTCCAATCCATCATAACCCCCAAGTTCTTACCTGCACAGCATGGAATTCAAGGTCTTTTGTCCAGGTGTCCAGGGAGGCCTACGAAAAGCAATATTTTCAACAATTTAAGAAGTTGTCCCTGCTGTTTATTCCCTAAAGTCTATCCCCTACCACTTGCAGCTCTGGCTGAGAATTATTCGTTTCAATGTTTACACACAAGAAGCCAAACTCCTAAACCATCACGCAAGTAGGCAGCAGATGCTCTAATTCATGCACTGGAGAGATTTTCTAGGTGAGTTTTTATTAAAGTCTAAGACACATGACGGAGGAGCGCTCTAACAGCAAGGAAGCGGTGCCACCAATGCGTTTTCTCCAAGAGCAAAAACACACCCAGAGACAGCACCCAGATCAAGATACAGAACCCAACTGGCACCCCCATCTGTGTCCTTTCCCAGTCCCCAAAGGTAACCACCATTCTGATTTCCAACAGCACAGATCGTCTGATCTGATTCCAGACTTTATTTTTACAAGTTGCATAGATTTGAAACAAGACACCAAGGCAACATTTTAGTATTTTCCCTTTAAACTTACAGCCCCTGTGATGGGTTGAATTGCATTCTCCCCAAGTTCAAATGTTGGAGTCCTAACCCCCAGGACCTCAGAATGTGACCTTCTTGGAAGACAGGGTCAGGACCAGCCGATCGTGTCATATTTGATGTTTGGGGGAGAGGGGGTGTGAGAGCACACTCTCTTTGCCTTTGAGGAGGGGGCCCACTGGGGAAGTCACTTTTACAGAGGTCATCCATCCCCAGTGCAACGGGACTGGTATTCTCATAAAAGGGGGGGAAACTGGACACAGAGACGCACATGCAGAGAAGAGCAGGTGAAGGGGCCGGCAGAGATCAGTGGTGCTATAAACCAAGGAACCCCAAAGCCCAGGAACTCAAAGATCCCAGTACCCCCCAGCAGCCAGGAGGCACGGGACAGGTTCTCCCCTCACAGCTCTCAAAGGGACCCCAACCTTGAGCTCGCACTTCTGGCCTCAGGAACCAGGGGACAGTGAATCCCTGCTGTTTAGCGCCCTGTGTGTGATGCTTTGTGACGCCTTGTCACGGCAGCCCCCGCACACCGCTCCAGGCCCTCTGTCACCCCCTGCACAGCGTCCTTCCCAGGCTGCCCGGTGGCTCTGCACTACAGAGAAGCCCTCCGAGCTCAAGTTTACACTGCTCTGTACATTAGCACGTTTTAACAAACACGGCCTCTGGCTCTGCACGGCTGGAAGAAGCCAGTTTCAAAATGATAACTGCCCCTCCTCGACCTCCTCCGTCCTCCAGCACCTCTTTTTTTTCTTTCTTTTTTTTTTAGGAAGAAGAGTCCCTGCAGCACATGCTCGAGGCGTTCGTAGATGAGACATGTGTCCCACTTTTATAGACGTATTTGCCACCTTTTAAAGGAAGAGGAGGAGGAGAAAGAGGTGAAGTCGTACAAGAACAGTCCTGTAGTCCCAAGGGGGAAATTCTGTCAACTTAATTCAGCTTCTTTGTCTTCTAGGAGAAAAAGAACTGGGACTGAGAAGAACAAAGAGGCCACGCGCTGGGGGGGGCGGGCAGGGACACAGCCCTGAGTCCCCCTCCCCCGCCCCCCAGCCAGCTTGTGGGCGACCTGAAACCCATCCCCCTCCCCACAGCTTCTCCTGGACCAGCAGATGGGTGACTGAAAGGAGGCACACGGAGGCTCCAAGGGGGCTTTACCTAGAAACCCTGGGCCCTTTCAGCTCCTCTAAACACGTTTTCTAACTGGCCCCATTCCACTCTCTGGGCTCCAACAGAGGCGGGTTGGATAATCTAGCAACGGCCTGTAATTTAATTAGTACAAGTATCGCTGCCGTTTGGAGAAAACAAATGGATCATAGAAAATTGAAATGCTCTTTTCCCATTAGCGTTCCTATTTAAACCCTAACCGTTAAATATTTCAACAAATGTTTAAAACACTCGCCATGTGTTTTCAGGCCAAATGAGATACTCATCCGAGAAAAATAATCCGGGTGGGGAAAAAAAGGCCGCTTTCAAACAAACAATCGCAGGGGTCAGGTTCGAGGGCAACCAAGGACACGGGCGTCAGCAAGGTGGCTCAGAGGACACTTAGGGCACACACGTGGGGCATGGGGTGCATTGTTACTTGAGTCCCTCGAGAGTCAAATGCAGACCAAGAGGCAAGGGAGCCTCACGGTGAATTCTGCATCTTCTGCACCCCAGCTGAGGTGACAATCCTCAGAGCAAGTGACCAGGACATGTCCCTCCCTGCCCTGGGCCATGGGTACCTGGTAACGACCGTGAGACTTGAATGCTAGGCTGCAGGTGTGTTCCCCGCTTCAATCAAGCGGGGTGTCCACCTGGATCATTCCACTTCTCCCCTGTGGTCCCAATTCTACCTGAGACCCCGGTCAAGGTCCACTTGATTCTTTCATTTTTTCATTTAGCAAATATTTGCTGAGCGCCTACTGCATGCCACGCATTGTGCAGACTCTAGGGATATGGTGAGGAGCAAAAGGGGCACACTCCCTGCTCTTACAGAACTCACAGTCCAGAGTGGGTGAGAGACGTGAGTCAAACTCCCTGGGAAAACAGAACGTGCAAATGGGACAAGCTCCAGAACACAGAATGGGGTGTGACAGCCTGTGGAGAGATGGGATGCCATGGCAGAAGTCAGAGAACGGCAGGGGTCCAGGAGGAACTGAGGCTGCCTTGGAATCTGAAGATAGAAGATCCCAATCAGCAAAGAGAGGTGAGGGGAACATTCCGGAAGAAGGAACAGGGTGTGCACAGCGCTGGGAGCCAAGAGAGCACAGAAGTTTGAAGGCCCCGTGGGTCTGAGCCCACAGCAAGAAGCAGGACTGCGTGTGTGGGTCTGGGGGACAAGGCTGGAGAGGCGAGCAGACACCAGTCTAATCTGTGACACGTGGGCTTGTCACTGACCCTGCCTTCCAGGTTAAGGAAGCCTTCGAAGGCTTGGAGCAGGGAAGCGACGTGATCCCATCCGAGTGTGGATGGCTCGGCTCTGGCTGGCTGGCAGAGAAGCGAGAGCCAGGCGTTCACGGGGAAAGGGGGCGACCAGTCAGGGCTGCGGCCAACAGCCAGGCCAGAGGCAGTAGTGTCTGGCCTGGGGTGCGAGGGTAGAGACGGAGGGCGCGGACGGGGCTGAGAGGTTTAGGAGTCAAGCGGGCAGAGCCTGGTGACAGACTGGCTCTGGGGGTGAGGAAAAGGAACTCCTGCGTTTCTTCCCTGTGCTGACGTGGGGCTGTCATTTGCAGACAGACACTGGGGGTGGGGAGGTTCCAGGGCGCTGGGTTGGGGACACCTTTGCTCTGGAGAAGGTTTAGTAAGCAATCGGCTGGGGGGGTCTGGCACTCAGGGGAGGCTGGCCCCTACACCACCTCCCCCCTCCTGCCCTCAGCCTGAAAGCCATGCAGGGGCCTGTGGCTCAACCCTGGCGCGCCCCCCGCCCCTCAAAAGCTGACCTGCACCCTTATCTTGCGGATGCTGCAGCCTGTCTATGAGGAAGGAGGCCTCCAGCCTGGGGTCAAGGCTAAGACTGCCCAGCCCCAGCCATCCCTGGAGCTCCTCCCAACTTCCCCCACCCTCACTCCTCCCAAGCCAGGTAAGCCTCAAGCAGGGCGGGGGAGGGAGGGAGGAGGGCACAGCCTCTCCTTCTCACTGCCACAGAGAGGTCACCGTCACTGTCTTCACTTCCCTTCTTCCTCTTCTGAAACCCATGCAATCTCTTTCTGCCCTTGCCACTTCCACAAGCTGGGCTCTGGAAGACTCTCCAGGGCCTAACTAACTGTTCAGCCAACACCACTGACCATGTCACACTCAGCCTCTCCCATGGTCTTCCTGGCCCATCCCCTGCAGCATCTCCCACACCTCCCATGGTTCCCTGGCCACCCCTGTCGTCCTTGCTGGCTTCTCTGCCACGGGCGCCTCCTCATCCCCGCCTCCTTCAATCTCGCCGTCCCCTAGGCAGTGCCTAGATGGGACAGCTGTGCCATTCTGTCCTGCCCTGACGCTCAGGGGTGGCCTTCCCGGGGCTTGTCACATTTACACGTGGTGCCTGGCACGATGCTCAGTCACCGCCCCCCTTCACTGCAGCCTTAGCTCAAGAAAAACCCGGGAGAACTGCCCTCCCCAGTGACAGGCCCGGCTCATGCAATAACCAGGATGAAAATCGAGTCCGTAAAGGAAGAGGGAAGCAGGCAGGCCCGTCGGCCTCAAGCAGGGCAGGAGGAAGGCTCCCCTTTGGATGTCTCTTCAAATGAAAACATTCCAGGGGCACATGGCAGAGGCTTCGGAGAGGAAATCAAGCAGATTCCCAGGAAAGTCAGTGAGAAGGCAGAGACGCCATATTTGACAAAGTGCTGAGGGAGGGGTCTGGGATGGGTGGGTGGGGGCACCCTCACCCTGTGACCCAGGCCCCAGTCTCTTCACAAGCATGTATTTGGGGTCCAAAATTGGTACAACTTGCCATATGAGTCTAGTTTTTACTCTGAAATCAAAGAATCTTGGTATTCTCGCTTAGGTACGTACTAGGTAGCATCAAGTTGCCAGGAACAGGTGCCTGGGAAAGCTTGCTGTCATCCAACACTTCCTCCTGTCCCTCACTTTACTGTCTCCTTCTGATGCCAAGCATTACACTCATGCATATTTTTCAGCATCTCCTTCTTACCCTTTGAAGACCTGACAATGGTTTCCAACCTTGGCCACTCAATAGAAACAGCCAGGGAGCTTTAAAAAATACTGATCCCTCCCGCCCCCCGATTCCCACCCCATGAGATTCAGTGGAGATGGTCTGAGGACAGTCTGCCCACTCAGATGTTTAAATGCTCCTGGGTGATTCTAATGTGTGGCCACAGCTGTGAACCACAGTCTGACGACTGAGAGATCGTGGCTCGACTGGAAACCATTTTCGGGGCTCAATTAAGCCAGTATTTTTGTCTTTTGCTGCTTCTATGTCCCACCGTCGTTGGTTTCCTTTCCTCTCTGCCCTCAAAATGGAAATCCACTCTTCCTAAGCGATCCTGGGTTTTGCTTTGGGGGTCACTCACCTCGTACGGTTCCTTGGTGGGCCTGCACTTTTCTATCTGGTAGAGCTGGGTCTTGTAGCAAATGCTGTCCTGGATGTCAGATTTCTATCAGAGGAGAAGGAGGGAAAAAGCATGGCTTAACTCACAGGGAAGAGAAATGTCCATTACGCAGTCATTAATTTTTAAGCCAGCTTGGTGGAGAAAGTGTCAAAAGGTGTTGGCAAGCCAGTTACTTGTGATGCAAAGCCTTATCCGAGGATGGCCCACAGGTGGGATGAGGCGAGATGGGGGAGCCCCAGACCCAGAGTGAGGCAACCTCCTACTGTTGACCCTGGGCACGTCACCTCTCCTTGCTGGTCTCAGATTTTTCATCGGTGCAATGAAGGCTACTCTAAGATGTGAAAGCAGAATTCACAAATCTGTGAGCTGGAAAGAATAACTTATTTTATTGAACTATTAAACAGGATATGGACCTTGTTTATCAGCTTATTGAAAAACATAAGCCTTGTCTGCCCCCCGACCCCCCGCCGTGAGTCACAGCAATTCATAATACAGCTTAAAGATGATGGCAAACTGTATCTGAGATGATCTAGGTGTGTGACTGAGGGGTAATCCTGTCTGGAGACAGGTGAATTAAATGACTAATTAGTTTACCAACCAACAAATATTCATGGAATGGCCTTACAGGCTCCAACATAAAGTCTACGCTTCTTGGTTTTAGGAAGAAGAAATGAGAACTGAGAGAGAAAGAGAGAAACGACAAATAATTAAGGAATAATTAAGGTACGTATTTTACTTTTTAGTTCACTAGTTTCGGTTTTAAAATTATACATGGGTTGTTAGTAACTGGTTGATGAGATTAATAGCTGGGACAGTGCATACCGTGCAATTAAATTAGCTGTGTGTGGAAATTATGGAGCGGACCAGCTGTAGCTGTCTGTGGGGATTAATTCATTCGAGTTAAAAGCAGCCCCTTGCCTAGACACCGGTTCTCAGACCGGGTATGTCCTATGGTTGAAGGGTGAAGCGCAAAACAGACACAATACAGCGAGAACATAGCTGCGTTTCCAGGGAATGTTCTCGGTAGACAAAGCCAGGCTCAGCTTTGCAACACTTGCATGCCAACCCGATGTTGGGCAGAGCGGAGAAGCAGAAACAAGCAGATGGCAAGAAACAAAGACAAATCAAGACACAGCCGAAGAGCTTTAGTGACTATTAGAAGAGTATGAGTAACCCAAGTTTGTATCTGTACATGTGGAGGCGGACAGAGGAAAGAAAGAAAAGTGTTTAAAAACTAAAATCCCGGGGTGCCTGGGTGGCTCAGTCGGTTGGGTGTCAGGCTCTTGGTTTTGGCTCAGGTCGTGATCTCAGGGTCATGACATTGAGCCCCATGTCGGGCTCCGTGCTTGGTGCGGGGTCTGCGTGGGCTTCTCTCTCTCCTTCTCCCTCTGCCCCTCCCCCTGCTCATGTGTGTGCTCGCTCACTCGCTCTCTCTGCCTAAAAATAAATAATGAATCCTTAAAAAAAAAATAAGGCCCCTTGGGGTGCCTTGCTGGCTCAGTCAGTAAAGTGTGCGACTCTTGATCTCAGGGTTATGAGTTCAAGCCCCACGTTGAGTGTAGAGGTTACTTAAAAATAAAATCTTTAAAAAACAACAAAATAAAAAACCCCAAAAGTCCCTCCATCTTATCGATTGGCATCCAAAGAAGTTCTGCCAAAAGAATGTTTGAATCGGCTAGCTTATTTAGGAAAGCAAAAATTTCATCCTTTAAATATGGAATTGTGGGGGCGCCTGGGTGGCACAGCTGTTAAGCGTCTGCCTTCGGCTCAGGGCGTGAACCCGGTGTTATGGGATCAAGCCCTACATCAGGCTCTTTTGCTATGAGCCTGCTTCTTCCTCCCCCTCTCCCCTGCTGTGTTCCCTCTCTCGCTGGCTGTCTCTATCTCTGTCTAATAAATAAATAAAATCTTTAAAAAAATAAATAAATAAATAAATAAATATGGAATTGTGAATTTTATAGTCAGCTTCATGGAGACGCTTTCTAAAAACGAATTTTTGAACAACAGTCATCATTTGAAAAAAAAAAAAAATCAGCGTGTTGATCCTCTGTTCTTCCTTCTACTTGACAGCTATTTAAATTCTTAACTACGATCTTCTACCACAGTGGTCCCCAAATGGTGTGACCTTGAACCCATATGAGTGAACAAGGTATAGGAAGGCACCTACAATATATGCATATTTATTTGTAACTATAAGCAGGAACCACTGTACTAACAGATCACATACATGATAAAAAAAATATCAAATAGGAACTTGAAAGGATAAGGTAAGAAAGAAACATGGGGCATGTGGTGTTCTTATAAAAAGGAAATGGGGAAGCAGCTTCAAGTCCAATATCTTCCAAGTTCATCATCACGGGGGAACAGAGAATGTGGGCATGGTACAAGAGATTCTCTTACTCCTTATCACCTAATAAAATGATATAAAAAATATACTGTGTCAGAGCACCTGGGTGGAGCAGTCGGTTAAGCGTTCAACTCTTGGTTTTGGCTCAGGTCCTGATCTCGGGGTCCTGATTTCAGAGCCGTGAGGTCAAGCCCTGCATTGGGGCCTGAGCTCAGTGTGGAACCTGCTTAAGACTCTCTCCCTCTACCCCTCCCCCCCAGCAGTGGCACGCGCCCTCGCACACATACACTCTCTCTTTCTCCCAAATAAATAAAAAAATCTTTAAAAAAAATATGGTATCAAAAATCCCGTCTTCTGGCCTCAACTTCTCTTTTATAGTTGCTTTCCTGCAGCTGCGACACCATCTCGAACATCTAGTCTCAAAGCTGCGCATTCGTCCCCATCAGAAGTGTCATCCCATCACTGCTTACGCAGGGCATGTTTTTTCCCCCCCAAAACACTGTTCTTATTTTTAAAAGCCTTTTACTGTTGAGAATGCTTCTCTTCATGTAGATCTTTCCTTTGGCGGTTCACCCAAAAAGTACTTCTGTGGATAATTTCCCATTGGAGCAAAATCTACCAAATTTCCTGAGTCAGCTTAGAAACATCTGCACTCTCGTCCAACTGTTTAACAAGCCTCCCAATGAGCTTCTTCGTCTATTCAGCAACGTTTTCTAGACATCTCCCAAATCTATTTGCTAGAGAGACACACTCTGACCAGCTTGTCTTCCGGGCATTATTGCGTGGTCCTTTCTGCCGCGGCAGAGAGGATATCGTTTCCCCAATTGTAGGTGGACTGTCACCTTTAGCGCTAAGATGGAAACCTCACAAAAGGTTTCTAAGCCTATTGTTCAGTGGAATTTTGTGAAATACCGAATACTGTGAAATCACATGACTTTAAATAGCACTGAAAACAAACAAACAGTGCACTGAAAACACTCTAGAAGTTCTTCACGTTCTGTTTTCTAAATGTCTTCCTAACAGTGACAGCCCCACACCGTCAGATCCCAAGGCGCCATACACACTGGGTGAGGGTCGCCCTTCGTGACCGTGGATTTCCAACCAAATTTCCAACGGGCTTCCTGATAATTCTGAATTTCTCTAACAGGCTGACTTCCTGTCAGAACTGCTCAGTCTCCCCTCTTCCGAGTAGGAGAAACAGGAGTAGTATGCAGAACCATATTGCCTTTGATTGAGTTTCCTATGCAGAATTATTTTTAAGTGGAGAGAGATGATTTAGTCAAAACTAGGTACCGAAGCATGTACATGCCTTCCCCAAGCATACATGACCTGCTTGTGGCAGAAGGACGAAGGTGACCAAGGCATGAGGGTACCACGGTCCCCCCGCCTGCCACCAGGCTACAGGACTCCCAGCTGTACCTCCCCGGTGGCACAGGACACCTGCATTCTGACGCCCGGGCTGAAGGCACCAGGGTCAAGCTAGTAAAGCTCAATTTCATTTTTACTTTCCAGAGAAGTAAATATAAAGAATGGCCTCNTTTCATTTTTACTTTCCAGAGAAGTAAATATAAAGAATGGCCTCCTCATAAATCATGCAGTAGAGATGAATGCCCGAGAGGCACTGCTCCCCAACTTTTATGACCACAGAAGTGCCCGGTGCCTTTCACATGGGAACCCAAGGAACTCAGAGGTAGACAGAAAAGGCAACAGAGAAAGTGAAGGGAAAAAGTGGCTTGAATCTCTCCCAGTGCTGCCCAAGGCTTAACTTCGTGGGAGGGTATCTGAGAAAAACCTCAGATAAAAAGCGCGAGCTACCCGAGAAGCGGGTTCTGCTACTATTTTATCCCACATTCAGAAACCCTGCCTCCCATTAGTTTCAATTAACAGCTCAGATCAAGTGTCAGCAACTGAGAAACACTCTAGGTGTAAGAGCTCCTTTTTCCACGGAGAGCAGAGAAAACTGTCACTAGGGCCCCACTCACCCCTGACAAATAGCGCTCGAGTTTCTTGTTTAAGAGGAAGTAGATGGCGAGGATGTGGCAGGCGCGGTTGGAGAGCACAGTGTTGATCACATCGCTGTTCTTGTAGCCCAGCTTCTCCGTCATGTGCAGCACCACACTCGGGCTCAGGTCCTCCAGGGAAATCCTGCCCAGCAGAGAGAGCACAGGTCACCTCTCCGCCTCCACTGAGAGGCCCGGGGGCCTCCTTAGTGATGCTCACAAACATGGCGGCACAAAGCACCCACCACCCCCCACCAACCAGGGCCCTTATGGACAGTCGGTTCCATCCATCCATCCATCCATCCATCCATCCATCCATCCATCCACTTAACTTTTTTTATTATGAACAATGTCACACAGACAGAAAACTAGTGAGAAGAGTATAAATACCCTTTGTGCACCCAACACCAGAAGACACCACTGTTAACACTTTGCCCTATTTTCTTCATTTATTTACTTATCTGTTTATTTAGTGCTCAAGTATTTGAAATCACAGACATCATGACCTTTCATTCTTACACACCCCAGTGTGTACCTTCAAGATCCAAGGATATCTGCTGCAGAATCACAATTCCATCCACACACCCAATTTAATAATTTGTAATAATTGCCTAGTATTCTCTAATATCTACACCATATTCAGATTTCCCCAATTATCCCCAAATTTCTTTACAATCTGGCACTCTTTTCTAAAAATGTGTTTATTGGACATGGGTAGAGCCCACAGTTGAGTTGGGTGTAAGTGGGGCTGGGAAAGGAACACATTCAGAAGTCAACCCAGACTGTGTTTAAAGGAACAGTGTGAGATCCCGCGTTCACCAAGAGGGAACTGGGGGCTCAGCTGTAAAGTAGGGTGCTCCCGGAAGACAGATTAAAGCTGCTTCACAGGAGTATTATGAAGATAAACTCCTTGGTTAGAAATGAATGCCTGTTATTCATTTATCTACTCATCCACTCATTCATTTATTCATTCCTTCAACAAGTCCCTGTCTCATGGAGTCAACGTTCCAGTGGCGAACAGACAAAATAAATTCACTCAGTCTTCATGAAAATCTTGTGAGTAGGTACTATTATTATCCCCATGTTACAGATGAAAGAAACTGAGGCCCGCAGCTGTGAAGTGACTTGTGACCTTGGGGTCACATAGGCAGGAAGTAGCAGCCCCAGAATTCAAACGCTGGCAGCCTAGCTCAGAGTCTAGATGGTAAACCTCTACACTCAGCAGCTCTCAAATAAACAGACCCGAGGAAGGGCTATGGAGAACAAGACAGCAGGCGGAGGAGTATAGAGTGTGTGTGTGATGGTAGCGGGGGTACCCCATCAAATAGAACCTACTAAATCCCTTAAGAGAGATAGAAATAGGGCACCCTGAGAAGCAAGCCTATCCGGTGGGAGAGGTCTGTAGCCCACCAACCCTCCACCAAGGGTCCGAGGACATTTTTTATGGGACCCCCCAACCCATAATGCCCTGACAAACCACACAGGACAACTCCATCATGATACAGAAGAGGAAACTGACTTGCCAAATTCACGGGCCAGCTGAAAAGGGCAGCAAGAGCAGACCTAGGTCTGCGGACCATCTTCCACCACCCATCAGTATAACCTGTGGCTGCAGTCCCTCACTACATATGGGTAAGTGCCACCCAAAGAAAAGGCGCCCACGGAACCA
The DNA here is from genome assembly GCF_002007445.2 of Ailuropoda melanoleuca. Classification (NCBI taxonomy): domain Eukaryota; kingdom Metazoa; phylum Chordata; class Mammalia; order Carnivora; family Ursidae; genus Ailuropoda; species Ailuropoda melanoleuca. Next base: position 12,255,022 of record NC_048218.1, read on the forward strand.
CAAAATCTGCCTTCCCCTCCCTGTTGGCCATAAAATCACTAATTCTAGACAACGGATAGGAAGGGGTAAGAATGACTAGTGATAAAAAAAAATAGTGTTTTCTAAAAAGAATATAATGACTTGAAGTTTGCAAAAGCACTTACTAAAGCAGAAGGCTCGATTTTGGAAACTACCCGGTAATGTCTGTGCGGGCGTGGCCCTGCCCCTGGCCAATCAGACCACTGCCCTGTGCCTCATCTTTGGCCAATCAGACCACGGCTTCATGGCCTCACCCCGGGCCAATCAGATCACGGCTGTGTGAGCCGCCCCTGGCCAATCAACCCACCACCACCCTCGGCAGCCCGCCCTCTACCCCGGAGCAGGCCCCGGAAGAGAGAGCCCTCCGGAAGAGGGGTGCCACCAGGGTGGGGCTGGGTGGTGGAGGGGAGAAGGGCGCAGTAAGCAGGGGCAGGTACCCCATCTCTGCCCTTCATATCCATTGTCTTCAGAAATAGGAGAGGTCTCCTGAAAGACACTGTCGACTCTGTTGACTGACAGTACTAAACATTTTCAATAAGCAACGTGGACATTTGGAAGTCTGCAATATCAGTTATTTATTTTTACGATCTCCCTATGTTTGGACGATATGGACACTAGTAAAATGTTCCAGAACACTAGGTGTAATTCTAAGTAAATCTGCATTAAATACCTTGTTATACCAACTTTGGCCTAATTCCACCCTGTTGACAATGACCTCCTTTCCCTCCCGCCCACCTCTGGCGCTAACTGGACGACGGTGGGAAACTGTCCAGGCTCGAGCAGGGAGATGGAGGCAGGCAGCCAAGGTCACCTCCCTAAAAATATCCGCTCCTAGCATAGGGACGCTGGCCCGGTATATAGCAAACTGTTGACTGACTGGCATGAATATTTATTATAAAAAGTTGACTTTTGAAGATGTTTTCCTCTTGCCTTTTGGAGATCAACTTGGAAGCCCAAATGACTTAACAGAAGGCTTTACAGAAGAGTGATATAAAACATAAGCCCTGTATTTTCGCTCTTTCCCAAAAGTAAAACATTTTTAACAACATCTAAAATAATGAAATCTGAGGCTAGGCTTGTTGGGAAGCTATAAAATATACCATATAATACGGTCTATATTCCTTTCCCTGATCACATGTTCTTACTCCATTTATCCCTGCTCTGGTCAAACCTGAAAAATAACCATTAAAAGCACTGTTTCTTTTTTCTTCTTCTTCTTTTTTTTTTTTTTTTTTTTTTGCCTTACATATTTTTCAAAATCAAGACTGTAAAAAGCCTACCTCCTGCAAGAGTTCAGATTGCTGGTTTCAGTACTTTAAAACGGAACATTAATTTACCTCTGGTCCAAAATGACCAATGGAACTTGTATAAACAGAAGATAGTAAGCGGCTGTTTAATATACATGATCGTAACCATTTTCACAACCCAACTCGTTCATGTGCAGCCTTTATGCTTCTGACCAAGTCCAAAGGCAAAAAACTGCTAATCTGGCAAAAACCAGTTGAGGATCCTTGAGTTTAAGTTTGAATGTACAAATGCCTGACTACCACGTGTGGAAAAGCTGCAGAACGAGGCGCCGCTTCGTGGATGAGTCTACGGCCGACAAGAGGGGGCGACTGTACTTCTAATACCAGCTCCCCAGCCTTTGAACGGCTGCCACGTCGAGTGGATTGATTATGTTCATTTAGGCAGCGATTACATTAGTGTAATGACTCACACGGCTGTCACCAGCGCCCCCTCCTCTGACGGAAAGCATACCTGTGTGCTGCCGTCCTTTGCGAGTATTGGTAATGAGCCATGGCTCCTCGGCTTTGCTTTCCATCTCACGTGGAGGTAATATTTCTGGTGTCTGTTTCAGATACGGGCCAAGTGGAGCCAGTGTTGGAAACCAGCAGTCTATTTCCAGGTTCCCTCGGTAACCTAAGTAACCTAGACTTTGTTTCAATTACCTCTCAAGACTCAAATGCTAGAATTCTAGATGGCAACAGAGTGAAACCACCTCATCTACAGTGAGTGTAAGTTTGGCTCAGTAGCACGGATGCAGACTCCACCCGTGGCCTCTTAAGTTCTTCTAGAACTTTCTCCCCAAGACAGAGCCCTGCCTGCCCATCCTATTTGGAGAACTCAGTGCGACAGCTTTCCTATGGCTTGGTGGATGTTTCCAGACCTTCCTTGACATTTTGAAAATACCTGTCCCCCTTCATCAGTGGTCCTTGTTCTCATCTGGGCTTCAGACTAGAGTGAGCAGTCCCAGGCCTTAGGGTGTGGGTCCCAGTCCTGGAAGGTATGTGACCCATGTGGTCTTCATGTTTGCTGTAAAGGAACCAAGGTGAGGGGCCTCATGCCTTCAATCCCGGCAGTTAACAATAGGTCAGATGAGTAGGAAAAAAGTACAAGGAAATGTCTTCTTGCACTTGTTTTCAAATCTGCAGTCAGGACAGCAGCAATGGAGACGTGTGGGCCACCACGAGGTGCCCCTCAGGGTTTCCACGCTGTGGATCCCCACCCTTGAGCCTGCTTGAAGCATTCTCCTCTTGGGAGCTGCTAAGGTGATGCCTTCACAGGAAGTCCGCAGGGAAAGATGGCCTGAAGCAAGTGCCTCCTTCTACCGCCTCTTCTTCCTGCCCCCACCACTCTAAGCAGGGGGCTCGGGGCTCAACTAAACATCGGAGCAAAGCAGCAGCAGAGGGGCCCAAGGGGCGGTTGGAAAGGGGAGAAGGCCAATCCCCCTGGACTCTGCCTGAGGCTAAATCTCACACACACTCAAACACAATCAGATACCATCACAGAAACACTCAAACACAGACACACACACACTCACTCACTCAGGCCACAGCTAGGCTGAACGGTCCCTTTGTGTGAATTAGAAGGAGGCGCCACTCTGTGAAGACACAAGCCCCCCGGGGCAAGTATGACAAGGGGAATGTGTCGTGGAGTCCGGCCTCCACCCACCCTCCGCTGGGGGCCCCATGCAGGGCACACTCCGCACAACCACATGGGGTGGCCCCATCTATACTTCCTCCTGTGCACTGAGGTGGGCCTGCCCCTGGATGTATGCGCGTGGATGATGGGTGGCCACGAGAAAACACAGCTTTTCCTTGGATCGTGTACCGCTTCCTGTCCAGAAGTGTTCAGGGCTCATAAGGCAGCCCCACCTGGCCTGAGAAGGGGTCCATCTGTGTGTACTTCATTACCTGTTGGGATAGGTGACATTACATGGCACTTTGCCCGTGTAATTCTCATTAAGCCAGCGATTCGCCAGTGCTTGCTGAATATTGGGCCTCTTCACAGGATCTGGTTCCAGGAGAGAGCGCAGGAAGTTGATGGCGCCTGGGAAGACATTCGGCAAACAAACCCGTGTTACAGGCTGAACGCAGATGCCGCTGAGACTCAAGGCAGGTGGCCCACCCCCTCTCCGGAGTCATCGCCAGCACCGGTCTACTCTCTGGATCTCCGGGTGCCTCAAGTCCAAAGAGTTTAAGATATCTGTCCGAGGGATGAAACTGGTACACGGTGAAGCAAGAACCAGTTCGGGTCTCCTCATGCCCCACACCTCCCAGGACAACCTGTGGTCTGATCTCACAGCCCATCTCTAAAGGTGAGCCCAAGAGCTATTCTCTTTCCAGGCTTGAAGGGATAAAAGAAAGTAAAGAGAAAATGCTTGTTCTCCAGGTGGGTTTTTGAGGAAGGAACCAGAGGGTAAAGGCATTCAGAATTATACCCTCTAACTTGCCCCCCACCATGTGACACACAGAGCGTCTCAAGAAACCAGGGGAGGTCCTGCTTTTTCTTTCTGGTCTTTTTATTTATTTATTTTTTTTTTAGAGTGGGGGAGAGTGTGGAGGAGGGGCAGAGGGAAAGAAAGAGAAAGAATCCTAAGCAGGCTCCACACCCAGCACGGAGCCCGACACGGGGCTCCATCTCACAACCCTGAGATCATGACCTGAGCTGAAATCAAGAGTCAGACGCTTAACCGACTGAGCTACCCAGGAACCGCTGGTTCTTTCTTTTAGAGCCATTTCGCATGGCCGTCCACTTCGTCCCCAGACTCTGAATGGACAACGTAGCACCCCGACCAGCCNAATAAATAAATAAATAAATATGGAATTGTGAATTTTATAGTCAGCTTCATGGAGACGCTTTCTAAAAACGAATTTTTGAACAACAGTCATCATTTGAAAAAAAAAAAAAATCAGCGTGTTGATCCTCTGTTCTTCCTTCTACTTGACAGCTATTTAAATTCTTAACTACGATCTTCTACCACAGTGGTCCCCAAATGGTGTGACCTTGAACCCATATGAGTGAACAAGGTATAGGAAGGCACCTACAATATATGCATATTTATTTGTAACTATAAGCAGGAACCACTGTACTAACAGATCACATACATGATAAAAAAAATATCAAATAGGAACTTGAAAGGATAAGGTAAGAAAGAAACATGGGGCATGTGGTGTTCTTATAAAAAGGAAATGGGAAGCAGCTTCAAGTCCAATATCTTCCAAGTTCATCATCACGGGGGAACAGAGAATGTGGGCATGGTACAAGAGATTCTCTTACTCCTTATCACCTAATAAAATGATATAAAAAATATACTGTGTCAGAGCACCTGGGTGGAGCAGTCGGTTAAGCGTTCAACTCTTGGTTTTGGCTCAGGTCCTGATCTCGGGGTCCTGATTTCAGAGCCGTGAGGTCAAGCCCTGCATTGGGGTCTGAGCTCAGTGTGGAACCTGCTTAAGACTCTCTCCCTCTACCCCTCCCCCCCAGCAGTGGCACGCGCCCTCGCACACATACACTCTCTCTTTCTCCCAAATAAATAAAAAAATCTTTAAAAAAAATATGGTATCAAAAATCCCGTCTTCTGGCCTCAACTTCTCTTTTATAGTTGCTTTCCTGCAGCTGCGACACCATCTCGAACATCTAGTCTCAAAGCTGCGCATTCGTCCCCATCAGAAGTGTCATCCCATCACTGCTTACGCAGGGCATGTTTTTCCCCCCCCAAAACACTGTTCTTTTTTTAAAAAGCCTTTTACTGTTGAGAATGCTTCTCTTCATGTAGATCTTTCCTTTGGCGGTTCACCCAAAAAGTACTTCTGTGGATAATTTCCCATTGGAGCAAAATCTACCAAATCTCCTGAGTCAGCTTAGAAACATCTGCACTCTCGTCCAACTGTTTAACAAGCCTCCCAATGAGCTTCTTCGTCTATTCAGCAACGTTTTCTAGACATCTCCCAAATCTATTTGCTAGAGAGACACACTCTGACCAGCTTGTCTTCCGGGCATTATTGTGTGGTCCTTCCTGCCACGGCAGAGAGGACATCGTTTCCCCAATTGTAGGTGGACTGTCACCTTTAGCGCTAAGATGGAAACCTCACAAAAGGTTTCTAAGCCTATTGTTCAGTGGAATTTTGTGAAATACCGAATACTGTGAAATCACATGACTTTAAATAGCACTGAAAACAAACAAACAGTGCACTGAAAACACTCTAGAAGTTCTTCACGTTCTGTTTTCTAAATGTCTTCCTAACAGTGACAGCCCCACACCGTCAGATCCCAAGGCGCCATACACACTGGGTGAGGGTCGCCCTTCGTGACCGTGGATTTCCAACCAAATTTCCAACGGGCTTCCTGATAATTCTGAATTTCTCTAACAGGCTGACTTCCTGTCAGAACTGCTCAGTCTCCCCTCTTCCGAGTAGGAGAAACAGGAGTAGTATGCAGAACCATATTGCCTTTGATTGAGTTTCCTATGCAGAATTATTTTTAAGTGGAGAGAGATGATTTAGTCAAAACTAGGTACCGAAGCATGTACATGCCTTCCCCAAGCATACATGACCTGCTTGTGGCAGAAGGACGAAGGTGACCGAGGCATGAGGGTACCACGGTCCCCCCGCCCGCCACCAGGCTACAGGACTCCCAGCTGTACCTTCCCGGTGGCACAGGACACCTGCATTCTGACGCCCGGGCTGAAGGCACCAGGGTCAAGCTAGTAAAGCTCAATTTCATTTTTACTTTCCAGAGAAGTAAATATAAAGAATGGCCTCCTCATAAATCATGCAGTAGAGATGAATGCCCGAGAGGCACAGCTCCCCAACTTTTATGACCACAGAAGTGCCCGGTGCCTTTCACATGGGAACCCAAGGAACTCAGAGGTAGACAGAAAAGGCAACAGAGAAAGTGAAGGGAAAAAGTGGCTTGAATCTCTCCCAGTGCTGCCCAAGGCTTAACTTCGTGGGAGGGTATCTGAGAAAAACCTCAGATAAAAAGCGCGAGCTACCCGAGAAGCGGGTTCTGCTACTATTTTATCCCACATTCAGAAACCCTGCCTCCCATTAGTTTCAATTAACAGCTCAGATCAAGTGTCAGCAACTGAGAAACACTCTAGGTGTAAGAGCTCCTTTTTCCACGGAGAGCAGAGAAAACTGCCACTAGGGCCCCACTCACCCCTGACAAATAGCGCTCGAGTTTCTTGTTTAAGAGGAAGTAGATGGCGAGGATGTGGCAGGCGCGGTTGGAGAGCACAGTGTTGATCACATCGCTGTTCTTGTAGCCCAGCTTCTCCGTCATGTGCAGCACCACACTCGGGCTCAGGTCCTCCAGGGAAATCCTGCCCAGCAGAGAGAGCACAGGTCACCTCTCCGCCTCCACTGAGAGGCCCCGGGGCCTCCTTAGTGATGCTCACAAACATGGCGGCACAAAGCACCCACCACCCCCCACCAACCAGGGCCCTTATGGACAGTCGGTTCCATCCATCCATCCATCCATCCATCCATCCATCCATCCATCCACTTAACTTTTTTTATTATGAACAATGTCACACAGACAGAAAACTAGTGAGAAGAGTATAAATACCCTTTGTGCACCCAACACCAGAAGACACCACTGTTAACACTTTGCCCTATTTTCTTCATTTATTTACTTATCTGTTTATTTAGTGCTCAAGTATTTGAAATCACAGACATCATGACCTTTCATTCTTACACACCCCAGTGTGTACCTTCAAGATCCAAGGATATCTGCTGCAGAATCACAATTCCATCCACACACCCAATTTAATAATTTGTAATAATTGCCTAGTATTCTCTAATATCTACACCATATTCAGATTTCCCCAATTATCCCCAAATTTCTTTACAATCTGGCGCTCTTTTCTAAAAATGTGTTTATTGGACATGGGTAGAGCCCACAGTTGAGTTGGGTGTAAGTGGGGCTGGGAAAGGAACACATTCAGAAGTCAACCCAGACTGTGTTTAAAGGAACAGTGTGAGATCCCGCATTCACCAAGAGGGAACTGGGGGCTCAGCTGTAAAGTAGGGTGCTCCCGGAAGACAGATTAAAGCTGCTTCACAGGAGTATTATGAAGATAAACTCCTTGGTTAGAAATGAATGCCTGTTATTCATTTATCTACTCATCCACTCATTCATTTATTCATTCCTTCAACAAGTCCCTGTCTCATGGAGTCAACGTTCCAGTGGCGAACAGACAAAATAAATTCACTCAGTCTTCATGAAAATCTTGTGAGTAGGTACTATTATTATCCCCATGTTACAGATGAAAGAAACTGAGGCCCGCAGCTGTGAAGTGACTTGTGACCTTGGGGTCACATAGGCAGGAAGTAGCAGCCCCAGAATTCAAACGCTGGCAGCCTAGCTCAGAGTCTAGATGGTAAACCTCTACACTCAGCAGCTCTCAAATAAACAGACCCGAGGAAGGGCTATGGAGAACAAGACAGCAGGCGGAGGAGTATAGAGTGTGTGTGTGATGGTAGCGGGGGTACCCCATCAAATAGAACCTACTAAATCCCTTAAGAGAGATAGAAATAGGGCACCCTGAGAAGCAAGCCTATCCGGTGGGAGAGGTCTGTAGCCCACCAACCCTCCACCAAGGGTCCGAGGACATTTTTTATGGGACCCCCCAACCCATAATGCCCTGACAAACCACACAGGACAACTCCATCATGATACAGAAGAGGAAACTGACTTGCCAAATTCACGGGCCAGCTGAAAAGGGCAGCAAGAGCAGACCTAGGTCTGCGGACCATCTTCCACCACCCATCAGTATAACCTGTGGCTGCAGTCCCTCACTACATATGGGTAAGTGCCACCCAAAGAAAAGGCGCCCACGGAACCACAAAATCTGCCTTCCCCTCCCTGTTGGCCATAAAATCACTAATTCTAGACAACGGATAGGAAGGGGTAAGAATGACTAGTGATAAAAAAAAATAGTGTTTTCTAAAAAGAATATAATGACTTGAAGTTTGCAAAAGCACTTACTAAAGCAGAAGGCTCGATTTTGGAAACTACCCGGTAATGTCTGTGCGGGCGTGGCCCTGCCCCTGGCCAATCAGACCACTGCCCTGTGCCTCATCTTTGGCCAATCAGACCACGGCTTCATGGCCTCACCCCGGGCCAATCAGATCACGGCTGTGTGAGCCGCCCCTGGCCAATCAACCCACCACCACCCTCGGCAGCCCGCCCTCTACCCCGGAGCAGGCCCCGGAAGAGAGAGCCCTCCGGAAGAGGGGTGCCACCAGGGTGGGGCTGGGTGGTGGAGGGGAGAAGGGCGCAGTAAGCAGGGGCAGGTACCCCATCTCTGCCCTTCATATCCATTGTCTTCAGAAATAGGAGAGGTCTCCTGAAAGACACTGTCGACTCTGTTGACTGACAGTACTAAACATTTTCAATAAGCAACGTGGACATTTGGAAGTCTGCAATATCAGTTATTTATTTTTACGATCTCCCTATGTTTGGACGATATGGACACTAGTAAAATGTTCCAGAACACTAGGTGTAATTCTAAGTAAATCTGCATTAAATACCTTGTTATACCAACTTTGGCCTAATTCCACCCTGTTGACAATGACCTCCTTTCCCTCCCGCCCACCTCTGGCGCTAACTGGACGACGGTGGGAAACTGTCCAGGCTCGAGCAGGGAGATGGAGGCAGGCAGCCAAGGTCACCTCCCTAAAAATATCCGCTCCTAGCATAGGGACGCTGGCCCGGTATATAGCAAACTGTTGACTGACTGGCATGAATATTTATTATAAAAAGTTGACTTTTGAAGATGTTTTCCTCTTGCCTTTTGGAGATCAACTTGGAAGCCCAAATGACTTAACAGAAGGCTTTACAGAAGAGTGATATAAAACATAAGCCCTGTATTTTCGCTCTTTCCCAAAAGTAAAACATTTTTAACAACATCTAAAATAATGAAATCTGAGGCTAGGCTTGTTGGGAAGCTATAAAATATACCATATAATACGGTCTATATTCCTTTCCCTGATCACATGTTCTTACTCCATTTATCCCTGCTCTGGTCAAACCTGAAAAATAACCATTAAAAGCACTGTTTCTTTTTTCTTCTTTTTTTTTTTTTTTTTTTGCCTTACATATTTTTCAAAATCAAGACTGTAAAAAGCCTACCTCCTGCAAGAGTTCAGATTGCTGGTTTCAGTACTTTAAAACGGAACATTAATTTACCTCTGGTCCAAAATGACCAATGGAACTTGTATAAACAGAAGATAGTAAGCGGCTGTTTAATATACATGATCGTAACCATTTTCACAACCCAACTCGTTCATGTGCAGCCTTTATGCTTCTGACCAAGTCCAAAGGCAAAAAACTGCTAATCTGGCAAAAACCAGTTGAGGATCCTTGAGTTTAAGTTTGAATGTACAAATGCCTGACTACCACGTGTGGAAAAGCTGCAGAACGAGGCGCCGCTTCGTGGATGAGTCTACGGCCGACAAGAGGGGGCGACTGTATTTCTAATACCAGCTCCCCAGCCTTTGAACGGCTGCCACGTCGAGTGGATTGATTATGTTCATTTAGGCAGCGATTACATTAGTGTAATGACTCACACGGCTGTCACCAGCGCCCCCTCCTCTGACGGAAAGCATACCTGTGTGCTGCCGTCCTTTGCGAGTATTGGTAATGAGCCATGGCTCCTCGGCTTTGCTTTCCATCTCACGTGGAGGTAATATTTCTGGTGTCTGTTTCAGATACGGGCCAAGTGGAGCCAGTGTTGGAAACCAGCAGTCTGTTTCCAGGTTCCCTCGGTAACCTAAGTAACCTAGACTTTGTTTCAATTACCTCTCAAGACTCAAATGCTAGAATTCTAGATGGCAACAGAGTGAAACCACCTCATCTACAGTGAGTGTAAGTTTGGCTCAGTAGCACGGATGCAGACTCCACCCGTGGCCTCTTAAGTTCTTCTAGAACTTTCTCCCCAAGACAGAGCCCTGCCTGCCCATCCTATTTGGAGAACTCAGTGCGACAGCTTTCCTATGGCTTGGTGGATGTTTCCAGACCTTCCTTGACATTTTGAAAATACCTGTCCCCCTTCATCAGTGGTCCTTGTTCTCATCTGGGCTTCAGACTAGAGTGAGCAGTCCCAGGCCTTAGGGTGTGGGTCCCAGTCCTGGAAGGTATGTGACCCATGTGGTCTTCATGTTTGCTGTAAAGGAACCAAGGTGAGGGGCCTCATGCCTTCAATCCCGGCAGTTAACAATAGGTCAGATGAGTAGGAAAAAAGTACAAGGAAATGTCTTCTTGCACTTGTTTTCAAATCTGCAGTCAGGACAGCAGCAATGGAGACGTGTGGGCCACCACGAGGTGCCCCTCAGGGTTTCCACGCTGTGGATCCCCACCCTTGAGCCTTGCTTGAAGCATTCTCCTCTTGGGAGCTGCTAAGGTGATGCCTTCACAGGAAGTCCGCAGGGAAAGATGGCCTGAAGCAAGTGCCTCCTTCTACCGCCTCTTCTTCCTGCCCCCACCACTCTAAGCAGGGGGCTCGGGGCTCAACTAAACATCGGAGCAAAGCAGCAGCAGAGGGGCCCAAGGGGCGGTTGGAAAGGGGAGAAGGCCAATCCCCCTGGACTCTGCCTGAGGCTAAATCTCACACACACTCAAACACAATCAGATACCATCACAGAAACACTCAAACACAGACACACACACACTCACTCACTCAGGCCACAGCTAGGCTGAACGGTCCCTTTGTGTGAATTAGAAGGAGGCGCCACTCTGTGAAGACACAAGCCCCCCGGGGCAAGTATGACAAGGGGAATGTGTCGTGGAGTCCGGCCTCCACCCACCCTCCGCTGGGGGCCCCATGCAGGGCACACTCCGCACAACCACATGGGGTGGCCCCATCTATACTTCCTCCTGTGCACTGAGGTGGGCCTGCCCCTGGATGTATGGGCGTGGATGATGGGTGGCCACGAGAAAACACAGCTTTTCCTTGGATCGTGTACCGCTTCCTGTCCAGAAGTGTTCAGGGCTCATAAGGCAGCCCCACCTGGCCTGAGAAGGGGTCCATCTGTGTGTACTTCATTACCTGTTGGGATAGGTGACATTACATGGCACTTTGCCCGTGTAATTCTCATTAAGCCAGCGATTCGCCAGTGCTTGCTGAATATTGGGCCTCTTCACAGGATCTGGTTCCAGGAGAGAGCGCAGGAAGTTGATGGCGCCTGGGAAGACATTCGGCAAACAAACCCGTGTTACAGGCTGAACGCAGATGCCGCTGAGACTCAAGGCAGGTGGCCCACCCCCTCTCCGGAGTCATCGCCAGCACCGGTCTACTCTCTGGATCTCCGGGTGCCTCAAGTCCAAAGAGTTTAAGATATCTGTCCGAGGGATGAAACTGGTACACGGTGAAGCAAGAACCAGTTCGGGTCTCCTCATGCCCCACACCTCCCAGGACAACCTGTGGTCTGATCTCACAGCCCATCTCTAAAGGTGAGCCCAAGAGCTATTCTCTTTCCAGGCTTGAAGGGATAAAAGAAAGTAAAGAGAAAATGGTTGTTCTCCAGGTGGGTTTTTGAGGAAGGAACCAGAGGGTAAAGGCATTCAGAATTATACCCTCTAACTTGCCCCCCACCATGTGACACACAGAGCGTCTCAAGAAACCAGGGGAGGTCCTGCTTTTTCTTTCTGGTCTTTTTATTTATTTATTTTTTTTTTAGAGTGGGGGAGAGTGTGGAGGAGGGGCAGAGGGAAAGAAAGAGAAAGAATCCTAAGCAGGCTCCACACCCAGCACGGAGCCCGACACGGGGCTCCATCTCACAACCCTGAGATCATGACCTGAGCTGAAATCAAGAGTCAGACGCTTAACCGACTGAGCTACCCAGGAACCGCTGGTTCTTTCTTTTAGAGCCATTTCGCATGGCCGTCCACTTCGTCCCCAGACTCTGAATGGACAACGTAGCACCCCGACCAGCCTGAGCCCACGCCCACGTGGCCAAGCCAATCAGAGAGCCAGTTTCAGTGAAAGTGTAAGTAAACCCTGTAATAGCCACCCGAGTTTTAAATGCCTAGCTTGTATACAAACTTCCAGGAGGCGCCACACTAATAAACCCATGTCTACTTGATGGGCCCTTTCCTTTTGTGCTCTCCCTCAAAACGAAGGGGCTGCTTGGGCAGAATGTATGCCAATCAAATCCGTCCTTATTTTGCAGCCGACCGAAGCATGCTGTGGTCACATCGGTTATGCTGAGCATGGTACATAAGGAAAGAATATGAGAAGCAACTGACAAACTATAAAATCCCTCCAGCCCCCTTTCCTCTCCATCCCAGGCAAAAATGATTTTTTCCAAATGCCCTGGATTTCCTTTCGTTAAACGAATATTTAACGAAGCACCTGCCTTCCATCCAGGCACTAAGGATAGGAAGCTGGTTCATCTCCAAGTAGATATTTGTGTTCTTAAAGATTCTAACAATGTAAGACAACTGCACGACATGGGAAAACATGTGTAATGCACAGGAAGGTCACAGGCCCCCAGACTGCCAGCAGGAGAATACACATGAACACAGATGGACAAAGAATGCCAGGGATTACTTCGAAATAAAGATGGTCTGTCTTGCTTGAGTTGTGGGACTATGATTTTCTTTTCATTCTGTGCTCCTTCGCTTATGGAGAACGGTCATATCGTCTTGGCACTATAAACAATATCCTTTTAGGTAGCTTTGCCCATGATACCCAATTTCCAATATACCAAGTAAGAGACTCCAGAACACAGTCCTAATTTGCTTGGTTTCCAAACTTTTCTACCCTTCCCTCCAAAGCTATCTTTCAGTTTTCTAACATAATCTAACCTCTCGAAAAAAAGTCACTTTCTCACAGGCTTTTGTTCTCATTCTAATACTGTTCTTACAGAATGGTGGGTGTCTTCTGTCAACCCATTTTCTGCAGGGTAGAAATCAAGCCATCAAAAGAGGGGCTGATGGTGATGCCAGAATCCACCCAAAGAAACAACTTTTACTTAGTCATGCCACCGGGTAACTCCCCCAGTGGGTTCCCATCCAGTTGGTGTGGTCACCACAAGGTCATTTCTCATCAAGAATGGAGTGGGTAAAAGTATACATGCAGACACTCACTCAGCTGTGAGGTACATTTAATACTCTAAGTTTTATAGCTGGGTCTCCAAATAAAACTTCCTAAAATATTCTTCCACGGTCTGAAAAGCAAACTGATCTCCAAAAAAAAAAGCTCCTCTTTCTGGAATCTCTATCTCCCTTCACTTGACTCCCCTATATTGCAAGAGTCATCTGGACGCCTAATCACGGCCATCTGTTGGTCAAACAACAAAGATGTGGGCTTCCTCAATTGACATGTGGAGGCTATGAGTTCGTGATGGTTCTGAGACTTCTCGGTCGCTTACCCTCAAAGGACCCGTACAGCCGAGGCTACCGCAAGCGTTTTGCAGAGTATGATGACCCAGAAGAGCTAAGAACAGACTGGATGTGCATTTCTGTTCTATTTTCAGAACCACGCGCTCGGCATCTTCACAAATTGCTGATGAGCACAAGTAATTTTAGTTCTAATCTCTACTGATGAATTCTATTTCTTTGGACATCACCAACATTGCATTACTATCCAAAAAGGACTTTGAAAATATCGGGAGAGTTCTCTGAAGTTTGTCTTAGGATCTTGAAAATCCCTGTTTCATGGACACAAGGGATTAAAATTCTCCATTGTTCTGGAAAGCCACGGCGAGCATGGCCTCTCATTGCTCTCCACTCTTCTAAGGTAGTTAATTGGGGTCTCCATTCAGGCCCCAGGGTAGGGAGGACCCACAGAGAGAGCTCCCTCTCCGTGCTCCACATCACACGCGACCCACACCGCTCCAGTGCAAAACCTACTTTCCTCCATGTCCAGTCTGCCTTCCATAGTCTGGACTGGTTTGTGGGGGCACCTTGACATCATGCCTAGGGAAAGGGCTAGAGGACACAGACACAGCCATCAGACCTTTTGCAGTCGTGTAGCCCAGGAGATGCAAGTGGAGTACACCCCCACACCCGAGGCTCCTTCCTTATCACCCCCAAGGCAAAAGCAGCAGCAACAATGATTTGACAGTGGAACCTTCTCAGAGATCTCAGTTGGCGCTGGCTCTACCCTTGCAACTGCGAACACCTCACCTTCGGCTTCACTTCCATGACTTCATGGTATAAAACTCTCTTGCGCGGAAGGGACTGTTTGGAATGTGTAAGCACCATCACTGAGATGTAGAGATGTAAAGATAAGCTGGCTGAAACATGTGCAAGCCATGAACGGCATTCCCGACTCTGCGATACGCCAAGTGCCAACAAGCAGAAAGAGACTGTCTAGAAGCAGGAATTGGAAAGGTCCCAGAAGCTTAAGTTTTCAAACCACATGGTAGAGATGAGGGGCAATTCTTTGAAAGCATGCACAAGGGACTCACAGGGACTAACGCTGTCTTTTTCTTTCAACTCGGCAAAAATTCTCCCACCTTAATCTAAAAAAGAGTGCTATTATACGATAGATGTATAGAGATCATTGCAAATATGAGTGATAGAATCATTAAATTAAAGATGTGTTGGTGAGGGGCACCTGGGTGGCTCAGTCGATTAAGTGTCTGCCTTTGGCTCAGGTCATGATCTCAGGGTCCTGGGGTCGAGACCCACATTGGGTTCTGTGCTCAGTGGGGAGTCTGCTTCTCCCTCTCCCTCTGCCCCTCCCCCTGTTCGTGCATGCGCACGTGCGCACTCTCTCTCAAATAAATAAATAAAATCTTTAAAGAAAAATAAAGATGTATTGGTGAGAGACTTAATGAAACTGGCATATTTTCAATTTGGACATCTCAATTTTGACATTACTCAGAACATAAAAGCAATAGATAATTCCCCCAAATCTGCAGGGAGAGGAAGCATCTTATACCCAACAAAATAAGAAAAGGGAGAGAGGCAGCCCAGTATAGTAGGAAAATCCAGGTTTGGGAGTCGAGCAGACATAAATTCAAAAATAGAGAAGCTATATAAGCTCATGGAGACAGTTTCCTCATTGATAAATTGGGACTAAGAATACTTACCTTGCAGGGTGGTTATGAGAACAAATGATAATGTGAAAAGCACTTACATAGGGCCATTCAGCTACTCTCGTTGCTGGTGAGGGAGTATTTTTGGATATAAACAAGATGGTACCACATGGTATCATAAATGATGGTGGGCCAGGCTGGTTGGAAAGAAGAGGTAAACCTGGCAGAGTGTAAAGGGAAGAGGGTTGGAGAGATGGGGGGCTGTCAGAAGGCCAGGGGCACATCTCTAAAACCGAGGTCATTCACTGTGTGAACAAGATAAAATGACGTGCACTGGTCCAGCAGCCAGCACGCAGCTCGGGGCCCCAGTGCACCGGGTCAAGTCCGGTCCCTGAGCAGGTGGGCAGAGCCAAGGGCTGCCTTTGGAACTACATGCTTGGCCAACCCAAGTAAGCAACCTGGATTCCCTGAGCATCTATTCTGTGCAAGCACCATGCTTGCTACCTGGCACGAAGCCCTGGTTGAAGAGAAACAGGAGAAATACTTATATACATCCCAATTGTTTAAAAAAAAAAAAAAAAGGTTAAGGGAGGAGTCCAGACTCCTTAATTGGAAAATCAAATATAGAAATGCAATTCTTGGGGCACCTGGGTGGCTCAGTCAGTTGAGCAATCAACTCTTGGTTTATGTAGGCCCATGATCTTGGGGTCGTGAGACTGAGCACCATATGGGGCTCCGCACTCAGCAGAAGTCTGCTTGTCCCTCTCTCTCTGCCCCTCCCCACCACTCGTGCTCTCTCTATGGTGGTGCTCTCACCACGAATGGTGGGGAGGGGCAGAGAGAGAGGGAAAGAGAGAGAGGCAGAGAAGCAGACTCCCCACTGAGCAGGGAGCCCAATGTGGGGCTCGATCCCAGGACCCTAAGATTACGACCTGAGTCAAAGGCAGACGCTTAACTGACTAAGTCACCCAGGTGCCCTTAAATAAATAAAATCTTCAAAAAAAAAAAAAAAAGAAAGAAAGAAAGAAAGAAAGAAAGAAAGAAAGAAAGAAAGAAAGAAATGCAATTCTTGCTTGTTCATGCTTGACAAGTCAAGACAACAAAGTCCCTGAGGAATGTGAAGATCTTTAAAAAGCACACACAGAGCTTAAGGCCAAAGTCAAAGCTGTCTGCTCAGAGCAGGAGCCAACCCCAGTGACGCTAAAATCACTCAGAACATTTCTAATGCATCTTCTTTGGAATTTCTTCTGGACTTTTCTTTAAACATCTTTGGGGTGAAGCTTTTACTTCTTTAAAGTAAATTCAATTTGCATGATCAGAAAATACTTAGAGCCCAGCCTGCTAAATCTGGGTAATATTACTGGAGTTAAAACAATGTTGGTTCTTTTCTTTTTAAAGATTTATGTATTTGAGAGAGAGAGCATGAGTGGGAGGGGCAAGAGGAGAGGGAGAGAGAATCTCAAACAGACTCCACGCTGAGCACGCATAGGGCCTGATGCAAAGCTCAGTCTTAGGACCCTCAGATCATGACCTGAGCCAAAGCCAAGAGTTGGACGCTTACCTGACTGCACCTCCCAGACACCCCAAAACAACGTCAGTTCTGAAGTAACGAGACTGACTTCTTGGGCTGCTAATCTATCTGGATTTGCCCTGTTGCGCAACCCACCCTAGGGCCTACCACGGGCCAAACCACCTGCTCCTCCTCCCTAAGTCTTTGTTGTCTTAAGCCACTGAGGTTTGGGGGCTATCTGTAAGTGTAGCATAGCCTGGCCTATCATGATTAAATAGTGAGAAGCATTTCTCCAGCTCCTCAGCATCTCACTGGGATTCAAAGTGAGCCCTGCCTGCCTTTTCCAGGCATGAGGGTACACAAGAATCTACCCTCCCTAGCAAAGGTGAGAGTACAGACCAAATTAGATCATTACATACAGAAATACACTTCAGCTTGAATTCCAGTTGGCAAGCTTCACGTATGCTTTATAAACTCAAGAGAAAAAATACATAACAGTAGTAAAATAAAAATGCTATATTTTAAATCATGTTGAAATTAAATAATTAAATTAATTAATTATCTTTTTTTGTTGTTGTGGTCACATGCCTCATCTCAGTGAAGCTGAGTTTACTCTAAGGAGCAGATTAAATGATCGCCAGGGCCAACCTGAAGCCAGGAACTCGAAGCGAATTGTGACCCAAACAAAAGAACAAATTGTGCTAATTTACTGGATCTGAAACCAAATCTTAATGCGACCTGTTTACTGAAACGTGAACCCCCTGAAGTTTGAGAATACTGGCCAAACACACCTGAAGATTCAGTCTCATCAAGTAACTGAAACTACATATATTTAAAAGCTTTCGAACAGGCTCAAAACCTCAAATAGCAAAACAAATCACAGACCAAACTTGAATGAAAGTAATAGTTCTTGACAGTGAATTGACAAAGGAAAGCACAATAGAAATGTGATTATAAATGCTTTTTTCAAAGTCAACATTATAATATGGTGAGCTTTAAAACAATCAAGACTGCAATTATTTTTCCAAGATCCTTCTGATGCCATGTGTTTTGTGCAGGAGGAGGAAGGAGGAAGTGAGGGGTTCAGAGTGATAACGGAGAGGAAAAGGACCAAGGTGAGATGAATGGCTGCTTAGCCATGGGAAACCCAACTGCCCTTGAGTCATGGTTTAACCCTAGGAAAAGGCCTAATACCATTTTTGCAAAGCAAGCACTGCTTCATGGATGGACCAAACCTGGTAGGCACACAAGTCTTGGAACCCAGAATCCAGGGCGGCGGGCACCTTACCTGTGGAAAGCTGGGTGGGGAGGGGGTTCATTTCCTTGTCCACCATCTTCTGGTACAAAGCCCTCAGGCTAAAAGGCTCCACCGTGAAAGGCAGGGTGCCAGTCAACATGGCATACATGTTCACGCCTCTGAAAAGACAGACACCAAAGCATGAGACCAGAAAAAGGCCCCCGGGGAGGGGAAGGCAAATACGGCATGGGCTTGGCGACGCTTCAGCCGTATCACTTTCAGGCTGACCTCAAGAGGCCTTCTTTCTAGAAAACTCAGCGCCACACTGAAAGAGCCAAAGTGAAAAGCATGGGTCAAAGCTTGCCTGTGAAGACTTGGACAATGGACTGCGGAGATCAAAGGAGTCTGAGGAACTTCAAGAGCTACCCACTAAGGAAGGGAAACCATGTCCTTCCTTCTGGAAGGAAGTCCAGGCCAGATTCTGTGGAAAATACCAGGAGCATGCTAGGAAACTTGAGTAAAAGTAGTCTTGCCGTTCGGTGGTTTTCCAAGTATGGCTTACATGGTGGAGACTGGAGGAAGCCAGACAAAAAAAATATAGGGCAAGACCCTGCACAGGGAGGCAAGCCACAGCCTAGCTGGCAGGCCTGGTTACCTGTCAGTCCTTCGCAACAAAAGTCTCATCCCCAAAACTGGCCTGTTGCTCTTCTCTTGAATTCTGTTTGTGCCTGTAACCAGAGAATTCCCCGGGGGGCGGTGGGGGGTGTCTCCTTCCTGCTCTTATTTTTTATATTATTGTTCACTGTGAGATTCCGCCCTGCAGCCCTGGCCCCGCAGCTCAGATGTGGTTGGGAATGCCTTCTGAATGGGCTTAACTGCTTATATCCAAAGCCAATCTAGCGAACGGCAACATCTTCTTGGAGGACTCTTATTTTCCTGATGTGCAAACTTAATATCATTTTGATGAGATTTCCTGATGGGGATGAAATGCCTGCGTGTCAAGAGGTCTCAAGTGTTTAAAAGTGCCCGAGAGACTATGTTTTAAAAACAGGCAATAGGACTGCCAGTCAAAACAAATCCAATGAGACAGATTGAAATTGAGACCCTTGGGGCCTAATTCCACTGAGGCGCCTCTGAATTACAGGGCCCCAGATCACGACAGGTACAGAGCCCACGGGCTCCAGCCAGAAATCATCCTCAAATTGCAGACATAACTCTAAGACCCGCTGCCTCCTTGGTAACTCACAGCGGAGTTAGAGAGACAGATACGTAAACATCCAGGCCACAGACACTTGCTGGCTCGCTCTCCACCCTGGGCAGTGGTATAGATGCTGGGCAGGGGTGAAGCAGGCAGAGCCCGGCCATCTTGGATCGTGGGGACAGTCAACAAGTCAACAGATGACTAAGGACAGTCTTTTCAAGGAGCGATGAATGCAGGGGGTTTAAGAAATGAACTTTGCTGCTTCCGACCACAGAGGCGTTCAATTAAGGGAGAAAGAAGTCTATAATAAGTCCCTGAAGACAGGTGGCCTCTGGGGGGGCGGGGGGAGTATCTGAGTGTGAGCTTCTACATGTTTGGGATGGGGAGGATAAGCTGGGCAGACAAGATCCGGAGACAAGAAGGAACCAGGCATACGCAGAGCCATTTATAGCAGCATTTCCCTGTGTGTTTGGTGGAACGCATTCCCCAGGACAAGAATAGATGTTGGGCGAATCCAAGTTCCACGGCAGACACCTTGGGGAGCAGTCATCTGGTATTAAGTGGCTTTAAGGGGCTCAGAACGGGGAGCAGGAGCCTGGGGCAGTCAATCGGCCCGCTGCCACTGAAGTCTGAGTGAGAGGGACAGCAGGCCACAGAGAGAAAGGCTAGTCAGTAATAGACATGGGAAGGCGATGTGCCAAGCTGTCCATAAACCTGGAAAGCGGGACGGATGGTGAGAATGGTCACAGGACTGAAGAAGCCAGGAGGGGGGACAGGATGGAGCACTGGGGCTGGTAACACGTCTGGGAACCTACCAGCGATGCTGCCCCGTGGGTACGTTTGAGCCAGAGAGAAACATGCCGGCTGGGAGGATTCTTGGAGACTAACAAGAAAGAAAACTCAGAAGCACCCCCACACCCACCCGGTTGTAGAATTTCTGCATTCAAAAGGGTGTTGGACACATGGCTTTTATAATAGGAATCCCTTCCCAGAACACGCACAGAGTTCTTGTTGGGGGCCCCCGAACCACCTTCAGGACAACTGTTTCCAAGCTCCCCAGTGCAGCTCAGCCCACTCAGGGCAACTCTAGGCACGAGGAAGGCATCCCAGCACTAAGCCATGGTCTCTCTCTTCTCCCCTTTGGTTGTGGAACAAGACCAGTCTTCTCTGTCCCTGCTCGCTCTGGGCACCTTTGTCCTGGTCTGAACATTCACACCTACAGCTCAGGAGCCTCGTACTTACACCGTATCATTCCCCCGCAGGCAAATGTTTTATAATACCCAACCATACACTGTTTCGCAAACTGAGGTCCACAGGACACATCTTCAGGGGTTCAGCAGTTCTATTTTGAGTTTTCTTTCGGCGATACTCTAACACATCTTACACATCGCAACCAGGGCCATTGGAGGGCCACCATACAACCAAGCGCACACTGGGTTTCAGTGCTTTTGCAGTTGTGTTTACCCACACACAACCTTAGCCAAAATATAACACTCTTATTGTCACAGGCTAATGAGAAAGGGACAGAAGTGGACTTTGGGGGTGGTTTCCAGTGTGTGGTGCTCCGTAGGGCAGCCTGGAAATGTTGGATCTGCAAATTCTGGGGCCATACCCCAGACCCACGGAATCAGAATCTCTGGGGGTAGGGCTCCACAACTGGGGTTTTCACAAGCTTCACATCTGTTTGAAAATCTGGTTTGAAAACCACTGGAAGGGTGAAAATGGGGGAAGAATTAAGTGATCGCGTGACAGTAGGTCGACCAGCTCAGAGAACCTGTGCCCAGCAAGGAGAAGCATGCCCAGAGCTCTTAGAGCTCATGAAGCAGGAGCCACGGCACCCAACTCATGCTGCTAATTTGAATATTTGGGGATTCTTTAAGTCTTGGTTATATTTAAATTGTAAATTGGTTTTGGGTTTTTGTTTGTACAGGGCCATAAATAAAAGGAGTTTAATTTTACATTCATGCACGTTAAGCAAAACTTAAATAAAAATAACTGAAGTCAACACCAGGGGTTACCAAGAATGTTCTTCCTTTTCAAGAAGAGTATACAACACTCCAGTTCGAAGAATACCGCCCTATGACCTTTTATATTTCCCTTTGTCTTTTGGGGACACAAGAGCTTCCTGTCACCGGTGGGGTGCATAAAATCGCGTGGCATAGTAAAGGAGGTAGGATATTATGGTCGTGGAGGGAAATCCAGCTGAAGGACATAACAGGTAATATGAACGTAATATGTAATATGAGGCCAGAGGACCAACTCTAAAACCTTTATGAACGTTTCTTTCTTCAGGGCGTCTTTGAGACATCTCCTTGCCACCAACTGGCTTCTAAAGATGGCATTCTGGTCCCTGCCCTTCTCCATTATCTGGCTGGGACCACAGAAAAAGGTAACAGATGCCTCTTTTAAAGACAGTGCTGGTGAACCTGTGCTGAGTACTCCAACCAGGATGGAGCAAGCGGTTATTATAAAAACTGATTATTTTACCAAACTGACTCCAGAATTTCATTCTGCTTGGAGCGGTTCATCATCAGCAAAAACAGTCACAAGTCCTTAAAGAGGACCGTGCTGTCTCATCCAGGGTCTCTCCTCTACAAACCATGGGTAATAATAGTAGCTACCTCTCAGGTTGTATGAGGGTCAAATGAACTAAGCCACAGAAAGTACCGGATGCTGGGCCTGGTACAGACTCAGTGCCTGATAAATGTGACCTGCTTCATCACTAAACTTTTAAAAACCACAGATGCAAAGCTACAATTATAGTTGTATCCCGCTCCCAAAGAATAACGGGAACCTACGTGAAGAATCCTCCTCCCCCAGGAGATTTTATGAAGAAGCCAGATCAAGCATCTTCATTCCTCTCCCCCAGGCTTTTCATGCATGTTTAATACCGGGATAGAGAGATCTCATCCCTCTGACATTTCAGAAGTGTGTGAGAATACCAAGGGGAAAATGTGGAATGCAGCTTATAAACCTCTGTAATCCCATAGAATTAGTAGGAGTCTCAAGACATGTTCAGAATTTCCTGATGTGTCTTTTGAAAAGTGGCCCAGGGGCTTTCTAACTTCTCCATGGCAGACATGGGGCCCCCAGGAATCACAAACTGTTCTTTTGTTGAAAATTTTTTTATTTATTTATTAGGGAGCATGAGCGGGGAGGGGTAGAGGGGGAGGGAGAGAGAATCTCAAGCAGACTCCTGCTGAGTGCAGAGGCCGACACAGGGCTCAATCCCACGACCTCGAGATCATGACCTGAGGGTCATGATCCTGTGGGTTTTTCCAAACAGAAAGAAATAAGGCTGAGTCAGTGGCTAGATAACAGAAAACCCAAAGGTACTGGCCAATGTGGAATATGCTGGCATCAAAAGGAAATGATAAGGTGACAATGAAGAAAAGCAGGAAGATGAAGGGATGGGGCCCCATGAAATATAAATGCGGAATCTTTGGGATTAAGTCAGGAAGCCCAATGGTGGTCCTCATGTTTACTCAGATAATGAGATACTCCCTGGAGAAAAAGCTGGAGTGTCACCTATCATCCAAGAGAGGAAAGACAGAGAGTTGGACCGTCCTGGAGAAGTTGGACAGCACCTTTAGCAGGACACAAGGAACAAAGTAATGGACAGAGCTGTGCTGGCCCCTGGGGGTGTCTGGCTACTGTTCTCACAGGGCCAGTGGGCAACATCCTTGGGAACTGCCCAGTTTATACCAGAATGAAGCTGAGAGACCCTCAGCTGACACACCGGGCTTCTGTGTGATTCTTCAAGAAAGGAATTGCCTCCGAAAAATTAAAAATAACTCTCTGCCTAAAAGAAACATCTTTCCATCTTTCAGCACCGACTTTCAATACAACTTCTGATTTGAAGTCTTGAAAGGAGGGGCGCCTGGGTGGCTCAGTCGGTTAAGCATCTGCCTTCGGCTCAGATCATGAACCCAGGGTTCTAGGATTGGCCCCACATGGGTCTCTCTGCTCAGTAGGGAGCCTGCTTCTCCCTCTCCCTCTGCCTGCCGGTCTCCCTGCTTGTGCTCTCTCTCTCTCTTTCTCTCTCTCTCTCTGTGTCAAATAAATAAATAAAATCTTTAAAAAATAAAATAAATAAAGCCTTGAAAGTAGAGTGGGAACAGATGTGTCCATTTAGAAAATCTCAAACTTCATGACTGCTCCTTAAAATGGACTATGTTCCACAAGAAATTACCTGCTTGTGGATTTAACACTTTTTCCTCCTTTTCCCCTCCTCCTTCCCCTCTTCTATTTTAAATGCACAGGCTAGCTACCAAAAAAAAAAAAAGAAAGAAAAAAAAAAGGAAATTTCTCTGGTAAAAGTCAAAAGCCCTAAGCTACCCAAAAGAAGTCATAGGTCTCCTGTTTCTACCTCCTTCTCCTGCCCTTTTGAGGGCATATAAATGGAAAGAAAATGCTATTCTTCCCCATATGACCAATGGCAGTAGCTGGTGGTATCTGGCAGAACTTATACAGAATCTAAGGCCTAAAGGCCTGAGCAGGGCTGGAAACAAGATGGCTCCCCTCAGCCAACCTGTCTACCCAAAGGGACAGCACTGGAGAGAGATTTTTCCCACTAAGAGAAAAGAGATTCAGTGAGACTGGGATGCTGGTCTGGGTGTGTTGTACACGACCCTCCACTAGGCACCAGGTCTTCACACACATTCTTCCCCCACCCCAGGCACTCCCAGGAGAGCAAAGAGCGGCTTTGGTTGAAACAATATAGCATTTCCAATGTTTTGGGACTAGGACTCTCAATCTCTATTTTCCTTATTCTTAGAGATTCACCAAAGTTCTCAAAAGAGCACTGTAATATTCTGAAAATAAAGTTAACTTTTATTCTTTTCATTTAAAGAGTACATCTGCATTAATTTTTTTAACTAGCATATATGCCACTCTGAGGAAAAGTGAGTTAACCATAAAAATGGTTCACTACCACGGAATGAACATTTTTGCTTTCGGGTCTGACATCTCAAAGTTCACTGGAGATCGAGATATTCCAGTCATCTCGATTAAAGGTAAGACACAAATGATTTGAAAGATATTCATACATGAAAATGAAGACCATTGAAAATCGTGGAAAAGCCCCAAGACAGCATACGTCATTTTCCACTGACATTGTTGTCTGATTCACTCGAGGAGGGGGGTCCTGGGGGCCCCATTTGTGGAAAGAGCTCGCCTTCCAAAGGCTTCCGTGAGTGACAAGCTGGTTTTCGTTCCAAGTCAGTCCCAGAAGTCTTGGAGAAAGGCCTCCTCCATCCCTCAAGGTCCAAATCTCTGGAGGCAGAAGTTTGCTTTTGATTTGAGAAGTGAATTCTTCATTCTGTTGTTTCAGAACGATAAAAAGGGATGTTTTATGATAACAGTATCTGACTCAGAAAGAAAATTGGTTCCATTTTCGCTCTCTTTCTTAAAAGGCCTTTTAAATTAAATTCGCTTTGGGATTTCCATTTCCAATTCTGCCAGCAAAGTCATGGGGACCAAACAGAAACCTAACCAGTATCTCAGACACAACACCCCAAAGCAGTGGAAGATTAATCTCTTAAAGAAGGTTCTGAAGTTTTTCATTTTCTCTAGGATCAAGAATGATAGTAATCAGGTTTTCATACGTTCAAGCCTCTGTGCATATGCTGTTCCTTCTGCCTGGAAATCTTCCTCTCCTCTCCTCCACCTGGCAAACTCCACTTTTTGCCTCAGAAGCAGATTAAACTCTCTTCTGATGGCTTCTGGAACTGACCCAGCTATGCCTGTGCCTCCCGACATGCCGGAATTGTTTACAGGTAACACACATAGGTAAGTAGGTGTCTTCGTCAGCTCAGGCCACCATGACAAAATACCACAGATGGGGGAGCTCAACCAACAGATATTGATTTTCTCACAGTTCTGGAGCCCGGAGTCGGAGAACAAGGAGCCACCATGGCCGGGCTGCGGTGAGCTCTCTTCTGGGCTTTGCACGTAGTCACCTCCTTGCTTTGTCCTCACTGCTGGGGAGCAAGCAAGCTCTCGGACTCTTTCCTTGTAAGGACACTTGTCCCATTACGGGCACTCCACCCTCATGACCTCTCAAAGGCTCCACTTCCAATTCCATCAAGCTGGGGAATTAGGGCTTCAATGTATGGATTTTGGGGGGCTACAGTCCAGTTCACAGCAGTAGACAAGTGTGTTCGATTGCAAAACAAAACAAAACAAAAACACAAAGCCCACACATTCCTTACCACCCCCCACCCCATCACACAGTGGAATCTTCTCTCTCTCCCCATGACTCCAGGTTGGCCATGCAGCCGGCTTTGCCCACTGAAAAGTTAGTAATATGACACAGACGTTTCTCGAAAAGTGTTTATGCACTAGGGCTTGCCCTCTCTTGTTCCTGGGGACTCTTCCACCATTGCGTGAACAAAATTCTGCATGTTTTGTGGTTTTCTTTGCTTTTTGGTTTTCATACAGCCAGTAACTTCTTACCTACAGATAGCAGCAATGCTGGAGAACCTGGATTTACAATCGAACCGTGTGGGGCTCTCTGCTGGGTGGCTGATGGAGGCTTTCACTCCATTGGGTAAGAGATGACCAAGAATTCCGTGAGCCTACTTCATTCGTCTGTTGGTGAACTTGATTCAGGACAGGACTCATTTCATACTTCCAGGGAGGGAGAATGGCTCTTGGGATCTGGATTGGAGAGTTTTACCTCATCAGTTTACTTTTGGCCTCTCCTGAGACTCCAGAGCTTACACAACAGAAATGGATTTTCTCACGGTTCTGGAGTCTCGAAGTCCAAGCCGAGGGAGTCGGCCAGAGTTGGTGCTTTCTGAAGGCTGGGAGGGAGAAACTGTTCCATGCTGCTCCCAGACCTTCTGGGGGTTTCTGGCAATCTGGTGTTTCTGAGCTCGAAGATACAGCACTATGAGCTCTGCCTTCAGCCCCACACGGCATTCTCCCTGTGTCTCTCTGTGTCCAAATTTCCCCTCTTTATAAAGACGTCTGTCATACTGGATTTTATGACCTCGTTTTCACTGGATTACCCCTGTAAAGACCTTCTCTCCAAATAACATCACATTCTGAGACACTGGGGGTTAGGACTCTGGTATATCTTTCGGGAAGAGAACCCAATTCAATCCATAACATGTTGTCACCCACCTGCTTATAGTGTTCCAGTGGCTTCTCGCCACCTTTAGGGCGAAATCCAAACCCCTTCCCACACCTCCCCACCACACCCCACCCCCACCCCGGCCTTGCCACATCCTGTTCCCTGTGTCTCGGGCTTTCCTCCCTGACATCTCCCTCTCCAGAGTTCAGTTCTACTCATCCTAAGGATTTGGCTTTAAGGTTTCCTCCTCTGGAGGCCACCCCCATCCTCGTTTGCTGTATCCACCCACTTCCTCCACAGCTGTTCCCACACCCACCTTATAGCTTGTTTAAAAGATGTCTGTTTGCCCCACTAGAATGTAAACCCCACGAGACAAAGCACAACATAGTAGAAGGAGAAGCAGTAAAAGAGTGACGATTTAAGGCAAACTCTAGAGTCAAGCCAGCTTGGTCAAATCCTGGCTCTATACCCACTATCAGTGCCACTTGGGCAAGGGCCCAAGACTCTTCGGGCCTCAGTTTCCTTATCAGTAAAGTGGGATCACAGANAGATACAGCACTATGAGCTCTGCCTTCAGCCCCACACGGCATTCTCCCTGTGTCTCTCTGTGTCCAAATTTCCCCTCTTTATAAAGACGTCTGTCATACTGGATTTTATGACCTCGTTTTCACTGGATTACCCCTGTAAAGACCTTCTCTCCAAATAACATCACATTCTGAGACACTGGGGGTTAGGACTCTGGTATATCTTTCGGGAAGAGAACCCAATTCAATCCATAACATGTTGTCACCCACCTGCTTATAGTGTTCCAGTGGCTTCTCGCCACCTTTAGGGCGAAATCCAAACCCCTTCCCACACCTCCCCACCACACCCCACCCCCACCCCGGCCTTGCCACATCCTGTTCCCTGTGTCTCGGGCTTTCCTCCCTGACATCTCCCTCTCCAGAGTTCAGTTCTACTCATCCTAAGGATTTGGCTTTAAGGTTTCCTCCTCTGGAGGCCACCCCCATCCTCGTTTGCTGTATCCACCCACTTCCTCCACAGCTGTTCCCACACCCACCTTATAGCTTGTTTAAAAGATGTCTGTTTGCCCCACTAGAATGTAAACCCCACGAGACAAAGCACAACATAGTAGAAGGAGAAGCAGTAAAGAGTGACGATTTAAGGCAAACTCTAGAGTCAAGCCAGCTTGGTCAAATCCTGGCTCTATACCCACTATCAGTGCCACTTGGGCAAGGGCCCAAGACTCTTCGGGCCTCAGTTTCCTTATCAGTAAAGTGGGATCACAGAGCACTCCCTTGAAGGGTTGCTAAGCAGAGGAGATGAGTTAATACTTGCAAAGCCCCTGGAACACTGCCTGTCACTCAGTCCAAGGGACGCGAGCATTAATAATGATCTTTGCAGGGGCGCCTGGGTGGCTCAGTCGTTAAGCGTTTGCCTTCGGCTCAGGGCGTGATCCTGGTGTTCTGGGATCGAGCCCCACGTCAGGCTCTTCCGCTGGGAGCCTGCTTCTTCCCCTCCTACCCCCCCTGCTTGTGTTCCCTCTCTCGCTGGCTGTCTCTCTCTCTGTCGAATGAATAAATAAAATCTTTAAAAAAAAAAAATAACGATCTTTGCAGGAGCAGGGACTGACCAAGGTTGTTTGGCTGTTTCAACCCCCGTTGTGCACTGAGAATTCGGCACAGCACCTGGCTCAACACATAGTTGCCGAGTGAACAAATTGCTGGTAAGCTATATCTGTTGCTCACGTGGCTTCTTTTTGTTTTTTAAGATTTATCAACGGCTTTGAGAAGGGGCCTAATTGATGCCATTCCTGTGAATTAGGCATGGGTCCTGTGGCCCCATCCCCTAGAGCATGTTCCAGGGTCAGCTAACCCATCTTGCTCTAGGGAAACCTTGTTTATTAGAATAAAACAGGGTCCTTCGTGGCTAAACAGGGTGAGAATCCCTACCACGACTCCCCACCACAGGGGACTAGCACACAGAGTTTCTGGTCTACCTAGAGATCCCCCATCAGCCTCCAGGGCAATCGCACCATCCACTGAAAGACCAAGGTGTGGACGGTGTGTTACTATCTGTCAAAGATGTGACCATACATTAGTCTCTGGCACCAGGACCAAGAATGAGGCCTGATGAGAGCTTTTCAGAAGACCTTAAGCAACATATCACCTTCTTGGGGGGAAAAAAAGGCAACTAAGTGGGAGGTGAGCAAAGAAATGTCCAGCAGCTCCAGACAGCCCAACGGCGA
>NC_048218.1:12287563-12294364 GCF_002007445.2 Ailuropoda melanoleuca
AAAAAAAAAAATAACGATCTTTGCAGGAGCAGGGACTGACCAAGGTTGTTTGGCTGTTTCAACCCCCGTTGTGCACTGAGAATTCGGCACAGCACCTGGCTCAACACATAGTTGCCGAGTGAACAAATTGCTGGTAAGCTATATCTGTTGCTCACGTGGCTTCTTTTTGTTTTTTAAGATTTATCAACGGCTTTGAGAAGGGGCCTAATTGATGCCATTCCTGTGAATTAGGCATGGGTCCTGTGGCCCCATCCCCTAGAGCATGTTCCAGGGTCAGCTAACCCATCTTGCTCTAGGGAAACCTTGTTTATTAGAATAAAACAGGGTCCTTCGTGGCTAAACAGGGTGAGAATCCCTACCACGACTCCCCACCACAGGGGACTAGCACACAGAGTTTCTGGTCTACCTAGAGATCCCCCATCAGCCTCCAGGGCAATCGCACCATCCACTGAAAGACCAAGGTGTGGACGGTGTGTTACTATCTGTCAAAGATGTGACCATACATTAGTCTCTGGCACCAGGACCAAGAATGAGGCCTGATGAGAGCTTTTCAGAAGACCTTAAGCAACATATCACCTTCTTGGGGGGAAAAAAAGGCAACTAAGTGGGAGGTGAGCAAAGAAATGTCCAGCAGCTCCAGACAGCCCAACGGCGACAGAAACCAGGGCGGAGAGGAGAAGCGAGTGTTCTGGGTCACCTCCATCCCTCCCGCAGCTTCCCCTCCACCTTCCCTCCTCTGATTCCACCTTCCNCCTCCTACCCCCCCTGCTTGTGTTCCCTCTCTCGCTGGCTGTCTCTCTCTCTGTCGAATGAATAAATAAAATCTTTAAAAAAAAAAAATAACGATCTTTGCAGGAGCAGGGACTGACCAAGGTTGTTTGGCTGTTTCAACCCCCGTTGTGCACTGAGAATTCGGCACAGCACCTGGCTCAACACATAGTTGCCGAGTGAACAAATTGCTGGTAAGCTATATCTGTTGCTCACGTGGCTTCTTTTTGTTTTTTAAGATTTATCAACGGCTTTGAGAAGGGGCCTAATTGATGCCATTCCTGTGAATTAGGCATGGGTCCTGTGGCCCCATCCCCTAGAGCATGTTCCAGGGTCAGCTAACCCATCTTGCTCTAGGGAAACCTTGTTTATTAGAATAAAACAGGGTCCTTCGTGGCTAAACAGGGTGAGAATCCCTACCACGACTCCCCACCACAGGGGACTAGCACACAGAGTTTCTGGTCTACCTAGAGATCCCCCATCAGCCTCCAGGGCAATCGCACCATCCACTGAAAGACCAAGGTGTGGACGGTGTGTTACTATCTGTCAAAGATGTGACCATACATTAGTCTCTGGCACCAGGACCAAGAATGAGGCCTGATGAGAGCTTTTCAGAAGACCTTAAGCAACATATCACCTTCTTGGGGGGAAAAAAAGGCAACTAAGTGGGAGGTGAGCAAAGAAATGTCCAGCAGCTCCAGACAGCCCAACGGCGACAGAAACCAGGGCGGAGAGGAGAANTCCAGCAGCTCCAGACAGCCCAACGGCGAGTGTTCTGGGTCACCTCCATCCCTCCCGCAGCTTCCCCTCCACCTTCCCTCCTCTGATTCCACCTTCCGACTGGAGTCCCTGCTTCTGGCTGACGGATGGGGACACAACAGGTGGCAGGAGACCAGGCCCCTTTATTTGAATCATGGGTCCCGAAAACTGAGAAATAGAGCACCTGTGGTCCCTAACTGTGGATTTCTTCCCCAAGTCCAGGCACTTGGCAGGAGGGGCAGGAACAAAGTCTGAGCTTACACCTGACCCTCAGACGGTGCTGCCTTTTGCAGCTGATGCCTTTCATGCCCCCTGGATTTTCCCCAGACAGGAGAAAGGATTTCCTCCCATCCTCCAGTCAGCACGAGGGGACGAGAGGCTCCATGCAGGTGAAACGTGCCCAGGAGCTCCCCTGCATCTCTGACAATCCCCAAGGCTCCTTCCTTCTACCAACGCTTCTAGACGGTAAGGAGCTGCCTGCTTTGCCAGTCATGGAGTGGAAAGGTCCCCCTTCACAGGCAGAGCCTCGTCACCATGACAACTCGTGATGACACCTATCCTTCGGTCCCTGGGAAAGCAGGGCCCAAGGAGGACACTGTCACCTCCTCTCCAGCTTCTCGTCCCTGTGGTCATTATGCCTCCCACCCCGCAGTTTCATCACACCTCTGAACCTCTTGGCCTTTCAGGCTCCCTCTGCTCCACAGCCTTTTTATTTACTTATTCTTCGTGTGCACAAATGGTCCCTTGTAGAGCTCTCCATTTAGCACAAGTTCCCGAACTATTAAGGAGAGAAGGTGATTATAGACTCTAACATTTATATTCATCCCTTAATAAATATTTACATGTGCCAGACACATGCAAGAATTCTTACGCATTGAAAGAGACCAAGAATGGATTTCACCCTCAAGTATCGATTCTGATCCATGGTTATGTTAAGAAGGATTCTGAGGCCCTTCTGGGCACAGAATAAAGAGCCTGTGAATCAGCAGCGCCGGCCCAACAACCCAGGGTCCCTCGAGGAGAAGGCTTCCTCCACCGGGGCTTCCTGCTACCATTCCCACCGACTCCGGCGGCCCCCCAAGCCCCTCCCAGGGGGCCATAAGCACACCACACACCCTCCAGCTACAGCCCTGACCACACCTCCTCTTGACAGGTCAGTAAAGTAACTGGGAGCGCAGGCTTCTGGGTGAAGAGCCGGGAGTGGAAAGCGCATCTCCACCGCTTACACACTCGCTGGCTGTCCTGAGGATCAACGGGGATCATTAGCGTGGAGCCCTCAGCCCACCCGGGAGCGGAAGCTGACTCCCCGCTACCCTGTGATGAGCTGCGCCCAAGTGCAGGGAATGCTGTTGTCCCCAGCATCTCATGCTGGGCTCCGGTTCCCCTCACCTCCCACTGGAACCTCCGGAGCTCCCTTCATTTCCAGACCCTTACGAGACCCTTGCGCGAGGTCCTGTGGCTCTGTTCGCTTCCTCTGCCAACTGCAGCCCCTGACCCTGTAGCTTCTGGCCCTCCCTCCCTTCCCTCCTTTCTCTAGCCCCAGCTCCGTGCCTGGTGTCCTGCCCCATCGGCCTGCAGAGCAGGGCCATGGGCAGGGGAGCCGTGACCGCGGGGTGAACACCAGGGGAGTAGGGCGCAGGAAACAAGCAAGACACCAGGGGTTCAAAGCCAGCTGTAGGAGGCAGGGAGGGCTGCCCGAGGGAGGCGCCATCCCAGAAAAGAAGAGGGAAAGAGAAGCAGTCCAGGAGCAGGGACAAGAATTCCTGGGTGAAGGAATAGTGCACGCAAGGGACAGGAAACAACGCGGAGTCCACTAGAGAACAGATGGGGAGAGACAGAGAGGGAGGACGGTTTCCCACGAGGTGATGGGGCCAGGTTCAGGATTCAGTCCTTTATCTTGAGACCCCGGAGTCTGCCTGGTTCAAATGCCAGCTCCATCACTTAGTAGCCCCGTGACCTTAAGAAATTTTCTTAATGTCTCTCGCGATGGGTGTCTTCTCCCATAAAATGGGGATAACAGAGAGTAACAGTTTAACTGGGTTACTGCAAAAATTAAGTGCCAAGCTGGGTGCCATACACCAAGCATGCGGCAAACGTCAGCTTTTCTCCAATCTGGACAAGGGACGTGGAGCGAGGAGGGAGAGAAGCAGGGGAATTCCAGAATGTACGGGATCTACACACTCTGGGTTCAAATGAGCCACCCTCATCACCAGCTTCCGTCTTCATCAGGAGTCCACTCTCTGGCTACAGCCCATTTCCCCTCGGTGAGGAAGCTGGTCCCTACCCCAGGATCCAGGACCCTGCACGGCTCCCTCTACCCTGCACGGTGCCTCTACCAGGCACCACATCAGGCCCTTCGCCTGATGCTGAGGGGCTCGCTTGGCATGGGGACCGTGGGATTCTGGACTCAGCAATGCTGCGGCGACCCATGACTCATCGCTTCAGCGGTGACTGTGCTTGCCCCTGGTGGCCCACACTGCACGGGACACTGGTGAAGCGGACCCGTAAGGTCCCGAACCTCATGCAGCATCCTTCCCGACGGGGGAGACAGATACTAAATGGATTCAAACACCAGAAAATGCCAGGCCGCCGTGGGTGCTGGAGAGGGATTTGCAAGGGTGAGGAGACTGCGTCGTGGGGCCTTTCCAACAGGGAACTCCCAGATGGATTCTGCAGTGGTGACACTGGATTAAAACTGGAATGTGGGAGTGGACAGGGCACCCGAAGAGCTGGGGAATGGCATTCCAGACCCAGGAAATAGCAGGTGCAAAGCTCAGAGGTGGGAAAGATGAAACAGAGGCCAACGTGCCTGAGGAGTTGTGAGCAGAGGGTGGGGTAGGAGGGGTAGAGGCGGGAGCATGGGCCAGGCACGGGGGGGCTTTCTTCTGGAGCCGATGGAAAGCTGCGGGACAATTTTAAGCTGGGGAACCACAGGAGTGACTCATAAAACCAGAACGTGAGCTCTTTGAGCTCAGGACTTTGTTTTCTGGTCTCCCCAGCAACGGAATGACTTTTGGCAAAAGTCTCTCTGGTGGTCTGTGGAGAACCGACCAGAAGGAACAGAGCTGGAAAGCCGGGGCCCAGAGAATCGCCAGATATCTATCCCAGAGCTTGTAATACAACACCCTTCTCATCGAATACTCAAAGGTTAGTTCCTAAGAAAGGGAGAGCAGACACGACAGGAGGGAGCGTTCCCTTTCATAAGCTCCATAACTCACATGGACCAGACATCGATTTTGGGGCCATATTTCTTCCTGGCGAGAAGTTCGGGCGCGGCATAGGCCGGGCTGCCACACTGCGTGCTGAACGGGTCCGAGTGGCCCAGGATCCCCGCGCAGTTGCTCAAACCAAAGTCTGCAAAGAGGGGAAGACAAAAGCAGCTCTGAATTAGAAAACTGCGAAACAGAAGAAGGGAAAAAAAATAAAAACCAAAAACAACCCAACCAGGGGGCAGCAGGAAAGGAAACGTTCTCTGAGGCCAACACATCATTTAGCATCCCAGAGGAACACTGGCAGCTGCGGACCGTAACCTCTGGCTGTGGGTCTCAAGCCTGGAAGCATTTTATATCAGGCCTCACTGTAAAATCCAGCTAGAGCTAAAAGTATGTTGAACCAAAACATATTTTCATCAAATCTTGCAAATGAGTCATCCAGGAAAAAGAGAGCCTTCACTTTCTAGGACTAAAGGCAGGAAGAGAGACCGAACAGCGGCCTCAGAGTCAGCGATCTGGCTTTCAAATCCGTTTTCTCCAGCTGGGGTCAGTGTCACCCAGGTGACATGCGATCCCCACCCATTTAGACTGACTTTTTCGGCTCAATGTTTCAATTTCATTCAAGTCTTCTGAAAATGCTCTCGATGCATGTAGCGATATGTGGGGATTGGAAGAGGGAAAACTACACCCATGATGATTTAGACAACGGCGGGAACGCTAACGCCAGGAAGACTAAGGGACCTCCTCGTGTCACCTTGTTCTAGGATGATGAAAGCAAATGGGAAAAGCAAAGGAGAGCCCGAAGCGTCCAAAGCTCGCTGGGTCCAGGACACCTTTTCTTTCATGTATACGCGTTTGAACCTCACATACTGCAATGGACAGGTGATCAGAGTTGTCAGCGTTCTGTCCTCATCTGATATCTTTCCTCAGTCTTTGCTGATCCCCAGAATTCAGATCATGGCTTCTCCTTTGAACTTCAACATGAGTATGACGGTTCTCGTCCCCCAAACAGGAGACTCTGCCCACAGGGCTCCGTGGCCAGAGACTGGCTCCATGTCTTGAACAAAACCCTCGTCCCTTCTCAACCGGCAGGACTTATACTGAATTTCACTACTGTGTTTTCTCCTTGACTAATGTGCCTCCCCCTGCAAGCGCATGACTGCTGTAACAGCTCGGGAAAGCTCAGGAAAAGAGGAACACGGGATGGGCCTGAAGTGACTCTAAGTCCATGAAGTCAAGAGGCACCACTAGAAATTTCTCCCCACAGTCGCTGGCTGAGGCTGTGTCATGAAGGAGTGTCCCCAGACAGAACCCCTGCCAGGCAGAGCTCTGGAAATTCTTCAGGGCTCCGGGCTTGGAGATGAAGAATGAGAACCTACCTCAGGGATTGGCAAACCACCCGGGGATGCTGCATGGGGACACATCTAACTCTTCCTTTGCTTTTGTTTCTTATAATTCCACGCTTTTTTCTCATAACTTCCCTTTGCTCCCTACTCTCCCACCCTCACCTCCACCCAGCCCCCATTTCCTACCCCCCTTCCCCCTGCCAGCCCAGTCCACACCAGTAGGTCCCACATAACCTACCCAAGAAGGCCCCTACAGGAGCCACAGGGGCCCCCGTCTTCCCATCTTAAGAGATCTCTGTGCCAAAGGATCTGAGGGCCCCATTCTCAGACCTCTCAGACCCCTGGAGTATCTCACTGATACAGGAAAAAAGGGGGGGAGGGCGAATATTTTTGTAGGAGGGAAAAATCATAGCGTGCTTGAAACTGGATGGTGGCTTAAATGCTTTGAATCTGCAAATCATCCTAAAGGAATTTTAATAAAACAACAAATGCAAAAAAGAGCACCATGGAAGAAAGATTACATTGTTTGGGGGGCAACATTTTAAGGGAAGTTACACAAACAGCCACATTAGAGGCCCGCTCTCCTAGGAGTCCCGTAAAGCTTCCGTCTAGGTTTCTGACATTCAATCAAAAGACTCCTGTGTCATCTCAGTGGGGTGCCAGTCACAGCCAGGGGCTGCCTCATTCACATCGGTCCCTCCACTCCTGGACTGGGG
>NC_048218.1:12295111-12350868 GCF_002007445.2 Ailuropoda melanoleuca
CAAACAGCCACATTAGAGGCCCGCTCTCCTAGGAGTCCCGTAAAGCTTCTGTCTAGGTTTCTGACATTCAATCAAAAGACTCCTGTGTCATCTCAGTGGGGTGCCAGT
This sequence comes from Ailuropoda melanoleuca, assembly GCF_002007445.2. Lineage (NCBI taxonomy): Eukaryota > Metazoa > Chordata > Mammalia > Carnivora > Ursidae > Ailuropoda > Ailuropoda melanoleuca. Next base: position 12,295,220 of record NC_048218.1, read on the forward strand.
CACAGCCAGGGGCTGCCTCATTCACATCGGTCCCTCCACTCCTGGACTGGGGTCTGTAAAGAACTGCTGGACACCCAGAGGGCAGGGCGCGATAAGAGACCCCGGCTCCGCCCAGGCAAGCTGGAGAACACAGTGCCTTGCCTTGTCTTAAACACAGTTTCAAGAAGATAAATTAGCAAATGATCTGGTGAGGGGAGGAGAGAAAATCTGCATTTTAAATGACTTAATGTTGACCTCGCCGCCAGAAGGGTTTCATTTAAAATATATTGTGGAGAAATAACCGGTCCTTTTCACACCCATAAGGGTAATTATTAAAACATTACACAAGTGCCTATAATTAGAACAGTGAAACTAGAGAGAAGTCCCCCTCCCCGGTGTCACCCAGGTCTGTCCCAATTAGAGCTGGTAAACAGAAAAGCCCACTACCCTCAGTTTTCCAAGCGGCAAAATGAATCTCACAAAACGCCCCAGGGAACGCTGCTGGGGGAGACTGAAGTGCAAAACTGTTCTAAACGAACATCAGACTGCTTTTTCCACAAGGGGAAAAAATACATCCTGATGAAATCAGATCTTACCCCCAGTTAGCTCTAGTTTCTTTGAAACATGGCAGACCTGGCTTAAGTAAATTTATTTAAATCAAATTATTTCAAAGAAGGAAAACTATTATATGAGGAAAAGGAAAGAGCTATAATCCATCTTTGAAAAATAACTAGGTAATTCCTTTGAAGGAAAGGTTCAAAGAGCTTTCAAGTTGCAAAAGACAGTTACAGAAACACTGGATCCAAATGGCCTGACCCAGGGGCAAGAAAACGCACTAAGACCCTGGGCCTTCCCTCCCTCCAACCTCCACCACTAGCTTCGTGATGGACCTGTTGGAAAAAATGCGGAAAAGCAGACATTGGTAAACACAAGGCAATTCCCAGTTGTCCTCTCTGGTACTATAACGTCTCTTTGGATTACAGGTAGGCCTTTTGGGTTATGTTAGTCACGAGGGACCTGGGAGCCACATAAAAAGTTCAAATAATGGGAAATCCAATGATCAGAGCCTCCTTGCCAGCAGTCTTGGAAACTGTGGTCTCTGACACCTAGTTTCTGACGGAACCCACTTGTGTCCTGGCTTGAGTGCCAATCCAGCGGCTGCCATGTTGAGCGGAGATGACTCTGAGGCATGTGAACCCAAAGAGCCAGCATCCTGCTCTCCTCAAGGGGAACTGTGGGCTCTCACGTGCGGAGAGCGTGTCCTCCTCTTATCTGCACAGGTCTGGTCTAAGAGGGTTTGTCAGGCAGCCCATCTGTGAGCTACTTATAAACGTATCCACTGTTCACAGAGATTGGTTCTTCCAGAATCTTCTGCGCAAACTTCTAACCAATAAAAAGAGCTGTGCTTTTCAACACTGTTCATTCCACAGTACATTTCTAGTGTTGTGCGTGATCGTCTAGGGCTGTCGCCTGGGGAGAAGGAGACAGCAAGCCCACAGGGGAAGGGAGGCAAGAGGGAAGGAAAGGGGCAGTAGGAGCAGAGCCAGGTTAGGAGACGGAAACCATCCCCTGGTGACCTGCCTCGGCCTCAGTCAGGACGGTGCACGGGGGATGTGAATTATTTTAACTTTTACTATAACGGACATCCGGCCTTCACGTGGCCTGTTTCCTTACGATCTGTTGCCATTAGGCCAACTCTGTCTCTGTCACCTGCACATTTTCTGAAGACAAGTTACAGGTCAGCCTGCCAGAGAACCTAGCAATCTCCTTTCCTCCATTCCTCGCCCCCCTCCAGGACGGGTCTTTGTTTAATAACACAGATCCGGGAAATCAGGGCCAGAAAGGCATCCTGCAGGCATTTCAACGTCTGTCTGGTTTAATGCTTCTGTATTTGGGCCTCGGGACAACTGAAACGGGATAGGGAAATGACAGGATAAAAAGAAAATTCTTTGAATTGTCCTTTTTAAAGCATCTGATCTTGAAAATTTGTGGGGGGGGGGGATTTAAAAAAAATGGTTTCCTCTTGTTAGTTTTCTAAGGACTGGTATGTTCATTCATTAACACCTGTCGGTGGCTCTTCATCAGCCAGCCAAGGAGTTCGGTTTCGGGAGCCAAGAATCTAATTGGTTATTGGAATGACATGTTTCAGAGAGTCTAGAGATGGTTTTTAGTATTTGCCAAACAAAATTTCCTTGTTGGGTATGAGAGTTAAATTCACAACGTTCTATTGGTCCTTCTCTTTTCTCCTGATAGAAAGCCTTTTGCAAGCCATTGAGATGGAAAAAATGACTTAAACCTGAGGTGGGAAAAAGAAAGAAAAGAGAGGCACCAGTGATGGCACTCACATCTGGGTGTAAAAATGATGCCATAAGACTTTTGCCAAGCGCAATCATACAGGCAAACAAAAACGGAATTCTTCTAGAAAATGAGTCATGGAGTGAACTCGCTTATGGACCCTGAATTATGAACCAATTATGACTCACTCTATCCTGGAACTTCCTTCTGATTACCTTCCTTCTAAATTATCCCTCTGTGGGGAATTCTCTCTGCACAACCACCACTGTACGATGGGGCTTTGATAAAGATTATAATAAAACAGAAAGTTAGTTGGGTTCCCTTTTACTTTGGCACCCCGATATTCATGGAAAGGGAATTAAGGCATGGCTAAGCTAAGAGTAGGACTTCTGAACTAAACTATTTTCCACTATTTTTAAGAAGTCTTATGGTTAATCGAAATAAAAATAACCCCATAAAAATTCGGATCCACCTGAGTTTATGAAAAGCTGAAGTTTGAATCATCCACAGAACACATCACCAACCAATACTTATTCGTAGCTGTGAAATTCATTTTACGGTCACTTTACAGTATTTCTACCCTCCTAATTATGTTTATTATTAAAATTAATTTTCATTTTCAAGAGCATTATTAAACATTGGAGGTAGAAGGAGGTGACCTAGAGTATTGTCTGGGATAAGAAATAGACCATGAATAATTTTCAAAAGTCAATAATCCAGCAATAAGCAACTGAGAATGGACAACGCAACACGTAAGGATAATCTTGCTTAAAAAAAAAAAAGTCATACCAATCAGCTTGATATTATTGTCTTCATCTAGTAGCAAATTTTCTATCTTCAAGTCCCTGAAATAAACAAAACCACAGAACATTTCAGATAGGCATTTGAAATCGTGGAATAACATTTTGCTTCTGAAGGCAAACAAACCATTTGAGAGCCACTCTGAACCAGCCCAGAAAGCTTTCTGCCAAAACTCACACAATCGATAAGTAAATATTTATAAACAAGATACAATTTATTGCTGCAGACTGAAAAAGCCAAAGGATTTCAGAAAAGCAGAGAGCACTGAGGGCAGAACACATCATGAGAAGTTTCGGAAGGAGTGGGATCAAAGGTGAAACTTGGAATTTCAATAAACGGGGTTGGGAGAGAGTGGAAGGATCATTCGAGACAGGCGCTGCCTGAACAGGTGGGGAAATACAAATGTGGCCACATGTTTGAAGGAACAGATTCAAGGAAGCAGCTTAAAAAAAAAAAAAATTGAAGGCTGACATAATTTATCAGTCCTTCAAACTCCACATATGGAGCCCAAGTGTCATCCACAAACTGGCAGGTGATCATCTATTTAAGCAAGCAGATATCATGGTGGGCAGAAAAACAGACTCCAAAAATGTCAGGTCCTAATACCTGGTATTATGCCTCAGTGAATGTTAATGTTACATACCCGAAAGGAATTAAGTTTGCAGATGGAATGAAGATTGTTAATCAATCTGTGGGTGACTCCGATCATTGACACAGAGGGCACCTGAAGAGTGGAAGGGAGAAATGCACCCAGGCTCATGCTGAATGTGAGGTGCCTGTGGGATCTCTTGTGAGCCAACTGTAAGTTCCTAGATGGCAGGAAATATGGAGGCTTTGCTCACCACTGCACCCCAGGACCTTTGCACATCCCAGGTACTCAGTAAATACAAATGCATCTACATTACCAAAGAGATCATTTTGGATTTCAGAAGAAAAAAATGTGGGCAAAAGTATACATTTGGTCATCAAAACAATCTAAGTCGATAATTACAGTATAAGCATCTTTAAGCTGTCAACTCAGACACACCTTTAGTATTAGATATACAAGAACATTCTTCTCTTACACACACACACACACACACACACACACACCATGTTCTCTTCCATGGTTTTGATACAGAAAAGCATTCTTGGTCCAGTTTTTTTTATTTTTCCCACTTTTGAATAGAGGCACAGGCAAAAGAAATCTTTTTTCCTCATATCTCTACTGAAAGGAACAGAACAGCATAACCATAAGCAAAAATGACAACAGACAACACTACATCAAAGTCGTGGGACAAAAGGGAGCAGTTGCTAGGACTTTTAGTAAACGGGAGAGCAGTATCCCATTTCACGGGGTCAGGTGCTCACAGCTCGGTCCCAGCCATGCCAGCTCATCCTCTTCTCCAAGAGAAGCTAGAAATCTGGATTTTATCCCCATTTTCAAATGTTGGCAACAAATTCACATTCAAAACAGTAACAACCATGCTGCATGGGCCAACCTTGCAGGCATGACATGGCCTGCAAACTACCAATTTTCAACCTCAGCGGGGAGGGGAAGCTGAGTCTTGAAAGGACAGGAGATTGCCTAGGGAGAGGGTGGGGAGGAGAGGAGGGAGTCCGGGGACAAGGAAGGGAGGCACCGGGAAGCACTTCAAGATGGGAAAAAGTCAAGTGCAGAAAAAAGTCCAATGTCTTTCAAAACTGGAAGGTGGCTGGTAGCCTTAGGGCTGGACACTTGGACGAGAAGGGAAGTCTGAGTTGACACCTTCAGCTAGGGAATATCGATATCCCCCAGTCCACATGCACCCACCAACGGGGGAGGCGGGGGAGAACTGGATCCTTTCACTTGAATCCAGTTGAAACAATACACAGACTATATAAAAACGATGTCAGCCTTTAAAGGGTATCATGTATGCCCAAATGCAGGGTGACCCCAAATATATGATAATCTCCCCCTCATTTTTCCAATGGGAAGACTGTCCCTCAGTAAAGGGTTTTTGGAAAACACAAATAGGTAATTTTTCAAAATGCAATGGAATTATCAAACAACCATCTACGGAGCTGCACTACATGTTTAAGAGCATGTACCATCACGTCAACTTTAGAAATATTATTCCCACACCCTCACATTTCATGAAACAGTTTCATTGAAACTCTTCACGGCCCGAACCAGGATAACAGAGATTTCGCGCCGAATTACCAGGGTAGCACGATCTTCAGGTTGACTGGATGTTGGTCATACAGCACTTTTTGAATCACTTGCTGGTCATCGTATCACAAGTCATGTAAATAATACGTGCCCATTTAAAATCCCTATAAATTAACCATCCAGTGAATTGTTTTTGGAGTCGTCTCCCAAACCCTCACAATGCTGAGGTCCTATCACTAAAAGTTATTATGAAAGCCATGTAAAACATCCTGGCCTCCCTCTCTATTCATTTCCTCGGGAGATTTCTAGAACTCCCAAAGTCCTAAGTGAGTCCAGGTGCATGTAGCTTTTCCAGCTAGTACTTTGCTGTTGGGAATGAGACACGTCCTCTTTTTGGAGGCCCAGGACGTGATCTCATTTGACCTTATATTCAAGCATATACGGTAATTCCAAAAAAACCTGCATGCACACCCAGAACAGTGGGCCAGCAGTAGCCCAAACTGTGATCCTGTGAAAACTGATTATAAAGCAGCAGTGCTATTTAAATCTAAAGGAAGGCCACAGTTTGTTTCTAGCGAAATTAAACCTCCTTCCCTGGAAAGAATGGAAGCCACACTAAGTCACTGAAGGAGAAATTTGGTTCAGAACATACACTATGGAGAAAAACAATTTAAAGAGGTGAGGTATAAGAAAGCAATTGCCAAGAATTATAAAGCTAAGCTGGATAATTCTGGGACCACAAAAGCCTGGAGAACAACCACAATGATTAGAAGACTGATATAAATGGAAGACTAAAAATAAGAAAAAATGCAAAAGAAAAAAAAAAAGGCCCACTTTTGAAATGGGGAAAATGTCATAAAACCAGGGGAGGATGTATAAAATGTAATTATTAGGCAAAATGAAAAAAAAATGAAATCGGTTTTCATTTTCACCCACCACATCCCACAGTAACCTACCCCAGCCCCCCCTCCCCGCAAATGCTCAGAACAAACCTTTTCGTGGGCAGTTTGCCCCTGTATTGCCCTTTTGTCAATGCTTCTAAAAGATTTTGGCAATAACCAATCTAACCGCCTAAAGATTCCGTGACTAGTTAAAGGTGAGCTCCAAGAGCCTCCGTCTAGATGAGTGAACCTGACCTACCCAAATGAAAGGAACATTCGACCACTTTTGGCTTCATCTCTTTTTCCCTCCTGCCTTGTCTTTTGAAAGATGGCTAGGAGAGGGGGAGAGTATTTTCCTTCTGACTCGTTAGGAAAAAAGGTTTTAACATCATATTTTTAAAAGTACCTTCTGCTTGGGTATTTTACTCGAAAGAGTAAAAAAAGTGTGACATAAATGTTCCTAGGAGCTTTATTCATCATTACCAACACTTGGAAGCGCCCAAGCTGTCCAGGAGGTGGACGAAGGGACAAGCTGTGGTCCACCCAGACAACGGAATGTTATTCAGCAATAAGAAGAAATGAGCTATCGAGTCATGAAAAGCCGAGGAGGAAGCCAGACGCATGTTTCTGAGTGAAAGAAGGCAGTCTGAAGAGGCTACAGACTGAGCGATTCCAACCATAGATCCTCCGGAAAAAGCAAAACTATGGAGACAGTAACAAGACCCCTGACAGCCTGAAGGAGAAGGAGGAGGAGGAAGAGGTGGGGCATATTTTATTTTTTTATAGATGGTGAAATTCTTCTTTATGAAACTGACATCATACGTTTGTCAAAATCCGGGGACCTGTACACCACAGAGTGAGCCCTAATGTGAACTCCGGACCTTAGGTAATAATGACGTATCAGTATTGGTTCATCAATTCTAACCAATGTACCGCGCTATCTAAGATATTAATAGGGAAAACAGTGTGTGGGGGGGTGGGAAGGCATGTGGGAACTCGACAGTTTCAGCACATTTTTCTGTAACCCTAAAACTGCTCTAAAAAATAAAGTCTGTTAATTCTTGAAAAGTAACTTTTGGATATTTTCCCCTGCCTAGGAGATCAGTCCTAGGACTGTTATGGTTACAATCAAGTGCCTCACCCACGTTGTTCACTGTGGAGGGAATATCCTTACCCCTGAAATTAATTATGAGTCCCATTCAGCACGTGGGCCACTCAGACCCTCTGCCCAGCTAATCGACAGTGACCAGAGAGGCCACAAATACTCCAAAGAGACCACAAAACTGAGACACACCTCTCTGAATAATAAAAAGAGGGATGGGGCGCCTGGGTGGCTCAGTCGTTAAGCATCTGCCTTCTCTGTCTTTGCTCAGGGCATGATCCCAGGGTCCTGGCATCGAGCCATGCATTGGGCTCCCTGCTCAGGGGGAAGCCTGCTTCTTCCTCTCCCACTCCCCTTGCTTGTGTTCCCTCTCTCACTGGCTGTCTCTCTGTCAAATAAATAAATAAAATCTTTAAAAAAATAAAAAATAAATAAAAGAGGGATGAATCTATTCATAAGGTTTTAGTGTTAGTGTATTACGTTGCATCTTTAAGGAAAATACTGGTAGGCCTCTGTTATCCAGAAAACCTCCCCGTGGTCTATGTGAAACGCATGGTGCTCACACGAGCTCCACCCCTGAGAGCAAAATATTTGGCTCTGTTAAGTGTCAGATTTGCCACAGGGGAAGGAAGGTTCTGGACAGCTGATTGGGTTGCACTTGATGATGGAGGCAACGTTCAATTTCATAGTAATGTTCCTTGATCAGATTAATCACTTTATGGAGGGGAGAGAGAAGTAGGAGGCTCTTCCCACGGTCCTGCAGTGTGAGGAGTTTCTCCTTGGGCAGGCAAACTGAAAGTTCAGAGTAAACTTAAAACTCAGGGAAAAAAAAAAAAAAAAGGGAGGGAGGGAAAGAAAAAGGCCCCTGGATGGGGGAAACAGCTTTTTCCTTGGCCAAAAGAGCTTCAAAAAGGAGTCAGGACAAGCAAGAGAGGGGATGGGGTGTGCCCTAATATAAGGGGGCACCAGAGGATTGGGTAACCTGAACAATGCTGGGGTGGGGGGTGCATGTGTCTTGGGAATTTACTAAAGGAAATCACTATGTGTCTTGGGAAGAAAGGAGGGAGCGCAGCCCAGAAAAGCCCTCCCGGGCTGCAGGCACAGATCCTTCTCTGGCAACTGGGCAGTTCTGGGAGAAATGCCCAAGGGTCTCTCATCACAGCACTCTGCAGACCTGACCTTGGGTCTCCGGGTGTATTGTGCTTCAAGAAGGGGGAGAGTGGGAGAGGCTGGTGGCTGTTTCCCCAGAGACTGAGAGGGCCCAGGGGGAGAGCCCTAATCACCAGCCCTTTGTTCTAGTTTATTTCAAAAGAGCAAGCTCCAACAGGACTAACAATTAAGGGTTCACCCACAGGCTACCAAGCACACCCCCCACGCTCCCCCTGCACCTACTCATTCACCCACACTCTCCTTGGGTTTCTTGAACGATGTAATCTCTAAGGTTTGGAGGCTAGCCACCAAGAACTCCAGTCACAGCCCTCCCGGACAGATGGGTGTGTGTCGGGGAGGACCCCGTTGCCATAACAAACATACAGGGCCCTGGTGCTCAGTGGGTGAGGGGAGGGGAAGCAGCCCCTGGGCCCCTTCAGAGCAGAGGCAGCCAGGAGCAGTACTGGGGAGGTGTGGTGCGGAAGTGTGTGTGTGCGAGCGTGCGTGTGCACGTGTGCAAGAGTGTGTGCTTGCATGTGTGTGCATGCATGCATGTGTGTACGTGGGTGTGTGCATGCATGTGTGTATATGGATGGGTGTGGGTGTGCGCATATGCACGTGCGCATGTGTGTGCATGCATGTATGTGTGCGCAGGCGAGTGTTAGTGCATGAATGTGTGTGTGCATGAGTGCGTGTGTGCATTTGTGTATGTGGGTAGGTGCACGTGAGTGTGCATGAGTGCATGCATGCATGTGTGCGTGTGTGCATGTGCACGCATGAGCACATGAGCACGCACACATAGCCAGAACACTGGAATGGGACTGAAGGAAGAGGCTCTCCCCAGCCTCCCCAGGCCCTGCCCAGCCCCGCAGGGAAGATCAAAGGTCGGGCCCCTAACAAACCTCAGGCCTAGATGGAGAGACCCTGGAGTGGGTGCCACTCGGGTGGAGATGGAAGATGGGAGTGAAGAACTGAACGCCAAGATGCCGCCAGGGTTCAAGGCCGTGGAGAGCAGGTGGTGTGAGCCGCGGAGGAGCGGGGAAGACTGGGGGCAGAGGCGCTGAGCACAGTCTCCAGGCAAGACCCAGCGGCCAGGGACAAGGCTCTCTGACCGACCGGTCTGTGGCCCTAGACAAGTCATTTAAACATCGAGTGCCTGATTCTGGACTGAAAAACCACGGCCCCAGAGTGGCCGCCTGGCAGGTCCTGAGCAGGAGGAAGTAGGAAAATGTGCCCAAGTGTTTGGTGGCCACTCGGAGGCCAACCAGGCGGCTAACCAAGGCTAGCAGAACAGAGGTGAGAGGCTGGAGCTGAGGATAATAGAGGAGCTAAGACTAGGGCACTGGAGAGCCCAGGAAGGACTTGAAAGGGTGATTAATTGGGTGATAAGCAAACAGCATTGGGGGCCATTAGCCCTCAAATGAAAGGTCAGGGAGCAGGAGCCCAGGGGGTGGCCAGAGCAAACTCAGACAGAATTACGTCTGGAGGAGAAATCTGTGCCTGTGGAGACGGATTTCAGCAATAAGCTAAGAATAAAGTGTCCAAGAAAAGCACATAGCTCCCCAAGGCCATCAGCGTTTTGTAGGAAACAAGAGGGTTTTTTTGGGTTAGATTTATCTTCAAAAGCACTGTATTAAAAGCAAATGATTTTTTAATCACTGATTTACTTACAATATGGGCATTCTGATAAAACATAAGGGTAATTTGTTAAGCATGTACCAGATTCATTTATTCAAAATGAAACCTTTTATTGAATTCCTACAGTGCTCCAGAAATGAACTGTTTATAAAAAAAATGAAAGAGCTGTTCAGTCATGAAAAAGATGCCACTCTACAGATTGTGACCTGAAAAATAAACAAATTGGTACTAAGTCAATGAAGAAAGTCCCTTGAAATTCCAGGGACAGAATGGAATACTCCAGAATGAACATGGAGCTGGCTACCAGAAAGCTTCCATCCCAGGGCCAACTCTGACACTAGCTCTGCTCATTCAACTTTCCCTTCATGCATTCACCAAAGTCTGCTGTGTGCCTCCTGAGCTCAATGCTGAGCTCACTTGTGGCCTGTGCAGAAAACAGATCTCAAACGAAGTCAGTTATCGTTCAGAAAGTGTTTGGAAAGCAAAGTAGAAATGCCATGTGAGTCTATGACCAGGCGGGCCTAGCCTGGAGAGCTGCCTGGAAGAGGTGAGCTTAGAGCAAAGACCTGAAGGCTGAGCGGGATGCGTGTCAGCGCAGGAAATCCGAGAGGCCTTGAGCACATAGAACGCTGAGCTTCGGTTTCCCACGCACAGAATGAACGAGGGGGGCTCAGGACTAACGAGAGTAAACATGTGCTCAGTCCTTACTGTCTCCGTTGTGACACTTCACATGAATTGACTCATTCAATCCTCCCAACAGCCACGTGAAGTGGAGAATCCATTATCCCTATTGTGTAGGGAGGCACGAAAGCCTGAGTGATTTGCCCGATGCAGCTTTTAAGTGGCAGAGCCAGCATGTGGGTGCGGGCGGTCTAGCTTCCAAATCAACACCGCTGACCGAGGGACATCCCCACTCCAAGCCGCTGCGTAAAGCTTTGTGAAATCTCGTATTTCCAATCATATTTTCTAAACCCAACTCAAACACACGACCTTTGATACAGATCACCGGCACCTCCAGATAGGTGCTCCCTCTCTCAGCAGAAGGCCCTGGGATCCCAAAGAGTTCCTGAACGCAAGCAGACGTTACCCCCTTCTCACCCGCCTTCCCCTCCCTCCGCTCTCCAAGAAAACCTAAAAGTTACAAGAACATAAGACCCTACCAGTGCTCCTTGTCAGGCCCAAGAGAACAAAGAAGCGTCCCTTCTTTTCCACTGCATTCCTCTTGAGCACAGAGGGCCATTTCCCAATATTGATGAATGAGCAGGGTCATGGCCTCGGGAGTGGCAGCGCTGACGTGAGTCCAAACACAGGCTTGCACTCCCTTTGATCATGTGTCTGTCTGTCCTGGTCCCGCAGGGCCCCACGGCTTGTCTCTTCCTGCTTGGGGATGGTGGTATTGTGTTACCCTGTTATGTTTTGTCTGTACAGTTTGATTGGACTTTGTTATTTTGAATGAACAGATGAATCTCAAATTAGCCTCTCCGTATAATCACACTTTTCATTGACTGATGTTAAGAGTCCACGCTCCGTCGACAACAGGCAAATCATCAGGTTTTGGCATCGTGCTGGGTGAGCACGTTTGAGAGAAAGAAAAAAAAAACCCCCACAAAACTCATATCTTAGACACGGAATATCTCAGGCAATCCTAAGCGGGGTCATGAAGAAACGAGACCGTGCTCTACGTTTGTAAAGGTCAGCCACAGTCCTGTTACAGCAGACGACACAACAAAACTCATATCTTAGACACGGAATATCTCAGGCAATCCTAAGCGGGGTCATGAAGAAACGAGACCGTGCTCTACGTTTGTAAAGGTCAGCCACAGTCCTGTTACAGCAGACGACACAACGGTACGCGCAGGTCCGGTTTCAAACGAATTTCTCTGCCAGCTCAGGGAATCTGCTAGATAGAACTTGGCCTTCCTTTTTTCTTTTTCCATTTACAATATTTACGTGACTTTCTGAGATTTGTTCCTTTAAATGATATTTCAGTATTTCGGAGTAGATGATTAAATATTTAGATTTTGTATCACCGGAAACGAGGGCTTTGCCAAGCATTAAGCTGATGAGAGCACAGGATGTAGCACCAGCCTGTTCTGGAACTTCACGTTCAGAGCATCCTCGGACACACACAGCACCGAAAGCCCTTTAAATCACTGTCTATGCACAGCCACCAAAATCCGTCCTAAATCCTTTTGGATGGTCCAATCTATGTACTCAGAAATCATCCCACCAGCGACTCCAGGCCGCCCCTGAAATACTCTACTCTCTTACTCATTTGCAAAATCGAACTTCAAAATCATTACAAAATTCATTCCCTCTCTGCAGTATTTGGGAGAGAAACTTCCACCATGGAGAGGGGCTACAGTGAAGGGTAGACCAGCGGTAAGCTGGGCCAAGTATGCTAAAAATTGGCGGTATAGAATCTGGAAAAGACAAGACATTCAGCTAAAGTCACCCGTGAGTCTCTTCCGAACCAACATTCTCATGTGATGTCTCCAACACTTAACCCCTGACGTCTGTGCGCGCCGGGCCCTCACTAACATGATTTCTACAGAGAAACACGAAGCACTCCTCCGAAACCACAGCCAGGCTTCCAGGCTTCCCCAACTTGAAGAGATCTGAGCCTCTGCCATTCCGGCCTGACGAATCTCTTTCCAAGGGGAGAGGAATCAGAGAAGAAAAGTGCACCGTCGTTGCTATCAAAACATGATTAAATTCATTCCTTTGACATTCTGACAGTAATTGCGCTGAGAGGCATTGGAATTTGTTAAAATTACTTTAAAAGGGTTGTTGAGAATTTCCTGCGGGAGAGGCCGGGGAGCCATGCGCAGCCCTCCACCGGCTTTCCCCTGCTGTCCTCGGAGGCCTGAGACGCCGGGCGCTCCCCTGGTGTCTGACAGCACGAAGCCCTTGTCGTAACACCCCGGGTCCCGCAGACAGCTCTGCCCCCTGCCCCCAGCTTCCGCTGTCACCAGCGGAGTCCCTTACCCCGGCTGATTCATTCCCGGCGATATGTCATCGCCATAAACAAAGACAGACCCAGGCACACTCACCGCCGTCGTGCTCCTAGTCGTGGCACAGCCGTGACACGGCAGGCTTCACAGGGGTATTGTGGGAAAGAGCCAAAAATAGTGTTATTCACTCAAAATTTCTGAATGTTCCCTTCCTTGCTGATCTAAACTCAAAGAGTTCTAATGAATCGTGATTTCATGACGACACGGGTGACTAAAAATATGTTCACGAAGAGACTCTCTCACCTCACTGAGCAAACGATCTACCTGCAGGGTCCCTGGCAGGGCTGGCCCCAGAGTGGCCCCGAGCCAGGGGACCTCCCCCGCGGTGTCCCTAGGCTTAGGCACAATGGGGCAGAGCCTCGAATCCCATGAGGAGGGCAAGGCCCTTTTCACCTGGAAAGCCTACGGGTTCTGCTAATGAAAGGCCTAGAACTGCCTTCTTCACTGATCAGAACATGCGTGGCTTTCAAACATATAACACGCACCATGAGAAGCCGAATTTTTAAAAATATGGTTCTGGTCCAAAGGTCAAACACAGAGCTGCCATATGACCTATAGGAGTTCCACTCCCAAAGGCAGAATTCTGCAAAAGAAGTGAAAACACAGGCTCACACTATAAGCTGTATACGAAGGTTCACAGCAGCACTGTTCATAGCAGCCAGAGTGTAAGCAGCCCAAACGTCCACCAGCTGAGGAATGGATAAACACGTGGTCTCTCCCTACAACAGACTAGTACTCAGCCCTAAAGGGAGTGAAGGACTGAGAGACGCACACCAGGGATGAGTCTCGAAAACATGCCACTACATAAAAGAAGCCAATCCTAAAAGACCCCATACTGTTTGTTTCCTTTTATACGGAATGTCCAAAACAGGCAAATCCACAGACCGAAAGCAGACCAGTGGCTGCCAGGGCTGGGAGGAAGGGGGAATGGAGAGTGACTGCTGATGGGTACACGGCTTCTTTTTTGGAGAGAGGAAAATATTCTATAATTAGATAGTGGTAAGAGTTGCCCAACTCTGTCAATATGTTAAAACGGCTGGACTGTACACTTTAAAATGCTGAATTTCATGGTATGTGAATTGTACTCAATACCACAAATATTAAACATATGTGTGCATGTATACACACACACACACATTTCATGACTTGACCTTGCTTTTTAAAATGATAATCAACGAAACACGACCCCTAATTTTTCTCAACAACCCAGAGTAATTATTGATCCTAATTTCAAGAAGGAAGAACTATATGCATTTATTGGTGACGTCCACATTTCCCTGGGAGGAAAAGAGGGCCACTTTTTAAATATTTTTTTCCATTTTCTTTTAATACAGAACTAAAAATGGTAATGTTGCCAAGAATGCTATTTCTATTCCCTTCTCCTCGTGGAGCTCCTCCTCAGGAGGGAACAGACTGTTCAAGAAAAAGTCTGATTTTCATAAGCATTTGCAAGGTGAGCCTGGCTTGTGGGAAACACCCCTCCTTTGCAAGAGCAAGTTCATAATTTCAATGGTGATTCAATTCAGTTGAATAAAATAGCTACTCAGCAACAACACATGTAAAGCAAATGCAATGAAAGCCGCATCCCTAGCACTAGCTGAAAAACCACCTCCTGCCATCTTAACGTTGATTCTTCTTTCAGGCTCCTGAGCAACTGGTCTCATCATACTTTGCAAATAAAAAGAGCAGCCAACACTTAACATGGCCCTTATTACGTACCAAGCCCAGTTCGGAGCACTTTTCATATATTCACTCATGGCATTCTATCTATGAACCCTTACACCAACCACAAGATAAGTATCATTACTATTCCCATTTTACAGAAGAAGAGACTGAGGTTCAGAGTGGCTCAGTAACTTGCCCAGGGTCACACAACTGTGAAAGGGTAGAGCCAGGATGCAAAGCCAGGCAGCCTGGCTTCTGATGTCACTCTCTTCACCCCCCGAGGGCATGAACCCAGCTCCCAAAATAATTCCATGACACATGCAGAGGAACTGTAAAGCCCGCTGCCACCATTCAGCCTTGTACGGAGCACACGGAAGCACCGGCCGGCCATTCGGTGCAGTCGGTGATCATCCGCGGGGCACGGCCCTTACCTGTGCACCACCCCAGCCCGGTGCAGGTGCTCCACGGCCGAGATGAGCTGCCGGATGTATCTGCGGGCTTCGGGCTCCTCCAGCCGCTTCTTCTCATAGATCTTGTGCATCAGGTTGCCCCCGGGACACAGCTCCATGACCAGGTAATAGCTGTTCTCTGTCTCCAAGATGTCAAGGAGCTGGGTGATGTTGGGGTGGCGGATCATTTGCTGAATCTGCCCCTCTCGCCGCAGGTTCTTGGTGACGTAAGTGTCCTTTTTAGCTCTCTTCTTGTCAATGACTTTTATGGCCACCTGAGGAGACACAGAGAACGTGGCTGTTGTCAGACACTGCAAGCAAAGGCTACCCCTCACCACACATAAGAACCCAGGAGAAGAAAAACGTAACGTCAGGAACCGGATCCAATTATTAAGGAAGAGAGTGAAATTAGGCAGACTTGAACGGTCATCTGGAAGGCGCCGTGAAGAGTCAGTGTCGAACTTGGTTGTCCACGACCAGAAATGCCGAGTTCTACTCCAGCCAGGGGCCTCTCCTGGCTCCTTCTAGGCCGGGCCATCGTCTGTCCCGAGGCTGGGTTCCCCGGGGCCTCCACTTCTGAAAGAGCTAAATCTGCCCCCATCTTCAGCTCTAGGGTGTGCCTGGGGACCTGGGGGACGCAATGCCCTCTCCTTCCTCCCGCCCTTTCCTGCCCTGCGCCAGGCCTTCTGGCCTCGCGTTCTCCTCTTTCCCTCGGTGAGCTACGGCGCGGGTTCGCTCTTGGCCCTACCTCAGGATCCCGGCGGCTGCTGCCCCAGGGCTGTACCCCAGCTACCCACAGGACACCCCCCCGGGTCACCGCCCCCCCAATTAACATGTCACACGCACAGACCCTCCAGACTTGCAGAAAGGCAGGAAAAGAGGGAGGGGAGGGAAGACTGCCTTTTCCAGCCAAATCTGCACCCCTCCCTTTGGTGACGTTCACCTCCCTGCTCACCAGGCCCTGAAACACACCACCGTTTTTGCCCTTTATGACTTCGCTCCTCTTACTATGGGATCAGCCGCCGACATCATGTGGATTCCTTCTGCTGATGCCTCCTCACGCTTCCTTCCTCTCTGTTTCCACGCCACCGGTCGGTTTATTTAGGACTATGCCTCCAGCGTGCAGACGCACGGTCCCTGGGTCTTGAACAACCCAAGGGACATTCTCCTGGAAGGCTACTGAGCCACAGGGTGCGGGACCCAAAGAGTGGTTCTTCCACTTCTACTTATCTCCTTTTGTGTGATTATATAACTTCCATAATATACTCGACATATTAGTACAGTCTTATGCTATAGATCAAAAACTAAATGATTGGTAGATGACTGATAGACAACATTTGCAGTGAGGAGCACACACGTTACTTTCCTGACATAGGCTTGTGATTAAAATAATTAAGTCTTGGGGGCACCTGGGTGGCTCAGTCGGTTAAGCGTCTGCCTTTGGCTCAGGTCATGATCTCAGGATCTCAGGATCCTGGAATCGAGTCCGCATCGGGCTCCCTGCTCAGTGGGGAGTCTACTTCTCCCTCTGCCCCTCCCCCCNAATAATTGAGTCTTGGGGGCACCTGGGTGGCTCAGTCGGTTAAGCGTCTGCCTTTGGCTCAGGTCATGATCTCAGGATCTCAGGATCCTGGAATCGAGTCCGCATCGGGCTCCCTGCTCAGTGGGGAGTCTACTTCTCCCCTGCCCCTCCCCCCTGCCTGTGCTCTCTTTTTCTCTCTCTCTCACTCTTGCTCTCTTTCACATAAATAAATAAAATCTTTTAAAATAATAATGATAATAAAGTCTGGCCACCACTAGCCTGGACACTGACGTCAGTGTCCTACCTCTTTTCCCTGNTCTGCCCCTCCCCCCTGCCTGTGCTCTCTTTCTCTCTCTCTCTCACTCTTGCTCTCTTTCACATAAATAAATAAAATCTTTTAAAATAATAATAATAATGATAATAAAGTCTGGCCACCACTAGCCTGGACACTGACGTCAGTGTCCTACCTCTTTTCCCTGGTACTTGTCCCGACTCCCCCTTGAAGTCACTCTATGCTCTGCCTTGAAATCAGTGGGTCTGGAACTCTGATTTCTTGGTTAAAGCTCTTCAGGACTCACTGCTGCCTACAGGGCAAGGTCCACACTGCCTGACCCAGCTCTCAAGCTCCTGCTCTGGGGGCTGGTCTCCTCTCTCTCCCGAATACACACTGGGTTACCCTCCAAGCTCGTGTTCATGCCACCCTCCCCCCCATCCAAACATCCCAGTCCTTGAGCCACTAACTCAGGTCCCACCTCCCTGCCAGCGGGTGCTTTCACTCCTCTTCCCTAGAGCCCACCACAGCCACCAGCTGTGGTCCCACTAAAAGCACTCATCCCTTGAAGTGGGGACCAGGCCCCTCTTCAACACCCAAAGCTCTGCATAAACTGTAAGGGACCAAAGGTCACTACCTGCAATCTCATACATTTTTTTAAAAATTTTAAATTGACATATAACGGTACAGTAGTTTTAGAAGGATTTGAGACTTGTAGGTCCTACAAATGGATTACCACAATAAATTTAGTTAACATTCATCACTACACATAGTTACAACTTGCGTGCGCGTGTGATACGAACTTCTGGGATGTTCTGTCTCAGCAACTTTCAAATATACAAGAGGGTATTGTTAACTACCGTCATCATGCCGTATGTCGTAACGCTAGGACTTATTATCTTTTAACTGGAAAAGCTTGTGCCTTTTGAACCCTTTCACCCATTTTAATGGGGGATTTTCAGGTCCTTAATCCAAAGATACCACTGAGAGGGGACAATCAGCCAAGGGACCAGAAAAGCTGGGGGTCTGCTGTAGCCCAGGTCAGCCTGAGGCCAATGCTGTCCCCCCACAGAAGTTAAAGTTACACTTTGGCTGTAGTTTGGCCCCAACAAGGTCAGGAAATGCTAGACTAGACTAAAAGCTTTAAAAACTGTACTCATTCATGACCAAAAAAAGAAAAAAAAAGAAAAAAAAATATATACTTATCTACAGACACACATGCACACGTCTACACATGCACAGACACACACATCCACACCTGCATATACACGCATATCGGGGTGTGTGCGTGCACGTACCCGTATGTATACATCCATTGTCTCGCGGGGGTGGAGACAGAGGGATGCTGAAAAGTACCATTAGATTCTGTCTCTGCTTGAGTCTGTGTTGCAATGGTTTAAAAATTACACCCTCTGGCAAGGAAATTCTTAAAAGTCCTATGAACAAACAATAGTCTGAAAACCCGGCAGTAATACGATCAGCCTTTTTCAACAGAGCACACAATAATTATTAGGATAATTTATTTAGCTCTTCAATTGCCTGTCATAGGTTATAAAACGGCCACCCAAAGACTTTCAGTCCTACTCCCTGGAACGGGTGAACGTGGCCTTATTTGGAAAAAGGGAAGAATCTGGAGATGAGATTAACCGGGACCATTTGAGTGGGCCCTGAATGTCAGCTCAAGTGTCTTTATGAAATAGAGGCCGGGGAGCGGGGGGATTTCGCACAAATACACGGAGGAGCAGGCTGTGGGAAGGAGGAGAGAGACAGCGGCGATGGCCCACAAGCCAGGGCGCGCCGTGGCCACCAGAGCCATCGGAGGGAGCAAGGCCCTGTCAACACCCTGATTTGGGTCCAATGACATTGATTTTGGACTTCTGGCCCCCAAAACTACGAGAGAATACTTTTCTGTTGCTTTAAGCCACCAAGTGTGTGGGACTCTGTCACGTAGCCCTTGGAAACTCGCGCACCAGCTGTGCCCCCCTGTCATTGGGTACCTTGGTTCCCACGTTCTACTGGTTCTGAGAGCCCCCCCGTGAAGACCCCAAGCCCCCAAGTCACCCCATTAACCCCCTCTCCATTTTCACACACCACCCCATCCCCCCACTTTTTAATTCACCCCCGACACTTATCACCTCTGCCTTGATAATACTGAAAATGGAATGCCGCTCTTGATTACATCAGCGTCATCTGTAACAACTGAAATGGGAAACACTGAGCGGGAAATTAAGAAAAAGGCAGTCAGTGATCGGCAAAGGGAGGCATCTAATTTAATTTGACAGTCATCAGAGATTTGCAGGCAGAATAGATCTAACACTGATTCTAGCAGGTTGAAGCTCAACATGCTGATGGGGCTCTAGCTGAAAAGAGAAACTGCTTGAGTCAGGAGAGTATTACAAAGTAAGAATTAAATGGGTGCAGACTCACTGAGGACCAGGGCAAGGACACAACTGGAAACATGTGTTTGGGGAGGGTGGCGGGGGGGGTGTGGTGTGGAGGGAGGACAGAAGCCTCGCTGTCATCCTGAGCCCATCAAGAGAACCAATTTTGCTGTGGAAGGTGAATCCGATGACTCCAGCTCTTCAACAGACTCCCGTTGCAAAGTCTCCCGAAATCTTACAAAAGGAATCCGTTTTCAAAGGTTGCCCCCATGGTTCCAAGACGAGTCGCCGAGTCTTGACGTGGTGGTGGAAAATTAGCAGAGAGAGAATAACACGGCTCCGGTGCACCACAGTTGAAACAGATTATTCACCAACTTCTCTCATCAAGTAAGAAATTCCATTTCTCACAGCCTGGTCACTCCTACCGTCCTCTCCACCCGACCCTACTCCCACCAAAAAAAAAAAATGTCTACCAATGATGGGAAAGATCAGCAAATTTAAATAGCTAAGCTCCTAAGAAAGGAAAGGAAATCCCCCCCATGGCCAAAATAATGAGTATATCTAAGATAACTGGGTGGCAGCTATGGGGTGGGGAATACAAGATACAGGAGAGGGGTGCCTGGCTCAGGTCCTGATCACAGGGTTGTGAGATCGAGCCCAGAGTCAGGCTCCACTCAGCGTGGGGTCTGCTTGAGATTCTCCCTCCCTCTCCCTCTGCCCTCCCGCTCATGTTCTCTCTCTCTCTCTCTAAAATAAATAAATAAGTATTTAGGAGGGGAAAAAGATGCAGGAGAGAAGGGGTAACTGCAGGTAAGAAGATTCTGAGAATGGAAAGGAAAAGGTGGAGGGGTCTGCTTCCTATGGAAGAGGAGGAGCAACACAGGAAAGGGGGAGGAGCTCAGGCGCCGGGACCCCAATTCCTCAGAGAAAGACGAGTTGCAGAATAGAAGTCATGTTTCATGGCCTGTATGAGGAGGGAAAATTCCAACACTGAATTGTCCTCATAATGAGGGATGCACAAAATCATCTGACCCCATCACGGCACACACGCGTACCTAAGATAATGTGCATAAAGCACTTAGTACAATGTGGGTACTACACGGAATCAGTGCTCCTTAAATTCATGCTCTTACTATCATTACCATGTTACTTTCACTGAAGCAACCTACAGAGAGGGTGAAAAAGCACTCCAGCTTAGTTCAGCTAAGAAAAAAAAAAGTGCATTTCCTTCCCCAGCAGATTAAAAAAGCAACCTGGATCACGTTTCAGCGTCCTGAACTCTCTGGAATAGAGTTGCTTTTAAATCCCGAGGCAGTGGTTTAATATCAGCCTAGTCTCTCATCTTCTTTAAATATTGACTTAGTTGAGATTGTCTACATAGGATCAGAGTTAACAGGATTTAAAATTCATCCCTTCATCCTCGATCACCCTCCACTGCCTTTAAAATTCATTACTCTCAAACACATCGAGAATTGTAGATGTGTCCAATCTCTAAAATGGAAAGACAGATGCAAAATGGATCTTCCATATGACTAAGAAAAAGAACGCTGACCAAAGACCAGCTCTTTAATATCACAAAAACATAAACGTATGTTTTACCCTTTCTACAACGTGTGCTGTGTTTTTGAAAGCTTAGAGTCTTTCTTTAATCAAAGCGCTTTTATACCATGTTTTAAATAATCAGAAGGCACAGGGAGTAAAAGGCCATGACCAACTGAATTTTCTTTTTACATGGAAATTAACCAAAAAAGGAGCTTTCTTCCAGAATGCTTTGGTTTCTCTCTTTTTTTTTAAGACTTATTTATTTGAGAGAGAGCGAGTGTGCGAGTACACAAGCACATGAGGAGGGGGCAGAGGGAGGGAGAGGGAGAGAATCCTCAAGCAGACTCCCTGCTGAGCGCAGAGCCCTACGTGGGGCTCGATCCCAGGACTCTGAGATCATGACCTCAGCCAAAACCAAGAGTTGGGCACTTAACGGACTGAGCCACTCAGGTGCCCCAGAATGCTTTGGTTTCTTAATGAATAATGTATGTTAAACTCAAATGACTCTTTTCTTCTTCAGCAAACATTTATTAAGCACCTAAAATACACCTAATACCATTCCACATGCCAAACGTACACTACGGAAGAGACGTGGATCTTCAGGCTCTCTCATGGGGAAAACGGATTCTTTGTCGTGGTTCAAGATTACCATCTGTTATGGACTGAAGTATGTCCTCCTGCCACAAAATTTGTATGCTGAAGCCCAACCCCCAAGGTGACTGTATTTGGAGAAAAGGGCCGTTAGGAGGTAATTAAGATTAAATGAGATGATAAGGGTGGGGCCCTAATCTGATAGGACTGGTGTCCGTATGAGAGGAGGAAGGGACACCACAGATGTCTCTCTTTCTGTCTCTCTGTGCACACATACAGGAAAGGTCATGTGAGGACATGGCAAGAGGCCGGCCATCTACAAACAAGGAAGGAGGCCTCACCAGAAACCAGCCCTACTGACACCTTGATCTTGGACATCCAGCCCCCAGAACTCTAAGAAAATATGTGTCTGTTGCTCACACCCCCAGTCTGTGGTCTGTGGTTATGGCCGCCCAAGCAGACGAAGGGATCATCCAAGCATCCTATAATTCCGTGGGATTCCCTTATCCTGCAGAAGAATGAAAATGTAAGTAAGAGCCAAGTGCTCGTGTCCCTTCACTGAGGGCTGGGGCCAGACCTGTTTCTTTCCTGATCTCACCTGCTTTCCACACTCTGGCAGATGACAGGATGCCACAGCTGGGCCTGTGGGCTCCGAGGCCCAGAGCCTCGACTCCAGAACCTGTTTCTGCCACTGGTAGCCTGGACCTCTCTAAGCCTTAGCTTCTTTACTTTAAAAAAAAATGCAGGGAAGGAAAATAGTGCATACCTCATAGGGAGAAGTAAAGGAGGCCACCCAGAAAGGCTGTTTGGCACCGGGAGCATTCACGGAAGCCCTCAGTGAGTGTTCACTGCTGGGAGCTGCGCGTCTGGTGCAAGAGGAGTCCACACAGAGCCAGGAAGCCTCGCCCCAAGGCTCCCATCCTCACTGCTCCCTGATGTCCTCACACGCCCCCACCCCCTGCCCCCGTCAAGAGGCCCTCCGCCTCCTCCCTCCTTACATGATGATGGCCCACGTGCCGCCCTCCCACTCTACTTCCAGCTTCTCCGCTTCCATGACCCGTATGCTGGTGAGACCCAACACCTGCCTCGTCGTGTTCACACCTCTTTCCTGAGCTCTGTCTCCACCATCCCCTCTGGGCGGCCTCCCCAGTCCTACCCCCAACCCCGGCCTGGAATTCCCTCCCCCAGGGCCCTCTTCCCAGGCCAGGCCCCACTCCCTTCTGACCTCAGATGACAGCTTTCTTCTCCACCCCAGACTGTCTCAGGTCATTGACACTTCCTCAGCTCTCACGCCCAGCACACACACTTAACAGTTTGGGATGCCTTCACTGATATCTCTGCTGTCTGGCCTCCTCTCTTTTGTGTTCCCAGCTTCTAGCTCAGTGCTTGGCTCTTGGAGAGCTTCTGGGGGAGAGAAAGGAAGGAAAGGAGAGAAGGAAGGAAAGAATAGAGGGCGGATGGTCCCACCAGTCGGCCACAGGTGGTCAGTATGGTGGCTTCTTGGTCACCTCTAATGCTGTGGGTAGGTCTGACCACTCAAACCCTCCCCATCCTCAGCTACAAGACAGGCAGACCAAAATCCTTCCCTTCCACCATTAAAATTATAAAATGTGATGCCTCCTGTGGACATGTTTCAGCTTGTGCATGATTACGAGGCAGAGACACAGACAGTCCCTCTTTGAGAAATGTCACCTTCCGGGAGAGGCTCCCCAGACCCGCCCACTTCCAGCTGCACCCGTGCCCTGTGCCCCCACTGTGGCACTCGCCATCTCTTACTCTATCGTGCGTTTCCACTGGGCTGTAACGGGCCGTCCCTCCTTCACAGCACAACATTCGCCCACTTCCACACGCCCTCCCCAGACTCTGGGATCGGCCCTGCTGGACCCCTCGCAGCTTTTTTCAAGCCTCATCCTTTTCCTAGAACCCTCTTCTTGAACCCTCTTCTTGGCATTAGCCCCACTGTCACTTCAAATGGTGACCTGCCCTTACATCCCCAGTGCTTGGCACAGTGTCAGGAACAGAGGAGCTCAATGCAAATGTACTAGAGGCAAAGGATGTGCAAATTAAGGAAAACAGGAGAAAAGGAGAGAGGACGGGTGCCTACAGACACAACCTGTGTGCCTTGTGGATGCCTGCGGACAGAAGCCATACAACTTAGACTAAATGCTAGTGGAAGCAGATCAGAGGACACTGAACAAAGAGTATCCTTGGTGGCCCTCTCTGGGTGAGTCAGAGAGAGAAAGAAATGTAGGATCATTGCCAAGCTAAGGGCAGTGGGCTGATGTCCTCTGCTCACCGCTCTGCCATCCCCCTGCATAAAGCCGTTTCGTGCTTCCTAAGCGTCTGGCTGAGTATGGGAGCAGTCACTAAGGAGGGAGGCGCCATGACCAGCGTTAAAGCGCATGTCTGGGACCCTGGCATTCCAGCGCAGAAGATCGTCCCTCTTCACCAGCCACCCCCTGGTGCCACCCTAAGTCCCTCTCATCGCAACATCTAACGCTGGACTGAGCATCTGCCGGGGAGCCTCTCTCCCTCCCAAACTTGTCTGACCCATCTCTCACCTTCTTGAGAGCAACGAATTGAGGGAACAGGAAAGCTCTCCAAAAGCAAGGAGCAACCCCCATTTCTCCCAGAGGAAGAGCCAAAGTGCTGATGATGCCCACGGCTCCCCAACATGCTGCCAGCTCGCTCCCTGACTCCATCACCCCTTGGTCCCCCTCCCATTCCCTCAGCTCACCCATCGCCGCCTTACTGTTCCTCAGATGTGACAGGTGTATCCCACCTGGGGGCTGGGGCCGCACGTTTACTCCCTCATCTCCAAGACGTTGCTGAGACGTCTCTCAGAGAGGCTTCCCTGATTCACCTGTTTATAGCTATAACGACCCGACACTCAGTACAATCCCCTTACTCCAGCCTGTTCTCCCCCCTTTGGCACTGGTTACTTCTTAAATCCTACACAGCTCACTGACTGAGTGTGGAATCTTCCTGACCCTCGAATGCTCCAGAAGGAAGGGCACAGTCCTCATCTCCTTCACTGACATGCTCTTGGCATCCAGAACAGTCCCTGGCACACAGACAACACTCCAGTATTTGTTGAAGGAATGAATGAATGACTACAAGTGTAGTTGGAAGAAAAAGACCCCATTAACTACATCAGGATCTGTTATAGACTGAATTGTGTCTCCCCGTCCAGTTCATATGTTGAAACCTAAACCCTCATGTGACTATATGGAGACAGGGCCTTTAAAGAGGTAATTACAAGTAAACAAGAAAATGGGGGGGGTCCCCTCATCCAGTGGGACAGGTCNTAGGAGCCTGATGTGGGGCTCGATCCCATAACGCCGGGATCACGCCCTGAGCTGAAGGCACACGCTTAACGACTACGCCACCCAGGCGCCCCAACGCACCAGTTACTTCTTAAATCCTACACAGCTCACTGACTGAGTGTGGAATCTTCCTGACCCTCGAATGCTCCAGAAGGAAGGGCACAGTCCTCATCTCCTTCACTGACATGCTCTTGGCATCCAGAACAGTCCCTGGCACACAGACAACACTCCAGTATTTGTTGAAGGAATGAATGAATGACTACAAGTGTAGTTGGAAGAAAAAGACCCCATTAACTACATCAGGATCTGTTATAGACTGAATTGTGTCTCCCCGTCCAGTTCATATGTTGAAACCTAAACCCTCATGTGACTATATGGAGACAGGGCCTTTAAAGAGGTAATTACAAGTAAACAAGAAAATGGGGGGGGTCCCCTCATCCAGTGGGACAGGTCTCCTTATAAGGAGAGGAAGAGACGCCAGGGGTTCACGAGCACAGAGAGAAGAAGGCAGCCATCTGCAAGGCCAGCAGAGGGGCCTCAGGAGAAACCAAACCTGCTGACACCTTGATCTTGGACTTCCAGCCTCCAGAGCAGTAAGAAAATAAACTGTCTGTGGTTTAAGCCACCTGGCCATGGCACCGTGTGATGGCAGCTCTCCCAGCCTAACACAGAACCTTTACAAAAGTTATTAGTCATAACAGAATGGCTTCCTCTCTACATCGCATTCTAACAATAAAGTCTGCACCAACGATGCTGGACGAAACGAATCAGGCAGGGGGTGAGCTGGAGGGACTGTCCCTAAAGCCAGAAGAAAATGACAAGGGGCGGAGGGCTCTGAGGCTCTGGGCTCCAGCCCAAGCCTGAGCTGATGTACAAGGGCTGAAAACTGTGGTGATTAGCATGACCCAGTGGGGAATTCTGAAAATCAACTGGTTTCACGCCTTCTTCCCCAGAAATGATATGTATAAATGCATCCGAGTGGAACGTGCGCCTGTGTGCAGGATACTTATTTCGCAGAAAGCAGAAAATATCCTTTGCTGGCTTTATAATCAATTTCAAGGTTGCTCCGATTCACAGAGAGACGATGCTAGACAGCAAACACACATCGCTGTCTTTTATAGGGGTCCATTAATTGCTGTTATTTATGCAGCCAGCGTGACAGCTTCTGACCCCGGGCTCCCCGCCGGCCACCCTCCCGCCGCTGTGCACTCCAACCTGTCTTCTTGTAAATGAGGGAGAAAAGTTTCCCTCCCCAATTTAAACAAGAGAGCTCATTAGGACATGATTTGGCAACGATAACAGAACCCAGCACCGGGTAAAGGCAAAGAGCTCAACTCTGGTGGAAGAAAAAAAAAAAAAAGCCAGCTCGCAGCACGCCTACCCTGTGGAGTTCTGAAACAGCGGTCACTGGGATTCTCTGTGCCCAGACCCCAGCTCCGGTTCAGAAAGCAAATCACGTCCTGACACCCTAGAAACATCCTGCTGGTGGGAAACCAGAAACTGGTTCCTGCAAGGAAGGAAAAATGCAAACTGGAGAATTTCCACATGGCAAGGTGCATACCAAGGGCAGTAGCTATGCAAACTGGAATTCTTATGAAAACCCTATCTACATAGACAGAATATGCACGCCTCTTTGTTGTCAAAACGTATTTATTATCTGCAGGATGAAAAGTAACCCCAGATTCCGGTGCCCAGAGTTCTCTAAAGGGGGGAAGAAGTATGAATTAAAAAC
This sequence comes from Ailuropoda melanoleuca, assembly GCF_002007445.2. NCBI lineage: Eukaryota > Metazoa > Chordata > Mammalia > Carnivora > Ursidae > Ailuropoda > Ailuropoda melanoleuca. The sequence goes on from NC_048218.1 coordinate 12,321,689, forward strand.
AGGTAGTGCTGAAATTATTCCTCTTTGGTTTTGGAAAAGAGCCAAAAGTTGCCCAGCTTGGCAACAGATGACAAGTTTTTTTTTACACCGCATAGAATTAATCTTGGTATTCCCCACCGTGCTTAGCTTCTGAAGTGCCAAATACACTGAATCCATAAATACCGAGGTTAAAAACCTGAATACCCAGTTGTCTCCAACACCCTTCAACTCTGATCTCCCAGCAACCCCTTCCTGCTCCATTTTTCCTCCAGTTTGGCCCCGTTTTTAATTACCCAGAATATCACTTGGTGACAATGGAGAGGAAGCCTCAAATGACATCATCTGAAAGCAAATAGGTGGGTGAATCCAAAACAACATGGGTTGGGTAGGCATGACGAAACCTGGCCATCCATCACTATCAACTTGCTAAGAAGAGCAGCCTCCCCACTGCCCATATGGACAGCCTGCACCCCAACCCTCCCCAGCCAGCCTCACCAAAAACCGTAATTATCACAGTTCTCTGTGCTCCTGTCCTGGAGGCCATCACCAACCCTCCCTGTTGTCGGAGCAGCTCTTTCCTCTCTCCCCTCCTGGCAACCAGTCACCAAGTCTCCTCCAGAAGGTTCCTTCCTTGCCATGACTATTGCTCTGGTCAGCCTTCTAAGATATTAGAGTCTGAGACATTAGAGTTTTCCTTCTAAGGACAGTTATGATTGTCCTTTAAAATAAACTTGATTCCTTAATGAGAAATGAAAAAATCCTTCTTGATCTGGCACCAGCCCCCTGACCTCCCTCGCTTTTTTTTTTTAACGTTTTATTCTATTTTCCATCCTGTCAACTTTCATTGACCCAGATGCTTTTGATGAAATATTTCCATATAATAGTCACAGTTAAGACATAGGGTCCTTGAGGTCTTGGTTGTTCTTTTGTATTATTTCTTTTGGTAACACACCTACCATAAAATAAACCATTATTAAGTATGTTCATTTTTGTTGTGCAGCCATCACCACCCTCTGTCTCCAGAACAGTTTTCATCTTGCAAAACTGAAGCTCTGTCAGTCTCTTCAACAAATGGTGTTGGAGAACTGGACAGCTACAAGCAAAAGAATGAAACTGGACCACTTTTCTACACCGTACACAAAAATAAACTCAAAATGGATTAAGGACCTAAATGTGCGACCTAAAACCATAAGAGCCCTTGAAGAGAGCCCAGGCAGTAATTTCTCTGACATCAGCCATAGCAACATTTTTCTGGATATGTCTCCTGAGGCAAGGGAAACAAAAGCAAAAGGAAACTCTTAGGACAACATCAAAATAAATCTTCTGCACAGCAAAGGAAAAATCAACAAAACTAAAAGATAACCTACTGCATGAGAGAAGATATTTGCAAATGACATACCCGATAAAGGGTTAGTGTCCCAAATATATAAAAAACTGATACAATTCAGTGCCAGAAAAAACAAATAATCCAATTAAAATATGGGCAGAAGACATGAACAGACACTTCTCCAAAAAAGACATCTGGATGGCCAGCAGACACATCACTCATCATCACGGAAATACAAGTCAAAACCACAATGAGAGATCACCACACACCTTCAGAATGGCTAAAATCAAAAATGCAAGAAACAACAAGTGCTGGTGAGGATGTGGAGAAAAAGGAATCTTTGTGCACTGTTGGTGGGAATGCAAACTGGTAGGAGCCACTATAGAAAACAGTATGGAGGTTCCTCAGAAAGTTAAAAATAGAACTACCATATGATCCAGTAATTCCGCTACTGAGTGTTGACCCACAGAATGCAAAAACACCAATTCAAAAGGATATATGCACCCCAATGTTTACTGTAGTATTATTTACAATAGCCAAATTATGGAAGCAATCTAAGTGTCCCTTGATAGATGAATGGATACAGAAGATGTGGTATATGTATAGTGGAATATTACTCAGCCATAAAAAAGAATGAAATCTTGCCATTCGCAAAGACATGGATGGATGTAGAGGGTATAATCTTCAAGATTAGTCAGTCAGCATAAGGCAAATACCTTAGGATCTTACATGTGGAATTTAAGAAACAAAACAAATGAACAAAGAAAAAAAGAGACAAACCAAGAAACAGACTCTTTACTATAGAGAATGCACTGATCTTGGCTATTATTGTGAGTGTGGATGAGATATGGTACATTTTTTTCTCGTACTTTGCAACGTCTGATATGTATTTTTTACACTTAGAGCGCATGTCAATTTGGATCAGGTATGTTTCCAAGGTTCAACAGCCACATGTGGCGAGTGGTCAGGGTGCTGGAGAGCGCTGTCTGGGCTCGATGGCTCTGGCCAAGTCACTTACCCTCTGAGCCCCGGCCACAGCGCACTGCCTGCCTGAGACAAAGCACTCAACGAAAAAGTTTGAATGAATGAATGTTTTGAAGAAATGCTCCACTGTCTCATCTACAAGCTGCGTAGATCACCCATCACACTTTGTATTTGTAGCGAGGATGAAATCACACCTTCCATTTCTTTTATTTAAATTCAATCAGCCAACATATAGTACACCATTAGGTTCAGATGCAGAGTTTAATAATTCATCAATTGCGTGTAACACCCAGTGCTCACCACATCATGTACCCTCCTTAATGCCCATCACCTGTTCAGGTTCCCCTACCCACCTCCCCTCTAGCAACCCTCAGTTTGTTTCCTACAGTTAAGAGTCTCTCATGGTTTGTCTCCTTCTCTATTAACTTCACACCTCTATTAGAACAAAACCAAGGGAGGAGTCACAGAACTGAAAAATCCTGGACAAACAAACCTAACCCCAATAAATGTCAGATTATTCATCTGAGGGGGTAATAATGGCGGCCAAGGTACATCACGCAAAGTGCTTGGTACACAGTAACCATTCATTAGCTGTAGTTACAACTGAGCAAACACAGTGACAACACAGTGGGATAGGGTATGATTGATCTCTGCAGATAGCGCTAGTGGGGGAGAAAAGTCAGTACTGCTCAGGGAGAGGGGCTATCTCACGGAAACCTGGAGGGATGGGCTGCTCCAGGTGGAAAAGCCTTTCACCAGCCCCACACTGGGGGACTGGGGGAGGGCAAAGGCCCCAGGGGAGGGAGAGATGCAGCGGCTCCAGGAAACGGGAGTTGAAATAATCATTGTGCATTAACTGAGCACAGGAATCCTTATCAGCCCTCCCATCTCCTGCCCCCGGGACTGCTGGTGACCCTTTCACATGAGGTCCTCTCGCTAAACAGCTGCAGAGGGCTTCCCCATGCCACGTGCACACACGGCGTCCTTCCCCTCCACTTCCATCACACACTAAATGTCAGGGCCAGCCCCAGTGCCTGTGTTCATCAGAAAGAGAAAGCTAGGTCTTTTTTCCACTCTGCTCTGATTTATACATGTACATTTATGGTGTCAGTCTGTATAAAAGCAGAATTTGTGTTCCTGCAATGACACCATAAATCCTCCTGGCCTCCCTTCCTCTCACTGGGAATATTGAACACTCTGCTTCCACTGACAGCAGATAATGGCTCTTAGGAAGGGCAAGGAATTCACAAACAGATAACAAGGGAACTCGGTGGGAGGTGTGTGCGTGTTTGCACGCATGTGTGCACAGGGTGGGGGCTGCGGGGAGAAGGCCTGGGTGAAACCCGAACCCTCGAGCGCTTGATTCTTTTTTCTTTCTTTAAATACAGATTGTTCTTTCGATCATTTTAATAAATCTCTCCCAGTGTATCCGTTTGCAAAGGCTGCCATAGCGTAACTGCTTAAGCAACAGAAATTTATTTTCTCACAGTCCTGGAGGCTAGAAGTCTGAGATGAAAGTGTCAACAGGGTTGGTCTCCCCTGAGGCCTTGCTCCTCAGCTTAGACATGGCGGCTGCCTCCTACCTGCCTCTTCACGTGGTATTCCTTCTGCGCCTCTGTGTGTCCTAATTTCCTCTTATAAGGACATCAGTCAGACTGGATTGGGGCCCACCCTAATGACCTCGTTTAAAAGTAATTACCTCTTTAAAGATCCAAATCCAAATATAGTCACATTCTGAGCTACTGGGGGTTAGGACTTCAATATATGAATTCTGCCGGGGAAACAACTCAGCCCGTAACCCCCACCAAAACTTCTCACAAATTGTAGTGTTAAGAAAGGAAGCAACGAATCCAAGGGAGACTAACCAACGCTCCCAAGTGGGAGGCAATGTGCTCTGAGGAAACCCAGTTCCAATCATCACAGAGCTTTGAGTTTCTTTTTATCTCTGTCACCTGTTTTCCCTGCTTATGAGTTTCAAAATACTTTACTACTCTAAGTCACTACCTTTTCTACAAATAAGCATATCTTTTACGTCTTAACTTTGGACATCACTTCCTACTTATCTTTGGAAATGGAGGCCGCCATCTTTTTATTTGCATTTGTCACAAGTGGGGGTTTTTTTCCTTTTCTTTTTTGGCTGCTTTTAGTGATACATGAAATTTTGGAAACGTCAGATAAATATGCTTTCTACTTTTTACCATTTGTCCATTTAAGGTTTAGCCAAAAAAAAAAAAGAAAAAGAAAAAAGAAAAAAAAAAAAGCAATCAGAGACAGAAAGGGGCGGCAAAAGCAAAACCAGAAAGATTTCCTGAAGCAGATCCATGTCAAAAATCTGCCAGAATTTCAATCTCTGACCATCAGAAAAAAAAAAAAAGTCTCTGTAGTGAACAGTCACGACTTGAATACGCGACTAGAGAGCTGCGATGAATTGCTTAGCTGACTGGAATGGGGGACTCGAGGTGGTTTTAGGAAGAAACAGAACTGGTTTTTGGCTCCATCCTCCTTAAAAAAGGTCTTCGAGCCTCTTGTAGTGACTGCACGTATCAGCTGAGAAGTCACACCCATCCCCAAAGGGGCTGTATTTTCTGTTGCTCTTGTCCAGTTTCCTTAAATGCGAGTGTGTTTTAGAAAGAGTTTACTCAAAGCCTTTCTCTTATTTTCTCAAACGCATTTGTGAAAGTACATTTTTCTTAGCCAATCCCTCTGAAAATGTGACCGTTTAAGAAAGGATCGGGAGTTCCATTTTGTTTCCATTAATGAGAGGGGGTTAACTGTATTTAATAGCGGTTTGGGAACTTGCCTGGGGTGACACAGTGTGGCAATTCCAGGACTGGGACAATCATTCAGATTCTATCCATGACATCAATGTTCAAAATTCTTGTAAAATAGAGACATTTTATTCACCATTTAGTCAACTGCCTGCTACAAAAGGTTATTTTTTTGGCAAGAGTAAGTTAATCTGTTCAGCCACGAATTAAAATTATTTTCAATTTAACACTATTTTCAGTACCTCCCAAATATTTTTTTCCTATTCCAATGGCAAAAAAGTAACTAATGAAACAATATTAAATATACACATACAGCAACATGAATATTTATAATGTCAAGTCCAATAAAAGAATCATTTCAAGAGAGCAGACAATCACGGACTTCAAAAGGATGTTTCCCACTTAAAAGTATGTGATTATTAACTCTCAAAATACATTTTAAATTCAGAGGTATCTTTTTTTATTTTTCATAGACGGATTCCTAGGATTGGGGGTGTTATTCTCAGTTTGTGATTTCCTGTGCTCCTGGGTCCCTACTGCGAATGTGGGTCAAGTGGCAGTTATCTACTTCTCCCATCAGAATTAATTCAGCTTTGTTATGTCAAAATCAGGCTGCAGGGGCGCCTGGGTGGCACAGCGGTTAAGCGTCTGCCTTCGGCTCAGGGCGTGATCCCGGCGTTATGGGATCGAGCCCCACATCAGGCTCCTCAGNATTCCTAGGATTGGGGGTGTTATTCTCAGTTTGTGATTTCCTGTGCTCCTGGGTCCCTACTGCGAATGTGGGTCAAGTGGCAGTTATCTACTTCTCCCATCAGAATTAATCCAGCTTTGTTATGTCAAAATCAGGCTGCAAAGATTTTAATAGTGACTTTTATAGGAGAAAAGATATACTGGTTGCAAAGCTCACCTCTCCCCCTCCACCAAAAAAACAAAACAAACAAACAAAAAGCTAGACACTTTGATCATTACCATAGCTTTTTAAAGTAGATCAAAAGTGATAATCTCATTCTCTTGAACACATTTGTCTCATTACATAAAGAAAAGATTAACTAATAGTAGAAACAGTATTAAAAATTCATGTTGTAATTAGGCACGAGTCTCCATGGTCCAGATCAATCAAACAATCAGGGTAGACAACTGTCTAAATAACTTAAGCTACAAAATAATCACGCCAACTGGGAGTTCCTTTAGCGATCTAAATTACATAGTTCAGTTACCTATAAGCATAAAATTAACGAGCTGTTTGGACAATTGCCATTTCTCTGTCAACTGCATAGTGTGAAAACAAATAAAAAGGCACACGTATGGGCCACAGTCACCAAGCCATATAAATCTCAACCTGGGACTAGTCCCATTTAGTAAGCACTTGACAAGCAAGACTGCAAGACATACTACGTTCACTGTCCCTTGAAACTCCCACCACCTTATGAAGAAGATCCTCTTCTTTTCCCTCTTGGTTTACACAGGTTAAGAAACCCGCACATAGGTCGCCCAGCTGGGCCATGGTACAGTCTGGTTTTGACTCCCAACCCCCAGCAAAGGGGCTTCTCCCCATGCACAGGGGCCATGTGATCAGGGTTGGGGCCCAAGCCGGGCTAACCCAGCAGGCTGATTCATGTAAATAGCTCAATCGGGAAATTCTATGTAACCAAGAAAAACAAAAACTTATCTTACTATCAACGTTGATCTCTATANCCAACGTTGATCTCTATAAAAGCATAATTCCCAAATCTCTACATCCTTCCACTGCCTCGTGAGACCTGCTTGGCATCAAGGATGTAGTTCAATCACACCGATTACCAGAACTTGGTTAAGAGAGGAAGAAATAGTCCAGGTGGGGCAGTGTAAACAGAGAAGACTGAGTTACAAGTTTAAACGTTAGTTAAACACAGATGTGACTGATGTTAGGTCCTTATCTCTGAGATCTCAAGAGCTCTCCCCAAGAGGTCCTAACAATCCGTCCTGACCAGGCGAGCAGGCCTGACCACTGCCTGTCTCCCCAGGCCAGGCCGGTCACTCTTGCCGGAAGCCTGAGGCCTCCACGGAGCAGAACAGCTGGGACCCCCAGATCCTTCCTAGAGCCTTCAGAGAGAGCACCCCCCCACCCCCACCATTGACACCTTGACCTCAGACTTCTGGCCTCCAGGGCTGTGCGAGAATACATTTCTGTGTGGTCCTTTGTTAGGGCAGCCCCAAGAAACAAACACAGGACCCTGAGGTTACCTGGATTGCATCCGTCCTGACACCTGGGAAATTCTTTCCAGCCACTCTGCATCCAATCCATCAGGAAGTTAAATATAAACCACAATAAACTGGCGGCTGACTTTGGATAAAGGCTTATTTCCAGAGTACTGATTAACTTAGGTATAACGCAGGGGCTCGACAGAGGGATGGTGTCCAGCGGAGACCTTTGGACCACGACGGAGCCAGAACGCCACAGAAAAACCTCTGTTCTACTGAGCTGCCCAAGGACCACCCTTTGTGAAACATCGGGACAGGCACCCATGAGAACGGTTCCTTTTTCATGCCTCAAACCTGGTTCTACCTAAATAATAAGACAAATCATCGAGGCAGCAAACGCCCCCATTCACTTAAGGTCCTCAGTGTCACAAGGAACAGCAGGGGGGGACGTGAGGCAGGTGAGACAGAGGGGGGAGGAAATGCTTCAGGCTGGGCAGAGCAGGGCCGGCCCCTTGGAAGAAGGGGGCATTCCGGCGGGGCATGAAGGGGGGGATGGAGGGGGCTGGTGGGGAGCAGAACAGAAGGCCAGGGGGCCCCCTTGAAGGACACTCAGAGGACAGAGAACCCACTTTGCCTGGTCCAACACGAATGGCGGTGGGCGAGAAGTGAGAACACCGTCCGAGGACTGAACAGAGGGCTCTGATCGCGGGGCGGGAAGGGGGAATTCGCTCTGTAGCAAGGAGGGAACCGACCAGTCCGGGGCTTTTTTTTTTTTTTTTTAAGCAGGGCTGTAGCATGATTAGAGCTCATTTCAGTGTGGTTAAGGTGGATTATGGCCGTGAAAACTGGCGTTGTGGAGGATTAACAAGGACTCAACCTGAATGCGGCCAAGGGACGGGTCAGCAGGAGGCGAAATCAAAAAGCAGCGTGGAGGTAGAGCTCAGAAGAGCCACAGAAGACGCGAGAGGGGCTGAGGGACACGGAGGACACAAGGCGGTGCTGAGGCTGGACAGGAGCAGGAGGGGAGGACGGAGTGGGGGGCAGGAGGGCACCGTGGTCAGTGACGGCAGACAGTGAATCAGGTGCGCCATGCATGAGGGATCGAATTTGGTCCCTGCAAAAAGATACGTGAACGTCCTAAGTCTCCGGCCCTCCAAATGGGACCTGATTTGGAAACAGGCTCATTGCCGGTGTCGTTATTTCCAGCAAGGTGAGGTCAGACAGCAGTAGGAGGGGTCCCTAACCCAAGATGGCCAGTGGCCTTAGAAGAAGCAGGAGAAGGCCTTGGGAAGATGGCAGGAGCCTGAGTGAGGCCGTTGCAAGCAAAGGAACACCCTGGATTACTGGCAAATCAGCAGAAGCTAGGCGAGGGGCAAGGAAGATTCTACCACATGTTTCGGGGCAAGCATGGCCCATTGAGACCTCTAGCCTCCAGAGTTGTGAGACCACGAATTTCTATTGTTTTAACCCACCTGGTTTGTGGCACTTTGTTACGGCAAGGCCAGGAAAGTAACAGAGATGTGAGAACAGAAGAAGTACGTTTAGCTCGCCAGGAAAGGGCTGCCAGTTTTAAAATCACTTCCCCATGGCATCAAGTGCAGAAAAAGCTTCCGCCTTATGCTCACATACCTATAGACAGCGGTGGGAGGGGGTGATAACTTCAGAGCAATTTACAATCATTAAAACTATCTCCACTATAACATACATTATAAATGTGTGCAACATTAGGCCATAAAGGAGAGTCAGTTCACAAATGAGATTCCTCACGAGGCTCCTGACAAGCTAACGAGGCATACTGATTGAATGCTGCGAGGATATGAAGGGCTTTGCTTTCGAACCAGCCTCTTTCAAGATGGGCAAGACACCGCCCTTGCTCTCAGCCTTCCCAAATTCATTGCCTCACACCAAGCTAGTCTGACAATCAGCTTCTCTTCACACTTCTGGAAGCCTCTATCTCACCCCGCAGCAAAGTTCAATGCTGGACTTCTCAGTGGGGGTGACCAAGACAGGCCTCGGGAGTCCTGAAGAAAAGAGAGCTCACAAAAGGCACATTCAACACACCTACCTTTGCCCTAATAATACTATGAAATATAATAACCACAACACATAAAACAAGTGTGCCAGGTGTTACCACGGCCAGGCGGGTAAACAATAAGGCTGAGAAATACTGCCCTGTGTCGTGCACTTCTTTGCCTTCCCATGGAAGCCAGGCCCCCCTGGAGGTCTCAGGGCTCAAGTCTGCGTCCAGGGTCCAGTGTTTTCTCGAAGGAACATCTGTACTACCTCTCTAATCCACCTGGCCTCCCACGTTTCTCTCCCCGAGTTAACTGTCACTCCCGGATGAGCCCCAAGCAACCCTAGCCAAGTTCAGCATCCCACAAAGCTAGAACGTGGGGAGCAAAGGTGAGGACGCCCCATGGAAAGTCCAGGCAGTGCTCTCCACCCAAAGCCCAAGGAACACCAATGCCCGGGCAGTGTGTCTTTTGGTCCTGACCACGCCACCTCCTTCACTGTCCCCTTGACTTTGCCTGTCTCTTGCTCTGTGCTTGGAGGGTCCAAAGGCCATTCGGGGCTAGTGAATGAATAAGAGAGGATAAGGAAAAAAACCCTAGCACGATGTTATGGATCGAATTGTGTCTCCCCAAAACATACTGAGGTCCTAACCCCCAGTACCTACGAATATGTGACCTTATTTGGGACGAGGGTCTTTGCAGATGACGAAGTTAAGAGGAGGTCATTAGGGTGGGCCCTAACCCAATATGACTGTGTCCTTACAAAAGGGGACATCTGGACACAGAGACAGGCACACACACAGAGGGAAGATGCAGGGAAAATGCCATCTACAAGCCAAGGGACACCTGAGACTACCAGAGGCTAGGAGAAAGACCTAGAAGAGATTCTCCCTCACAGCCCTCAGAGGGAACCGAACCTATTGCATCTTGATTTTAGACTTCCAGCCTCCAGAACCAAATAAATTTGGTTTATTTGAGACAGAGAGAGAGAATCCCAAGCATCTGAGCAGGCTCCATGCTCAGTCTGGAGCCACTGACCGCCGTGCCCCCTGATTGCCCTCTCTGTCCTTCCCTGCTGTCCTGTCCAGTCTTAGCACTGTCCCCTTGACAGTGTCCTTGTGTCCTCTGTCTTCCCAAGCCCCTCTCGGGTCCTTTGCAGCTCCTGTGAGCTCTACCTCCACGTTGTCTGTCTCTCTCTCCCTCTGCTCCTCCTCCCCGTACTCACGCTCTCTCTCTCTCTCTCTCAAAAAAAAAAAAAGACATTCCAGTAGAAATTTAAAACACTTTATTCTTCTGAAGGCTATAGAAAGTAAATATACCAGTAAAACAGAAATTCTATTGGCAATGAATAGTTTCAGAGGGTTGGTTAGCTGGTTGGTTGGTTGACTGATCAATGAAACTATTCCTACCTGGAATCAGACAGCACGCAGCATCGCTCAACAAAAACAAATCCAGAGTTCAATCAGCAATATTAATCTCCTTACTGAGAGAGGGGGTTGTTTCTAGGTATTATACTATCTGGTTATAACGCAATTCACTACAGTGAAGTTGCCTGGCGTGATTCCTGAGGCTGGCCCTACCTCGCAGGACACCTAGCATATATGGATATATAAACACCGTGTTTGTTTGCCAGGGCTGCTGTGACAAAATGCCACACACTGGGGGCTTAAACAACAGAACTTATGTCCTCACAGTTGTGGAGGCTGGAAGTCCAAGATCAAGGTGTTGGCAGGGCTGGTTTCTTCTGAAGTCTCTCTCCCTGGCTTGTGGACGGCCGTCTTCTCCCTGCGTCCTCACACAGTCTTCCTTCTGTGTGTGTCTGTGTCCTAATCCCTTCTTCTTCCACGGACACCAGTCGGATTGACCTCATTTTACCATAATCACCTCTTTAAAGGTCCCATCTCCAAATACAATCACATTCTGAGTGACTGGGGGTTAGGACCCCAACACAGGAATCTGGGGGGATCCAATTCAGCCTAAACACACACCTACACAGACGCAAGCTGTGAACCTGCACACGAGGATGCTCAGGACAACAGCGGCTCGACAAGCTCTGCAAAACACCAGGCACCAGCTCACAAACCCTTTCAGAAGCAGAAGCCATACTGAGCAACGATATTTAAAAGGTTGCTTATGCCTGTGCACCAGTGAGGCATGGCCCACCCAGCTGTTCGTGATAAATCAGAAGTGACTTTCCTAATGCTGAAATTTTCCTCTGTCACACCCAGATGGATGAGCCTCTCAGATTACACACAGAGAAACCCAAAACCATCACGTTCCTTTCCCGGGGGGGGAGGGGGGAAACACCTCTTTTCAAAGACCCTTGCTTTTGATTCTCTCCACTTGCAAGGAATGGTCACCGAGCCCTTATTAAACTGTGACACTATTTACCCATCCAAGGAAGGAACTGCACAGAGCGCACTGATGAGTGATCAGCACATTGGGGGGATCTTTCTCTTGGAACTCACAGAGGGGGGACGGGACCTCTCAGACCCCAGTCGAACAGCTGCTGTAGCTCTCAACGCACAGGAAGTCTCAGCCCTGGGCCCCTCCATCAGGCTGAATGATGACTCAGGAGACAGAGGGGTCACAGGTCTGGAGGCCCCAGTGAAGGGCATTTCCCCCAAGATCTTAATTGTTACATATGCTGGAGTATGTCTTGTGTCTCCCAGGCAGTGAGTGACATAAACAGACCTGAATTTATTTCTCATCTTGCTTATCTCTCTCTTCTCCAGCAAAAGCAACAAAGTGGACTTTTCCAGACAGGAACCAGGACTGAATCTGCAGAGTTTTACTTGAGATCTTCCAAAACCCTAGGACACTTAATCTGTCACTCTTGAAGGAAAAATTTTCACTGTAACGCTGTAAGTTCTGTTTGCGGTTCACAGCTCGATTCTGACTCCGGGATCTAGCTTTCTTTAAGGGCAGATCTGATTCTTGTGCACGTTCACAGCTCATGTGGTGCCTTACCCAGAAACATCCATTGGAGGGGGCCGTTTGGGACAGAAACCCGGGCCTCACTTGGCTTGCCATCCTATGTGCTCTGGAGGAAAGGGGATATATATATATATTTTCCCCCCCTGACATGCTCTGCTCACCAAATCACGCATCACAGAGCTGCAACCACTCAGAGGGAGCCCCTGTTTCCAACTGGTCCACCCCGACGGGATGTCTTTTTCTAAATGGTCTGCCTAGTCATACCTTTTCTTAATTCATACAAAAGCCCATACAGGTTACCAACAGCTTTGCATAAAGAAGGCAATCAATAAATGTTTGAACGAAAAGACACATGATCATCTCCAATGGCCAAGTAAAGATAATGCTTTCTTTAAAGAAGATTTAATTAATTAATTTATTTATTTATCTGAACACGCAAGAGAGCTCGAGTGGGGTGGGTGCAGAAGGAGAGGAAGAGGGAGAATCTTAAGCAGGCCCCACACCCAGCCCAGAGCCCCATGTGGGGCTCGATCTCATGACTCTGAGATCATGACCCCAGCCAAAATCAAGAGTTGGTTGCTCAACCGATTGAGCCACCCAGACGTCCCAAGATAATGGTTTTTTACTTTTTTTAAAGATGTATTTATTTATCTGAGAGAGCACACATGCAAGTGGGGGGAGGGGGGGAGGGAGAGGGGGAGAGAGCATCTCAAGCAGATTCCCTGATGAGCATGGAGCCTAATGTGGGGTTTGATCCTAGGGCCCTGAGATCATGACCTGAACCGAAACCAATAGCTGCATGTTCAACTGACTGAGCCACCTGGGAGCCCCAAGATAATGCTTTAAAAAAAAAAAAATGGTTACAAATGGAAAATTTCTCCAGCAGTGACCATTCTGACCTCACAATACACGTAGCAAATGGCTTTAGATTAGGAAATCAATCTTAAAAAGGATGTTCTGAAAATGGGAAGGATTTTCCTTGGGTGTAGAGGGAATGATTTCGAAAAACAAGAAGTCATCAGCTTTTTTCTGTTTTCCTCTCCCTTCCCCTAAGCCTTACATGACCTTCTCTTCCACAACAAAGAGATCTTAGACATGTTTTCTTCAAAATTTGACATTTAATACTTAAACTCCAAAATTAGCCCTAATTCAAGAAGTATTCCTGTCCCAAAGGCAGCAGGAAACAATCAGTAGTCTATTCTCACATCCTGGGACAAAACTGGCAACCAAAAGCAGCTGAAAAGGTACATGAATAAAGCAGCCTTTGGGTGGGGGTGGCTTGGGGGACACTGTAAGAGCCGGAAACACAGACATTTTAGCGATTAAAGTCCAAGACAAAATCCGCAACCCAGTCGGGGAATCTCCGGGTCTTAGATCACAGTGGAAATAATGGGGACTTCTAGCTGAGGGCAAGTGAACATCGCATCTCCAAACCACAAATGTAGAAGAAATCATAACCCCTAAAGACAGTAAAATGTTTTGTTGAGTGTTGAGTAAAGAGTTGGCTACCAAACCAAAACATGGGGAATTAAGCTGTCCAATAAATTTGTCCACACCATTCTGACCTGGTAACTCGGTGGGGAATTATCGCTAGATTTCCTCTTTCTTTCGCCGTTAAAATAACTTTCTACTGTTAAAGGATGCTTCGTGCTGAGAAGGTGACCAGAAGATAAGGCCAGTAAGGACTCAACGATCATACCCTCCTAGCACTCTGTCACCAATCTAAGAAATGTAAGGGAGCCATTAATACTTAGAAAGAGCTGAAAGTAAAAACCAGTCAGCAGAGAAGCCATCAATAGTAGGAAGCTGTGAGACAGAGAGAAGGGTGGACAAAGGAATATTCCCAATGAGCCATAGAAGCTGCTGGAACTCCAGGCAGAGGACAGAGGAGAGAAGTGGGATTCCAGGAACGCAGGCATCTAGGCCCCCTGGGGTGCCGAGTGGCCCGAGTGGCCAGTAAGGTCCTCAGAGAGGTGTTGACTGCAGGGCTAAGAGGTGCGGTCCTAATGTCCCTCGCTTCCCTTTATGCCTAAAATAAAACTCCATCACTCATGATAAACTCTGAGTATCTGTTCCTCACCATCTGAAAAAGCCTCATTCACACCTACCTTTAAGGGTTAAATATAAACGTGAAAGTCTAACAGAAGAGAATAACCAACTGCCACTTGCTCACTAACACAATACTGAATATATTTTCAGGATATATATGTGCTTTACACAGATACACATATATAAACTATATATGTGCCCATTGTATATATGTATATCATATATACGTACATTATATACGTGTCCATCACATACATGTATATGTATGTACATTACCTATATGTATGTACGTATATATACTTTTTTAATGCACATACACATATAAATAAGATAAATAAGATATACTGGCAGCCAATAAGATATATCAAATAAGATATCAAATCCCCACTGAATACCCATGAGGTATTATCATTTTTATAGACACAGAAACTAAAGTTTGGAGGGTTTGAATACCTTGCCCAAGATCACACAGCTACTAGTAGCAGAAAGATGACAGGAACCCAGGACTGTCGTCCCCTAAAGCCTGTGCTTTAGTACAGATACCATTAGGTTCGACTGCAACCGAGTAAAAAACACAGTCAAAAATTCCCACCCAACAACACAAAGAGTTTTCTGCAGACAACAGCGAAACAGGCAAGACTCATACTTTCTTTGGCAATAATAAACTTACAAAGTAAAACTAGTAACCAACCCTCTAGTTTACTTAAGCATAAAAAATAAGAGAAAACTAGGGGGAGAAAAGACTAATTGGTTTGACTAGACAAAAATGAATAGTCTATCTGCCCCCCTCAAAAAAGAAGGAGAAAGAAAATGACTCAAAAGACCAATGACTAATTGGGAGAAAATATTTGCAATGTATCAAAAATAAACAACTAATATCCTTAACATGTAAAAAGTTTGCACAAATCAATAAGACAAACAGGAGAAAAATCATTAACAATAGCTAGTAGAAGAAGAAATACAAATTTTCAATTAAGTACACAAATTATGCTTACCCCTAGTAATTACCAAATGCACTTTTTAAGTCACTTCCATACGTTCCATCACTCGGCATAATCTTTCCAAAGTGCAGTTTGGCAATATGTCAAAAGCCTTCTAAGTATTTATCCTAAGGAATGGCTTCCTGATGTACATACAAGGATAGTAAGAGCAGTATCATTGACTGTAGGGAAATGTTAAAAATAATCTCAATGGCCAACAGTTGGGAACTGGTTTGTAAAATTACAGTAACTATAAATAATGGAAAGCTATTTATCACCAAAAATCAAGTTTTAAAAGAATATTTAACAACATGGGGAAATGTTCTCTACATATTAAGGTGGGGGGGAAAGTAATAAGAACATTGGAATCTCAATTTTATAGCAAATGGGTTCAAAGGGGAAAAATCAACTGTGTGTCTATGATTCTGTGTACATATCTCTGAATCACGTGTACACAGCCCAACCAGCCCAAACACCTAAAAATGTTCACGGTGATTATTGCTGGGTTGTGTGATTACAGGTGATTTTTATTTTCCTCTTTGTTTCCACAAGGAAGCACAGATAATTATTTTTTTTAAAAAAAAAAAAAGGACAATTATTTTAAGGTATCTAAAACAAAACGGAAGGAAACAATGAAGTGTGATTAGTGAAGTGTGGTGGCAGGTGGCTGAGTTGATGAAGAGAGTGTATGTAAGTAGCTATGCAAGAAAAAAGGCATGGCAATGAACAAATATTAGCCCGGGACTTATCCCAATTGATGAATAACCTTGAATATTCTGGAATGCACCTCTAAGTGGCCTGGTTTAAAGAATTTTAAAACACTTAAATATCTGGTCAAAAATGGTTTCATTTATTTATTTTTAAAGATTTTATTTATTTATTTATTTATTTAGTTTGTTTGTTTGTTTATTGAGAGAGAAGGAGTGTGCATGTGCGTGCAAGCTGAGGGAGGGGCAGAGGGAGAGGCAGAGAGAGAGAATCCCAAGCTGACTCCACGCTGAGCATTGAAGTCCAACTCTGGGCTTCGTCTCACAACCCTAAGATCATAACCAGAGCCGAAACCAAGAGTCGGACACCTAACCAACTGTACCACCCAGGCGCCCCCAAAAATGTTTTTAAAAATTATTTTTAAAATATTTATAGTTGGTCATATGAAGAAACTGGTTTATATTAAATGGTTTGTATTTATTTTTAAATGAAGTTGCCCCCTTTTCGTCCAAGATTTTATTTATTTGTCGGAGAGAGAGAGACAGAGCACAAGCAGTGGGAACGTCAGGCAGAGGGAGAAGCAGGCTCCCCGCTGAGCAAGGAGCCCAATGCCGGACTTGATCCCAGGCCCCCCGGGATCATGACCAGAGCCGAAGGCAGACACTTAACCGACTGAGCCACCCAGGCGCCCCCATAAATAAATATGCCCCTTTGAAATCTGGAAGACATTATTCTAAGTCTGATTATTGGAAAGAAACTATATTTTACGCTACACACTCTCAGGTGCTTTAATTAAATGGCCTTCTATGACAAAAAAAGAAAGAAAAAAAGCTCATTCTTGATCTAGAAAAAGGGCATCTCAGAGTAATGAATTAGGTGAGAGTACAACAGTCATATAGCCATTCCCTCCAGAGGGAAATTCAAGTTTCATTACATCAAATTGGGCTTGAAATTGCAACTACCGCTCACAAATGTTAGTTTTTAATAGAATAAAATGTCATCCTGTGGGAATGACACTTTACAAACCTGGAGAAGTGTTTTCAAAACAAGGTTTTTTATTAGTATTACTAAATATAAATGTTCAACTGAGAACTGAGTCACAGACTACATTCTCTAATTAAATTTTTACCCCGGAATAAAGAATATACTTAGAAAGCTAGACTTCTAACAGGAGCCGCAGTAATTCCAGCTGAAAACCAGATTCCATCAACGATAACACTTATCTTTATCCATTTGGTTTCACTGAAGTAAGGCTAAATGCTAGAATATTCTGATCCCGGACTCCACGGCCGGCTTTCCCTGACGCCTCTCTTCACCTGAGCACTTCTTCATTCCATTTGCCTCCGATGCCCCTTCTCAGCCCAAATGGAGTTTGGAAAAACTGGTCAAGCTCCGGCTAGTCTGCATCGTACGTAAGGGGAAAGCACTGGGTGTTTGGCTTTGTTTTTAATAAATAATCTGTGTTCATTCTTGCAGGAGGACGGTTTAACAAGACTAAGGGACTGCTGGGTGGGCTACAGAAGACATGGACTTCGTGCAGCTTCACATTTGATTCAAACTTCAAGTCCTCTGACCCTCCCCCTCTCACGCTCTCTCTCTCTCATTCTCTCTCTCTCAAATAAATAAATAAAATCTTAAAAAAAAAAAAAAAAAAAACTAAGACTGATGCTAACAGAGCTACTCAACGTAGCTACCAGTCCCCACCAATTCCTTCACTAAGAAAATTTGCTGCTGGGCGCCTAGGTGGCTCAGTTGGTTAAAGGTCTGCCTTCAGCTCAGGTCATGATCCCAGGATTGAGTCCTGCATCAGGCTCCCTGCTCAGTGGAGAATCTGTTTCTTCCTCTGCCCCTCTCTCCCCTTCCCACCCCCGCTCCTGCTCATGCACAGGTGCGTTCACTCTCTCTCTCTCAAAAAAATAAAATCTTAAAAAGAAAATCTACTGCCAAAAAGTGATGCATTTATATTTAGTACAGTATGATATGATTTCTATTTAATATAAATACATACACGTTGGTGTGTATGTACATATATACATTCATGTTTGTATGGCATACACACATACGCACACACGTGCACAGGCTCAAGGTCCTTATCTCATAGTGAACTCATAAAAGGTGGCAGCTCACAACCGCTGCCTGCACTTTTGAGACTCGGAGCGCGCGGCGAACCTAACACAGTGCAGCAAACAGGTGCTTCACTCCCCGGAACCACACGCGGAGACGGTCATCACAACAAGCACCCCAGCCATGCCCAGGACTTTGGGCTTTGGTTTATTCATTGCTGATTCATGACCTGATTAGCTGCTCACTAAAGCTTTTATTTGAAAACCCTCGGTAGGATTCCAAACGCTCTGATGACATGTTCTCTTGAGTGAATCTGGTTTTGCCATTATTTGAGGGGTTTCCCAAAATGGGGGATTTTCACGGTTAGCCTTGAGAGAGTCCTGGGCACAAGGGGATGGCTGGCTGATCACTCTGAAAAATTAACACAACAGTACCTACCACAAGAGGCCATGGTAAGGAAGAAATTATATTATGCAGCAAAGCACCCAGGACACAGCCTAGGAGACCGTATGAGATCCGTAAATGTTTGCGATTATTACTGTTATCAGTATTACATCCGTGTGGGGAAAGCAAAGAGCAAGCACTCATTTCTTTCCTGTAGGGTTTTGGTGATTCAGGAGCGCAAGAAATCCGTGTTGCTCTAGGTAGACAAAGGATTTGCTGGGAGTGTAATTTCATCCTACCCTCCCTCCGCAGAAATAGCAAGACTCCCCGACGGCAGGTGTTTCTGTCTCTGTGCTCCGTGGGTGCCCATCACTGTGGCCCATTCTCCCGTGTTCTAGTCACAGAGCTCCAGCAAAGGGCGGGGACTGACCAACAGAGGAGCGTCATGGAACAAGAGGAGCTTATCAGAGGCAGAAAGAAAGCCAGACACTTTACCAGAAAGCCACGGGATGGGATGTAAGACAACAAGAACTCACTATGGGGGGATAAAAATGGCAGAAGTAACACAAATAGGGAGTCGAGAAAGAATCAAATGGCTCAGAGAACAGGCGAGAGAAGCAGGCAGGATTGCCAAATGTTTTGGCAGCCATTTGGCTTAGGAGACTGATAAACTTATTAAAAAATTATAGTCAAAGAGACAGATCCAAACCTCCATATATCTCCATGGGAATGTTCCAAAAAAACGTATGTTTGCAAACAGCAACTTCGCCCATCTGTTGCAGTGTTGGTACATTTCTCCGGAAAGAGCTGAGGGTCCATAAACAGTCCAATGACATTGCACAATACTTGCCCTCTTCTGGCTGGTCACCTGTCACTCTGATACCTAGGAGCCTTCCTTAACAAATCCCTGCAGAAGGCACAGCTGTTCGGGGCTGGGATTTTTCCCAAGGAACGCCACCTGGACAGCCTGTTCCATCTACACATCACTCACACGGGCATACCACGAGCTGCAAGGAGTGGAGACATGGTGCCCACAGAATCAGTCCCTGCTAACTTTGACACTGTGGTCCCGAGGCGGCCCTCCTGTCCTGGGAATATCAAAGCATTCTTTAATGCACTCAAAAAATATCGACTGAGCACCTTCTCTGTTCCAGGTTCTAGACACCAGGGAAGAGAGCAGTGAGCCCACCTCATGGGGCTTACTGTCCAGTGGGGAGACAAACAATAAACCCAACAACACAGAAATATATACCATGGGGTCCGGCTGAATGTCATCCCCCCCCAGTTCATATGTCTAAGTCTTGTCCTCATCCATCCAAGCTGCTGTAACAAAATACCATCGACTGGGAGGCTTCTAAACAACAGAAATTTATTTCTCACGGTTTGGAGGCTGAAGTCCAAGATCAAGGCACTGGCACATTTAGGGTCAGGTGCTGCGTCTGGTGCTGTGTCTACTTGCTGTGTTCTTGTGAGGGTCACGGGAGCTTTCTCTTTTACAAGACCACTGGTCTTATTCATGGCACTCTGCCCTCATGCCTAATCGCCCCCCAGGGGCCGCACCCCCAAATACTATCACATTGGGGCTTAGGTGCCAACATATGAATTCTAGGGGGATACAAGCATTCAGACCATAGCAAGTGCCAACCCCAGTACCTCAGAATGTGACTTTATTTGGACACACAGTCTTTACAGAAGTAATGAAGTTCAAGTAAGGTCGTTAGGATGGGCCCTAGTCTAATATGGCCGGTGTCCTTATAAAAAGGGGAAATGCAGACACAGAGACAGACACACATCTAAGGAAGAGGACAGGAGAGTCACAGGGAGAAGACAGCCATCTGTGAGCCAAGGACGGGGGCCCAAAGCAGATTCTCCCTCACAGACCTCAGGAAGAACCCATCCTGCCCACACCTCAATCTTGGACTTCTAGCCTCCAGAGCTGTGTGACAATAAATTTCTGTTTAAGGCTCCCAGTTGGTGGTACTTTGTTAAAACAGCCCCAGCAAACTAATCGAGGTGATGAGAAGCCCTTGCAGGGAAGAGGAAGCAGGGGCAAAGAGTGACAAGCGCCATGTTGACCTCTACGATTCCAAACACCAGGGCCCAGTCATTCACGCCACCAGCACCACTCCCCAGGGGGTTTCTCGGGTAGACAGAAGATCCCGAGGGTCCCAAGGCATATTTTCACACAGGTGCTTACACTTAGTGCATTTTATGTCCAAGTCAAGTGGCGGCTATTGCTCCTTTCAAGGTGTTCATTTCCCTTGATGTTCCCCTTTTTCTTTCTTCTCAAGCACCCACCATAAATTCCATCTATTGCGTTTCCCATGAGGAGATCATGGCACATGGATTCAGAGTTGTTCCGGCGAGAGCCAGGGTTTTCCAAAGATCCGTCCACACCCTATGCTGCCCGACGCCCGTGACCCAAGCATATCAGGAACAGGGGTCAGGACACCGTGCCCAGTTCAAGGTCACGGTTGTAAAACCAGACTGCCAGGAGCAGGGGGTCAGGGTACTGTGCCCAGTCCAAGGTCACAGTTGTAGAACCAGACTGCCTAATCTGAGCGTAAGCTGCAATTTTAGCCCAATCTGCGCAGGTGCTGGCAAACCAAGACGACCCAAATCCTCACCCCAACAACACAGAGCAGACGGAGATGGGCAACAAAGCAGTGGCTCTTAACATTCTGGGGGGAAATAACTCCTTTTAGAATCCAGTGAAATATATGTGTGTCTGTGTGTGTGTGTGTATATATAAATATATGTATAAATATATATTTACATATATATTTATATATATGTATGTATTTATATATATTTACATATATATTTATACATATATTTATATTTATATAATTATCCATATATAATTTATATGGGTTCATGGACCTATAAAGTTCAGCTATGGTCCCTCTCTAGCTAGTGGGATATCCAGGGAAATAACTTCTGCAGTGGCAAGAATCACCCAGAAACAAAGACAAAGAATAAACAGGGAGCAGGAGAAGATAGGAAAGGCTGCAAAATATATCACTGAAAGTCCTTATATATTAAGGAAATACATAAAATGTACCTAGAAATCAGTAAGAAAAAGACCCGAAGCCCAGAGGAAAATGGTGAACAGACAGAAACAATGAACAGAAATCATATGCATATTATTAAACAAGAAATACACTCAACTCACTTGTAAATAAGAGGAGCTATAAATAAAACCGGATACCCGGGGCGCCTGGGTGGCACAGCGGTTAAGCGTCTGCCTTCGGCTCAGGGCGTGATCCCGGCGTTATGGGATTGAGCCCCACATCAGGCTCCTCAGCTATGAGCCTGCTTCTTCCTCTCCCACTCCCCCTGCTTGTGTTCCCTCTCTCGCTGGCTGTCTCTATCTCTGTTGAAAAAATAAATAAAATCTTTAAAAAAATAAAACCGGATACCCATGTTTAATCTACAAGACCGGCAAAGATCAAAAAGTTTCAAGAGGGCCTTGTATTGGGACGCCTGGGTGGCTCAGCTGGTTAAGCATCTGCCTTTGGCTCAGGTCATGATCCCAGGATCCCAAGTCCCACACAGGGCTCCCAGCTCAGTGGGGAGCCTGCTTCTCCCTCTCCCTCTGCCCCTCAACCCTGCTCATGCTCACACTCTCTCTATCTCAAATAAATAAATAAAATCTTAAAAACAAAAAAAAAAAGAGGGCCTTGTATTGACAAAACTATGGAAAGATACCCCCATAGCAGGCAATGTGTGCAGAAACTTGGGATAACCTCTATGGAAGGTAATTTGACAATATTCATCAGTAGTTAAAACAGTCATACCCTTTCACCTAAGTCTAGGAATTGATCCCTCAGATTTACAAAATAACCAAAGGGCACAGATGTTTACTGCTGCAGAATTTGAGAATGACAAAAAATTCCATACAACCTAAATGTCCCTTAAGTTGTCTTTAATTCTTTAAATAATGTCGTTTGACTTAACCAACAAGGAATAATCCAGCAAATATGATAGCTCCACCCAATGAATAAAGTGAAGTAATTAAAAATAATGAGATGAGGCACCTGGGTGGCTCAGTCGTTTGAGCATCTGCCTTCCGCTCAGGTCATGGTCCCAGGGTCTTTGGATGGAGCCCCACGAAGCCCAAGTCAGGCTCCCTGCTTAGTGGGAAGCCTGGTTCTCCCTGCCCCTCCCCTCCACTTGTGCTCTCTCTCGATCTCTCTCTCTCTCAAATAAGTAAATAAAATCTTTAAAAGAAAAAAATGAGGCAATCCTATCGTACTGAAGGAAGGATGCGCAACACATTTTATTGCTGAGTGAAAAAAAAGCAAGACACTCAACAGCGCATACCTTTCGATAGCTACACATTTACAAATGTGTATGGACACCTGCACGCACAGAAAGCACCCCCAGAAGGAAACACAGGAAACTAGAAACAGGGCTGCCTCTGGGGAGAGAAAGGAACGGGTTCCGGAGACACACGGGTGAGGGGCAGAATGACCTCTCACTACATACCCTCTTGAAACCTCTGAATTTATGGGGCGCCTGGGTGGCTCAGTCGTTAAGCGTCTGCCTGCTGCTCAGGGCGTGATCCCAGCGTTCTGGGATCAAGCCCCACATCAGGCTTCCCTGCTAGGAGCCTGCTTCTTCCTCTCTCACTCCCCCCGCTTGTGTTCCCTCTCTCGCTGGCTGGCTGTCTCTCTGTCAAATAAATAAATAAAATCTTAAAAAAAAAAAAAAAAAGAAACCTCTGAATTTAAGAACATGTGTCTGTATGAACAACACCAAAACTTAACCAAACGAATCTTAAAACGCACAAAAATGATTAAGAACCAAAAAGAACCCAGTACTTAGGAAGTGCCCAGCTAAGGAGGGCAGAGCCAGGTGGTAAGAAGGCAAGATGGTAAGAAGACATTAAGAAACAGCTCAGACCCAAGTAGTCTTTTGTCCACTGGAATGTCCCGAATCATTAACTCTAACCGACAATAACCCAGGTTCCCACAACTGCTTCAACAACTTTTCCCACAACCCAGGAGGGATCGGGGCGGGAGGGTCCCTCCTACTGTCTCTGAACTAGGCGCACCGACCGGTCCACAAGTTAGTCAAACTCCGTTGACACAAAGTTCTCCAGAGAAAACAGCACATGAAAGTCTCCTAAAAGTACCCCACACACATCAGAGCCCCCAAGAATTCCAATCGAAGAGAAACATGAGGCCAGAGTATTTCCCAGGACACTGAGAGTGTCTGGAGTGTAGACCCCACCCTCATTTTAGGTTCAGAGGGATCACAACTGGGTCAGCAAGGTGGGGCGGGGAAGCTGCCCACTTTCTTTATGGAAACAGCCTGGACTCAGATGAAGACTCCCTCCCAGCACAGCCCTGTCTCCCCCAGGAAGCCAGTAAGCCACGGACGCCAGGCTGCCGCCTCCCTTCCCCTTCAGGGCTAAGGAACTTCCTCCCTGCTCTTGCTGGCGCCCCCCCTGCGAGCTCCCCCAGGAACTGCCCTTGGCAAGTGCCCAAGGCCATGCGCCCTTCCCAGGGCAGCCCAGCCAATGACAGGTTCCCTCACTCCTCCAGCTTAGGCACCTGCGTAGGACCATCTCAGCACCGAGGCATGGGGCAGAGGCTTTGCTGAGACTGCACTGGAGGCCAACTCCTCCCCCTGCCTGACGCTGCCCAGCCCCTCCCCACCCCTCCCCTCCCAAGTACCGATGTGAGTATACTCCCCGAGACCACATTCTTCTCCCGCTCAAGGCCTGCTTCCCAGGAAACCCCCTGCAACACAAGCCTAAGACTCCTCGGAGGTGCTATGAGCGGAACTGTGTCCCACAGAAAGACATGTTCGAGTCCTACCCCGGCACTTGTCACTGGCGCCTTACTGGAGATGGCATCTCTGCATATGTAATCAAGGGAGGACAAGGTCCTATGGGATTAGGGTCAACCCTAAATCCAATGACTGGTGTTCCTATAAGGAGAGGCAGATGTGGAGACAGAGGTGACACACGGAAGGAGGAAGGCCCCGTGAAGATGGGGGGAGAGACGGGCGGCGCGGCCCCAAGCCAACGACATTCGCCAAGGACTGGCTGTAAGCACCAGAAACCGCAAGCGGCCAGGAAGGGTCCTCCCCTAGAATCTCCAGAGGGGGCACGGCCCTGCTGACACCTGGATTTGGGACTCCTGGCCCTCAGAACTGGTTACTTGTTACGCAGCTCTAACAGGACAGAAGTGAAAGTCAGAGGGGAAAAAATCTACTCCGGGCATTCCTCTACCCCAGCAAGTGGGCTCTCACCGGCCCAGGGCCACTGCAAGCATGTAGTGAGAAAATGCAGAGATGACCCCCAGATAAACCACAAAACACACTAGACCACACCCCTGAGAGCTGGTCCTTGTCATCAAGGAGCGGCGGTCGCCCTCCCTCCCTCTGTTCAGGTTATCAGCCTCCTCTGGTCCTATGCAGGCCCCGTGGCTCACCCCCCTCCTACTGGTCATCTCACCAGCCAGCAGCACCCCATCAGAGAGCGTGACATTCAATTCAGGTCGGCACCTGGAAGTGGCCGGGGCCCAGGCTGAGCAGAGGAAGCGCTCTCACCAGTTTCCTAAAAATAAGGCTTGCAGATTTGTCTATGCGTTTCCATTAGCCAAGAGAGCAGGTCATTGGGTCACCACGAATAACCGAGAGGGGGGTATGTCCCAGGGGAAACGATAATTCATGCCCAAACCACCCAGTCCCAGAGGACACCCAGCCTGTCCATCTCGCCGGGCAGACGCAGCTGCCGCTCCCCCCGCCTTCTGGAAGATCACCACCGCGATGGCTGACTGCCTGCCTCACTGGAGCGACCGGCAGCCTGCGGAACGCTGTCGTCGAATCCAGCCCATATGGTGACTCAACACCTGCAGAGAAAATGTAGGGCTGTACGGCTCTTCGTGGGCTCCGAGCAGCGCTGTTGTGCCCATTCCTAAGCTCCCTTTGAAGTCCACGGGACCTGCGCATCAATGAACACTAAGAACTGAGCCCTACGTGCCAATTTCCACCATTCACACGTACTTCAAAAAGATGAGATGGGGCAGGAAGTTCAAAAAGACTGTGCCCGCAACTGCGACATGCAATCTCGGAAATTATAGGCACTGCCTTGTCACGCACGCCACGCTGAGCAGGTGCTCTTGCCAAACGCCTTCTTCTTGCCAAGAAATCCCTGCTGCGGATTAAGAGGAATTTCCAGTTCTCGAAGCATTTCTTGCTCCTCGGAGCTATTACCCCTAATTTCTAGCACTTCCAAAAAAAAAAAAAAAGTACAGGCTTTAGCACCTGTTTGTTTCAGAAATACTTGCTAAAAACAGATCTGCCAAAGGCCATCTCTAAAATTAGTCATATTTCCTGTTCTGCAAAACATAGTAAATTGTATTTTTAGTAACTCCTTCACTACAGGTATCTGGCACTGTCGTGCTCCAAGCTAATTATTGGCAACTTACTAAGCAGGCAACCCTTATTTTTAGCCCCCAAATAGCTCCAACCAAAGCGATAAAAGGATTTTTTTTTAAACCAAGGGTTAGAACAAGATATTTAAACATCTTAACCAAACATTTATGTACCCAACTTTGGATCTTAGAAAGACTTAATCACAAAAGGAGATCCTTTGTGGCATCAACCCCTGGCCCCTTTTTGCAGCCTTGCCTCTGAGATATGCCCTGAGATATAACTGAGATATACCTTGCTTTTCTCTGTCAGCCTTTCCAACTTTCTTTTAGCAAGTCTTTAAAAAAACGTGATAATGACCTATTATGCGCCAAAACGATGCATTTCTTAGGTATCTGGGACCAATTTCAGGGGCAGCAAGCACAACCTCTCTGGGTCTTTCTAAGTCATCACTCAATACCCCCGTTCGGCAACTCTGATCTTCGTCTCAAAGCCACAGAGAATACTATTCAAAATCTGATTTTGTGGTCCCTTTTCCTCCTCTAATCATCAGCTTCCCGTAGTCACAGACACTCTGCCCTAAGAACGTCCCAGCTAAGAGTCTCACAGGACCAAGTGGATTATTTATTTTTAAAGCCATATTAACAGAGATGATGTCCACTCAAAGCTAGAGAAGGACAGAGTAGGTGTCACCCAAACCCATTCTTTCTTTTCAAGCAGCAACAGGGCCATCTAGATCCAAATGACTTTCAAACAAACAACTCAGAGGAAAGGCAAGCAAAATACTGCCTGGCAGACAGTGGTGGCTGAAGGAAGCTTCTTGATGAGGTAGGATTGAAGCCTGAGATGAAAGTCAGGGGAAAGTGGTTTTCTGTCATCTCGACTGTAATTCCCAGCAAGCCGTGGAGAATACGGCCCAAATCTTTTTGGAAATGTGCACCGAGTGGAAATGTAACACACACACACACACACACACGCACACACACACACACCCAAGGGTCCTAAACCAGCAGTACTCTAGATTTTGGCACAAATCACCCAAAACACAGTGCATAGTTTGAGACTGTACCTGTGAAGCAAGCTATACGTGGGTACCCCCTCTTCTTTCCTTTCTCCATCCCACCTTTCACCTTTTGCATGAACTGATACCCCACCACAAGCTGCCCCGGATCCCACCACTCAGAGAATGGCATGGGGCCATGCATCCATTTCTTTCTTTTTTTTTTTTTTAAGATTTTATTTATTTATTTGACACAGAGAGACAGCCAGCGAGAGAGGGAACACAGCAGGGGGAATGAGAGAGGAAGAAGCAGCCTCCCAGCGGAGGATCCCGATATGGGGCTCGATCACAGAACGCGGGGATCATGCCCTGAGCCGAAGGCAGGCGTTAACGACTGAACCACCCAGGCGCCCCCATGCATCCATTTCTGACTACAGTGTTCATGACTTAATTTCCCTCCCACTGTGGGATAAAAGTGAAGTACTCTACCCAGAGTATGCACCCCAAAAAGGGGGCGATTATTGGGGGGAGAGGCTTTCCAGGGCTATTCACATCACCCACTGGGAGGGACACCTCACTTCCCTTCCCCCAGGGTACTGTCACCTCAAGGTTTCCCCTTGCTAGGTTCGCATAAGTACCCCTTCGCCAGCCTGAAAACCCTCTTCCTAGCTTGTAAAAAGAGGGCAAGGCTGCACATAGCAGGAGGCTGACTTCACCTTTGTTTGGGTTTAGTAAGACAATATCCAGAACGCGAGTATGGATGGGGGCCCATGAACTCAGTAATCCTTCCCAAAGTCATGCATGTACGTGCATGTTTTAATCTCTACAATCTGCCAAAACCCTAATCTATTCGTTAAGCATTGAAAGTGTTGGATTTGGGAGATAAAAGCTATGAATGACACCCATTGTTTCCTTAAAGCTGGCAATTAAGTGAACTAAAATCCAAATTTCTCATGATGCTTGTACTCCCCGAAGCACTGATTCTCATAGTTGGAGAACAGCAAATCCGAAAAATCTGGGAACCCTAGGGCCACTCAGCAACTAGAGCCAATCAAATAATCGAGATTGACAATTTCACAGCCAATTCACGGTCCCCTCCCCTTGCTGAGACGAGGTGAAATTCATTTAAGAAAGATAAGACAAGGGATGGCTGGGTGGCTTAGTCGGTTGAGTGTCCAACCCTTAATTTCAGCTCAGCTCATGATCTCAGGGTCACGGGTTCGAGCCTCCAGGCAGCTCTGCTTAGGAGAGAGTCGGCTTGAGAGTCTCTCTCCTTCTCCCTCTGCCCCTCCCCCCCAGCTCACACGCACCCTCTCTCTCTAAAATAAATAAAATCTTTTAAAAAAAATAAAAGATGAGAGAGAAAGGACATGGACACCTAGGGGTGCAGAGGGCTCCTCCTTTGGACCCCATCTGGGCAAGAACTCCCTGCACAGGTTGTCCTGTGGGCCCGGCAGAGTTCCAGAAACCCGGAGTAGGGCCCGAGCTCAGAGTGCATCCTCGCCCAGTTCAGCCAAGGCCAAGAGCCTTATGTTATGGAGCAAAAATGCACCGGTGAGGAGCCGGGGGCGCAACAGGACATGGGAAAGTGGAGAGAAGCCAGGAAAGGCTGACCGGCAGGGCAGGCGAGATGGAAGTGCTCGTAACGTTGGCCATATGCTGTCAGTATGAAGTCTTGTCTCTTTTTGCTTAAGTTTCAAGCGGGAACACGCACAACCAGACTGAATCCTATTACGTTTCACAGGAAAACAAAGTTCTACTACCCAGGCCAACAGGCATTTACCCAGGCATGGGGAAGTGGGCCCGCTGTAGTTAGCGAGGGGGGCCTCAGCCATGCACCCAGGCCGGATGTGTAAGTTGGCCAGCCCACTGCAAACCAAAGGAGGAAAGTATGCTGTGCTCCCTTTGGACTAGAATGAGGTTAGGAGTGTTTTTTTCTTCTTCTTTGAAGAGTTACTCAATTCAGTCAGTTCATTCTGCACACTCCCTTTTTACATGGAAATTCAAGCAAGAGGCACTTTTTAAACTACTCACTCTAACCTCACCTACCCAAAACAAAGGTACCCCCCTGGAACAGGAGCAGCGTAGGAATAGAGGACAAATGACAAGGGTGATAGAGACCTGTACTCAAATGCAAGGGGCTTCAGGACACAATGGGGAAAGGAGGAGGGAAACCAAAGTTAGGTGATACTGGGGACAGGAGGGCAGGGCAGCTCGCCCTAGAATCAGAGCTCCACAGTATGGCATTCCCAGGAACTCCCAGGCTGGGTAGAGGACCCCAGGTCAGTGGGCAGAAGGGTAGGTAGGAAGCCTACAGCTTCCCTCTCCCCAGATATGCTGATGCCTCCCTGATCAATGAGCCACCAAAAAGGGCTACTCCCAGACCAGTGCTGAGAGGCTCCAAGCCTTGGGGGGGCG